>NW_009647579.1:1301452-1309625 GCF_000708025.1 Charadrius vociferus
GACAGGCCCGCGGTGCCCCTCCTCGGGGCGGCTGGGCGGGAGCCCGCCCCGGCCCCGACCCCGGGCCTTTGTGAGGAGCGAGAGCCGCTGTGGGCGCCCCGGAGCAGGGCCACGGGCTGCCCGCAGAGCTGCGGGGATTTAGAGCAGCCTGGTGCCCTCGGCCGGCAGATAAGTTTGTTCATGAAGGAGGAAGCGGTGAGGTAAGTAGGCTTGAACAGTTTCAGCCGTGGAGATGAAACTTACCACAACGTTTCCGTAAGTGAATGAAGTTTTTTACCAGAAGAATTCAAGGGGAAGTTAGTACAAAACACTCCCACAGCAGATGAATTTAAACTGGTTACACGGTCTGCAGTGGGAGGGAAAAAAACAAACAAAACAACTCAAGAGCTACTTTTACCTCAGGAGCTGTTCCTCCAGTCTTACGCAGACAGTCCTGACAGGATTTGGCAGCGAAGTGCCGTGCAGGGTGGATGTCCAGCAAAGGTCCCATTCGTTGCTCGGCAGCACCGAGTCCATGCTGTTGGACATTTTCGGGAGAGGGTCATATTTTACATCTGCCAGAGAGGAAATTACGGTTTTGGCCCTGACAAAATAGGACAGTGAGTGAAGTTTCAGCCACAGTGGCCATCTGCTCTTTGTTTCAGGATCGGTTTAGAGGAATTGGGGTAGGATAGTGCTCATGCAGGAGGATCATGTCTAGATGAGGGTGGGTATAGATCAACATGACAAAAAGAATTGTGCATTGTAACTAGTGTTTTCATCCATTCAATTTAACTATGTATGCTGGCTTTAAATTAAATAAGAATGGCTTAATTTTTGACCTCTGCACTTCAGAACTTAAAAGCACAGAAATTTGTGAATCATTTAGGCACTGATTCTCAAAGTCACTTGAATATTATGACCAGGACAGTGTTGACTAACTTCAACTGTTGACTAACTCCCAACTCCCTCTTTGCAAGATAAAAATTGTCTTAAATGTTACTCTACAAATCCTGTTCTGTTTGAATTAAAGCAACAAGAAAAAAAGCAAATAAAACCATGAAATAGCATCTAAATATAAATCTGACAAGCATATGTGGTGGAGTAGATGCAAAATACTACTTCAGTTACTGAAAAGGAGCATTAGATTTAGCTTTCTTGACTGGTAGCTCAGCCTTCTAGCCCAGGCAGTGGGTGCCCTAACTGCCTCGGTACATATTTTTGATCACCCTCACTTCCAGTTTTATCAGAGAATGGGACAACTCTGATTGGTTATCAGTAATGACGTGCAGTGCCCTGTAACTTCGTTAGAATAGCCACCTCATCTACCTACAGAACCATTTTGTTATGGTCCATTTTTCAATATATCCCCCTCTTTTGTGTGCAGAATACCTACCCCCTCTTTGTTGTGGAGGGCAAGCCCTTTAAGTCAAGGAGTAAGGTCCCTAGGCTGAATCCTAGCACTTTTGCTTAGCTTTCTTACAGAAGAGGCAAGCCAATTTAGTCCTTCCATGCCCTACGCAGCCTCTTACATATCTTTTCCTCTCCTTTTTGTCTCTTCCTTTAAAAAAAGAATAAAAAAACACATTTTTGACTTTTCAAAGCTTCACTGTCCCTTAGAGAAGTCTGTTTTCACATCTGACCCCAAATCAATGTCTATAGAGTAGCAGTGGTAGATACTCATGGGTTACATCAGGGTTTGTTTCTCATCCAAGCCTGATACTGTATTCAGAAACGCATTACAATTATGCAAGGAGCTCCAAACACCTAACTTCAGAACTCCACTGTCCGCTTCCAGCTACCTGGTATACAATTAGATCTCTAATTGTAGCAATAGAATTTTCCTGCTGAGATGCTCCTGCTCTCCTCATTCTTGTAAAGCCACTGTCTATAGGCCCTGCTCAATAGTAATATTATCATTAAATACATAGTTTTTTAATATGAGCTCCACATTCTGAAGCTCTAGTGCAATATATTTCACGTTGCTGCAATATGCATTTCTGCAGGTCTGTTCCCCGATTCCTGAGGAACATCTTACTACATATTCATAAAGAGGTCATGATATGTGAGAATTCAGAGAAAAACATGCAGTGATATCCAGTAGGGCCCAGAAGACAACTTTTTGTTGGTGGTAAGTACAGAGCATTCCAGTAGAACCACGTTGTGCAAACCTCCCTATTTCTACATGTTTTGTTTTGACATAACCACTACAATACTTAATAGAGCTGTCCATAAGACTACAGTTTTCTACGGGGTAAATTGAGTCAGCTTCCCCAGCACATCTCAGTTTTAGATGACTCTGCCTATTAGGATAACAACTTGATTTTCCAGTTACTGGAAAAAACACATTCTTGCTGAAATGCATTTTTTTGGAACACCGCACAGGTTATAAGTTCTTCCTGGCAAAAGGGCCAGATAAAACTAAGGGTAAGCTGAGAGTGAAGATGCATTAAGTTACTTTTTGACTGAGTTCCCTTGTTCAAAGATGGACTCCTGCAAAATTCCACAAGGCTATCTTCTGTAGGAGAACTTGAACTGTGATAAACCCATGTGTGCTTGTACAACTACATAGATTATTTTTGGGAGACGTATCATTGCATTCTGATTTGAGGACTTCATGATCTCAGTCCTTGATACCAGCCCCTTCAATACAAGGTTGAATTAGTCTATGAGTTTCAAAGCCTGCATATGCGAGAGGCTCTTAACAAATCAGCTTTTAAAAGGGTCTAGACTTCAGTATTAGGGTTCTGGCACAAGGCAAGATACAAGTACTTAGTCCTGTAACATCAATGCTGCCTTTGGATTGTCACTTGAGATACTTTTGAGTATTTTCAGGACCTCAGTAGCTACTGTAACAAGCTGTAGAACTACAGCCTCCAGCACTACCAGACTAAGTCACTTTCAGACTCAACATGATTCCAGGGCTTCTGTAGAATCTACCCTCTTTACAGCCAACAGCTAGGTCAGGCGTAGGCTTAGCATCCAGCATTCTCGTTAGGAGGCACAGTAATGTTTGATGGCATTCAAGACCCCATGCCAAAATAAGCAGGCCAGTACTTGTTCTAGACTCTGTGAACCCTACCTATCTAAATAGTAAGAGTTAACCATCTGTAGTACCAAAACCTGAGGGTTTACTTCCTCAGGAGTAAGGTTGATCACTTCACCTCATCATGGTGAATCTCCATCCAAAAAAAAAAAAAAAAAGAACTCACATTATAGGGACAAAGTACCTTTCCCAAATTATCAGGGCCCAGGCCCATATTCTACCAACCTAATCTGCTATTTCTGAAACAATAAAGTTCTGTGACCCACCAGTTCTGCAGGTTGAATGTAGGTGCTTCAGAATTATATCCCTCTTCATCACAAACAAAACAAGACAAGACAAGACAAGTAAAAACCTCTCTACCTTTCCATCTTCCTCTGCTGCTTCACAGGAAATTGCCAAACCTTTTTTTCTGAGAAAGAATCCTTTAATATTCTCCACCTGTAAAAGACAACCCCACCTTCAGCTGGGATCAATTTTGAATTAGCCATGTGAGAATCAGCTGTGTGAACTCTGGGCTCAGACCTGTCCCCTGCATCCATTTTTTTAACAGAGCAAACTGTTCTCCATGGTTGCTTGTTCATTTTCCAGAAGTTTGAGGCTTTGTACAGCCTATTACAAGTTTTTCCTAGAGAAGAGTAAGAGATGTATGCTTATTCCTGTCCCTTACTTGAGAGGAAAAAAAATACTTTTGCATGTGAAATTGTACATCAAATTGTAAATAAATGTAGTTGTATGCGGAAGACTTTTAACATATATCAGGAACCTGCACCTAATTTTGTTACAGAGTTGAGCCTTAAGGGCTTGTGTGTGCTCTCACAAACTGTACATTGTAGAGTTTCAACCAAGAAAATGAGTACAGTTTTGCTCCACCTTTTAGTAAGAAAAAGCTGATTATTTCAGTGATTCACTAAGACATGTTTTCATGAAAAAACCCAGACATTTTACAAAAATACAGGGGTTATATTACAAAGTTTTGGATGACTATGAAACTTCAATGTATGAAAATCAACAACTAATTAATTTCTGAAAAATTAGATTTCACAAACATAATACAATATTAAATATATTTTCAGGAGAGAGCTTGCTTATCTCTTTCTGATGGGCAGTGCATTACAGTGTAACAGCCTCTGGATAAGTTGCTGTCTCTAGAATCTGAGGCAACTGCTTAGATAGAAGCTGTGGGCTAGGGGGAAATGCTATTTACCACCCAAGGATATCCATTTTCACTAATTGTTTATACCAAGAGGAGTGGTTTCAAGGGGAGAGAACAAGAGAAACACACTTCAGGCTGGCCAGCTGCATCAGCACCTGTGACGCTTAGACAGGCTGAGAAAGTCTTGTTTTTAGTCCCTGTACCTGAAACTGCAACACAGAGCTAAACCTGTGTTGCTTGAAAGGCTCACAGGCTTTTCTGAAGGTAAATTGCCATTCCTACTCAGCCTAAGGATCTGGTGGTATTAGATTGTAACTGTCCTCAGAGCACCCCTGCAGCATCTGATTTCAGTAATAAGGTAGAAAACCAAGATGAACAGGTTTTGCCTTTCCTATGTTAGGCGACACCTCAAAACCCAGCAGTTTTTCACTCTTACACATGTTTTGTAGAGACATTGTCCTAGATTTGGTCTGGCAGAAGCTACAGTGGGCATACTCATAATTTCCATTGACGTGAATTGGCTATGCAATATCACTGTCACAAATTTACAGAGAAGTTTATGAAATTGTTGGTTTTCTTAAATTCTTACCTATTAGAGGCAGATGAATAGACTACAGGGTGAGCAAGGGTTTCCATCCTTTATGGTTTGGGCAAATACGTGAAAACGTGCTTCATGTATCTATCTCAGGAACAAGAAGCAAATCAAAATCAGGCTGCATATAATACAAAATAGTGTGCCACTTGATTTGATGCATAGACTGCGTTAAAAGAATAATAAGACAGCAAGTTTCAGACTAAATTTTATTGGTTTATTGGCATTGTTGTTAACCTTTTGGATAGTGAGAATGGGTAAAGTATACCAGTTTTACATGAAAATGACTGACATTTTAGAGGTCATGCACTGTATTAATTCTTACATCTTAATTAGAATTTTTGTTTGCTTGTTTTTCTAGGGTGAAACACTAGATTTTTGTTAGACATTCTGCAAGAGTGATACTATCAATAAAGATGTCATACTTAATGAAAGGTGTTAAATGTTGCAGTCCTGTGAATCAGATGCACAAAGTAACAGGAACTCTGTTTAAAGCACACATATTAAAGAACGTATTGGGCATCAATGAACAGCAATTAAAAATTTCACGTACATCGTCTCAACTTAGTTCTGAAAAGGCAAAGTCTTACACCTATGTCATTGTTGGAGCTGGATCAGCAGGGTGTGTATTAGCCAACAGGTTGACTGAAGACCCTCTCAGTACTGTACTACTTTTGGAAGCAGGCCCTAAAGATACCCTTCTAGGTAGTAAACGACTGATGTGGAAGATTCATATGCCTGCTGCATTAACATACAACCTCTGTGATGAGAAATATAACTGGTATTACCACACAACATCACAAAAACATATGGATAACCGAATTATGTACTGGCCCCGAGGAAGAGTGTGGGGTGGCTCCTCTTCTCTCAATGCTATGGTATACATTCGCGGGCATGCAGAGGATTATAATCGATGGAGCAGGGAAGGGGCTATAGGATGGGACTATGAACATTGCTTGCCTTATTTTAAGAAGGCACAGACACATGAACTGGGGCCAGATCAGTACAGAGGTGGAAATGGACCCCTGTATGTTTCAAGAGGGAAAACAAACCATCCTCTTCATCATGCATTCCTGGAGGCAACCCTGCAAGCTGGGTATCCCTTCACAGATGATATGAATGGCTATCAGCAAGAAGGATTTGGCTGGATGGACATGACTATACACCGAGGTAAATCATAAAGTGATCCGTAAGTAATTGGTATTTCTGACCCACCAGTGGTACTTCTGAAGTAATTTTGGAATATGGACATATAATCTGCACTGAATGCCATTTGGTTGTTTCGATTACTGAACAGCTATGGCACTCTACACCCTGTTCGTTTCACAG
Organism: Charadrius vociferus; assembly: GCF_000708025.1. Lineage (NCBI taxonomy): Eukaryota > Metazoa > Chordata > Aves > Charadriiformes > Charadriidae > Charadrius > Charadrius vociferus. The sequence goes on from NW_009647579.1 coordinate 1,307,552, forward strand.
TGGCTTGCTATCAGTCTAGTGTGTGTTTCATTGAAAATGGCAAGTCTTGATTCATAGTTAAATTTGGGAAGGAGAATAGATTTTCAGTATGTAATTGTGAAATTTGTTTTGTTAAAATAGAATCTAGTTATTATATCAAAACACATTTCCCTTGAACTCTATAAACTCTATGAAGGCTTTCCCTCTGTAAACTTCCTGATGGTTATTGGCCAAAATCTTGAAGAATACTGCGCATGACTATTTTGATGTTTAATGTAAATATACTTTGCAGGTCAAAGATGGAGCACAGCTAGCGCTTACCTTCGCCCAGCCATATCACGCCCAAATTTGTCAGTCGCAGAGAAGACGCTTGTAACAAAAATCTTGTTTCAAGGAACAAAATCCATTGGTGTTGAGTATGTGAAAAATGGGAAAAGGGAAAAGGTAAGAGATTTTTATTTTCCAGTAAGAAAGGTATGAGTCAAAGGAAAATAAATTTTTTATTTTAAAACAAACTTTTATTAAAAGTGGCACTTTACTATGCAAAATGTCTGCTTTTCAGATGCTGTGTTGTTGTCTCTCCCAGTATATGATTCCTTGTCAATTGTTTTACAGTAGGTGATATTTCAGCTGTATCAATTTAGAGATTAACATCTCCATTATCTTTCCATCTCTCAGTATTGAGGGTACAAGCCATAACTTGATGTTAATGCAAGAGTGTTGTGTAAGGTTTCTGGCTGGAACCTATGGTCCAATCATGCACTGTCTCCATGGATTGACTAGTGTGCTGAGATGCTAATGTTTCTGAAAAACAATTCTGAAAATGCTGTTCTGGCATTGGAAAATCTGTAAAAGATACTGAAACCTGAATGGCTTATGGGATAAATAATGAGTCATTCACTTCTACATTGCCACTATGTATCGAGTTTTGGGATAGTAATGATGAAACGTAATGATGAAATGTTCCTTGTGGTTGGTTGTAGACTGAGTATTTTTCAGCCTCAGTCCAGCTTCCACTGAACATGTCGTCATGTGGAAGGAAGCTTGCATTGCCATTAAAACTTATCTCTGTGGATAAACAATTCATTTTATGCAGCTTTCAATCCATTGACTTATGTAAGACCTAAAACATTCTAATTTCCCTTAACTCTTTAACATTACAGCTGATTATGGAGTACGTAACTAGGAAATTGCCTAAAAAGAATTTGTTAATAAATTCAGATATTTAGTCACAGATAATTATAAAACAATTAAAAAGTGTAATAGCAATATCCTAAAGACAGGACAGTACAAATATTGATGGTTTGAGTTCAGTAAGGCTTACAAGACAACAGACAAGTGTTCTCTGACTTAAACACCTGCTAAAAGTTAAAATGCAATATAAAGAAACTTCTTTCATTTTCTAATGCGCAGATCAAATCTGTTGTTTTCTAAGTGGATTGCTAAAATGATTATCATTAACAATGTAAAACAGAAGTTGCAGAAAATTTAATTGATTTCATGAGCTACTAAATGCTTGCAAAAACAGTGTCTCTACTTGCTGTTCTTCTGCCATTATCAAGATTAATTTTGTTGAAGAAAGTCTTGTAAAGCTAATTACATATGATCAAAGGCTTTCTGAATACTGGACCACTTTAATTGCAAAATTCTGTAATTGCTATGAATCTCCGTACATATTAATACATGTATGAATTACATATAGTGAATTATATATATTTATAGCATATATCATAAAAAGTACACCTTCAAAGTATTTCCCTTCCTTCCCCTGCCCCCTCCCCCGCAATATTGAAATTGCAGGACTTGTCTGCTTTTACTTTCTGGAAAATTTTATACCTGTCAGGGTGAAAAAGCTAATGATTTTATTACATTATGAACATCAAGATGAGACACTTGATTACATTAAAGCATTTTCGGTTTTACAGTCTATTTTAGGTAGGCTCTCTTTTACATCAGTAAAAGTTAAAAGATCATCAAAACCCAATTCAAGCATGATTCAAAACCTGTTCAAGCCAGTGGAAAGACTTAATTGTTATTTCAGTAGACACTGGGGCACCAGAGAGCTCCCAGGACTCCAGAATGACCTCTGGCAAAA
>NW_009647579.1:1309743-1382895 GCF_000708025.1 Charadrius vociferus
TAGGGAAAGTAGACTGAACATTCCTGGGGTTTCTGAGTTCAGAGTCAGGCAGAAAAGTGTGTTTAAAGGAGAAACATATTTTTAACGTATCATAAACTAAATAAGCCATAGAAAAAAGTTTTAGTCAGTTTTTCCTCTTTGCATGTTAGCCTTAAGCACACTGAGTGTATATGGGCTAGGAATAACTACGGTGCTGACTATGCAGTGAGTGTAGACCAAACAAACATCATTTGAATGCTACCTGGAACAAACTGGCACCAGTTCTATGTGTACCGTAGAAAATACAAACAAGTTATATTTGTGTAACGTGAAAAATACAGATCTACGTATTGATTCAGCAGTCACAGATATGCTGTATATTAGTCTTAACATACGAGTGATTGCCCAGAGCAAAACAAGAACGAGTAAGAAATATCAGCGCTGTCTATCTGTCAGCAATATCAGATAAATAGCGTGGAAACAATTTATCAAAATTTATCTTCTTACTACATTTTGATCTTATGAGCAACCATCTCATTCACCGTCATTCTGTACAGCTGAGGCGTCATTCAAAAAGGATAGGATTACTACAAGTTAATATGCACTCCATGCTAATCTGTTAATGCTTCACCCTACTACAGGAAAAAATAGTACTTTTAAATGTTGCTTTAGAAGCTAAATGTCTCATCTAAAATAAAAACAAGCAGCTATTCATGACAGCAGCTTACATTCTACAAAAGTGGAGAATGCAGTTGAGTAATACCAGATATGTTTCCTTGAACCCTTGCAGTTTTTGCTTGCTGATGCGGGGCACATTGTGTGCCTCATCTGTTTTTTCCTCACTGTGGCCACGCTGTTATATTAGAATTCACAGATAAATATGGTATTACTTTTGCAAGTGTGTATTGGTTTAAAACATTGGACTAGCTTAGGTAGTATTTGAATTTGCGTTAAATATAAATTGTTGCTAACTTTTTGTTTCTTCTTTGGTGCAGTTGTTCTTTCATAAGGACAGGTGAATCTTGAATTATTTTTTTGTCTAATGTGCAAGAGGTACCATTCAGTTTGTAATCAACTGCCTAAGTCAGTGTGTATACAAAGGCTATCTTAGATTTCAACAGGCAACATACGTGTGACTAGGGAGGATGGAGTGCATCCAATGTGTGTGAGTTCATGAGACAGCTCATTAGAATGCAAAGGAATAGTTTGAACAACGTTGGGTTCACCCACATCATCCTTTTTCAAAGATTAAAGGGAAAAGGAGGGGAGTATCAATATTTTCTTTTCCATGCAGTTTTCAGTTTTAACAGTGAAAAGCACTAAGGGTCGGGGGTAGTTCTGATCCTAAATTTAAGAGATGTGGCAACAGGGAAGAGATAGCCCCCAGATACAAATGACACAATGATTTTGGTTTTGCTAAATGAGAATATTTTGGGGCAAAAATCCTTGGAAAGAAGGTGTACCAAAAATACTTGCAGAGAAAGTTCTAGAAAAAGAACTATCCAGCACAGAAAACTGAGTCAAAGGTGGAGGAATAGTTTAGCAGCCTATATCATGAACAGCTCTGGGCTCAGAATCAAACTGATGAGAAGTCTGTCATCAAAACAGAATTATATATGCCTGTAGTCAGGGTCTTCTTGGTAGTATTTTAGTGGCTGAGGGGCTTCTGAGGACCACAGTGAGCTAAGAAACTACACATTAGTCTTGGTTAAATTAAGAAAATAAACTCTTGAGAGTTTTTGAGCTAGCATATCTCTGAATTCAAAATCTTCTGTAGGCATTTCAGTTTTAATTTACAAACTGTCGTTGAAAATTGAAGAGATGCTTAGCTGACTGATCCAAGCATCATAGGCACTTTTTTCCTGGCAAGAAGCACAGGAGTTTATTGGCAGCCATGGTACTGGCTGAGCTGACTGTTTGTGTGCCATACAGTTTCAACGTATTGTAAACATGGAAATAAATACAGAAGTTATCAAAGTGAAAGCTTGATCATTTTTATCTGTAGAAACTTCTGGCAAGATAGGAATACATTTAGAATGAGAAAAAATATGAGGGAAGGTTGTCTAATCTGGACTAGAAGAGCATATCTGAACAGAAACTCTTGACGTTGCTTGCATTCAGATCAGGCTTAATAATGTTAGGACTTTTGTGCTCATTTCCTTTTAGGCTTTTGCCAGTAAAGAAGTTATTTTAAGTGGAGGTGCCATAAATTCTCCACAGCTGCTTATGTTGTCTGGGATTGGCAATGCAGATGATCTAAAAAAACTGGGGATCCCTGTTGTTTGCCACCTTCCTGGTAAATTTTATTATTGCTTTTAACCTTACATCTTCCTATGGATGCAATTCAAAGACCATTAAATGAAACAAATCCATTTAATTCAGTTGTCTTTATGTCAGGTTTAGTGGACTGAAATCAAGTGTTACAATTCAGTGGAAACACGCATGGATTTTAGAACTGATCAATAAACTCCTACACTTTCTGCACTACATTTGATAGTGAAAAATGCCTTTCTGAAAAATGCCATTGAGTACTTTTAAAGCAGCATACTTATCATTTAGAATTTTGAATGAGTTTTGATCCACAACAGATTGTATAAACTCCCACTGTCATATATATTCAAAGACAGAAGGAATAACATTCCTTTAAACTAGAAAAGCTAGTACTGTATTTAGAAGTCATATCTGGCAATTTTAGAACAAGTGACATGTCTGCCATTTAACTTTCTATTTTCATTCTAGTTATGCTATGTTTATGTAAAACCTTATTCTGTCATGAGAAAAAGGCTGATATAACTCATGGTCTTGGTCTTAGTCATCACTGCCCTTGTAAGAGGTTAGTTTAGTTCCCATTTATGCTGGTTTTTGGTTGTTGTGTATAATTGTTCTTTGTAAAATAACTTTTTTTCCCTTCCTTTCTTCTCCCTCCTCCCCCTTTCTACTTCCCCCAGGAGTAGGCCAGAACCTTCAAGATCATTTAGAAGTGTATGTTCAGCAAAAGTGCACCAAACCTATTACTCTGTATAACGCGCAAAAGCCACTTAACATGGTGAGGATTGGTCTAGAATGGCTGTGGAAGTTTACAGGTATGAAACAAAGTATGCAATCATTCTACCATCGATAGCTTCAGGATTATTGCAGCCTTTTATCTATTAATTTCCAAGTCTGGGAGCCTGAATATATACTTTTATTCATGTCCTAGGAAATAATTGGAGCTTGCAAATGGCCTTGAACTATTTATTTTTTTCTAAATCAGAATCTTTTAGAACAGTTGTTATATCTTAGGTAACAAGGGAGGTTTCTATACACTGTTTTTTACATTAATATGTCTCTCTCAGTTTAAGAAAAACTCTACATTTAAAAATCGTGGTGCCACTGAGAAAAGATGTAAAAAATTTGAGAAAAAATCTATTTGAAATAGATACCATGTCAGTAAAAACATATGATTGAGATGAATTAAGTTTTCTGTATAATTGCCCCAAAAGAATTAGTTTGTTGCTCTGATCAGAACCCTTTAGGCTTGTGTGTAAATCAGAAGTGATTTCTGTTAAAATGGCACACTCGTTTTACAGTAATCCAGCTGTAAGTTGTACTTTAAAAAGAATCTGTAAAAGTAGTCCTTGAAATCAGTAAAATAGTTTGGCTAAATTTGAGGACTTATCACTTGCTGAATTATCATGTTAGTAGTTGGCAACTTACGGCTGGGTATGTGGGGCTTTTTCCCACACAAGTAAATATTGAGGACTGACTCATGGGTTTAAACAGATATGAATACACATAATACGGGGGGCATCGCAGGGTCTTCATCGTTCCCCTTCGGGGTACACACTGCGGATGTCTCTGCCTGTTACATGTGACTGATGGGATAACTATATTGCATGTCATGGAACATGTAGTGCAGTAATATCAGGACGCTGCAGGGGGTTCTCTCCACGCCTGTTAGGGTCCTGGGACCAAATCTGCCTCTGGAGTTAGACCCTAGGCCTGCCAGTTACACTGAGATAACTGTAACATCCTTCTCTCAAGTAAGAGGGATTTCCAAAGTTATGCATACTTACATTTGTCTAGTGATGAAAGCAGATGAAAGTAATGCATTAAATTACATGCTTTTCATAATGGATTTGCGTACCTTGCAATTTCCACTGTACCTTTGACTTACTCATAGTAGTGAAACCAAGGGTTAAGAAGAAGTGGATTTCTTGCTTTTCTGAGGTCTTTTAATGGCATTTTCTGTTCATTTACACTCTCTAGGTGAGGGAGCAACTGCCCACTTAGAATCTGGTGGTTTTATCCGAAGTGAACCAGGGGTTCCTCACCCTGACATTCAGTTCCACTTTCTCCCTTCTCAGGTGATTGATCATGGTCGGGTTGCTTCCACAATGGAAGCTTACCAGGTAAATTTTTGTTGAAGAACGTATTCCACTAACATTCTGTAGTGATTAGCAAGGAGGCTTATGCTCTATTATAAGTACTGATGATTTGGCAATACACTGAAAAATACCTTGTTCGGTATAATACAAAAAAGCTGACAACCTCCTACATAAGGGAAAAAACATCAGCTTGTTATTAGATATTGCTACCAAAATAATGTTACTTTTTATCTCTGGGAAAGTAGGCAAGTATTGAATGGCTGTTTAAGTATTTGCACTACTGAATTGCCATAGTGCTATTGATTAGGATACCATTGTGCTAGATGCTGTCCAAAACTAAACCAAGGTGTTCCCTGTTCCACTGCCATTTAGACAGAGGTTTAAGCAAGAATGTTTGAGGCCACTTTTATTCATTGGCACAAATCCAAGCCCCATTTTAGACTATGATCTTGATCCAAAAGTCTGTGCTAGTGCTGGGGACCTGTTGCTGAGTATACATGTTTTTTCTTGCTAATCTCTTTTCTTCAGCGATGATAGTCATTTGGTCCGATCGCTGATTATATTTGAATGCTCCGCTGCTGCTAAATTGGAATGGTTGTATTTTAAATTAAAAGAACAGCTGTAAGTTGATGATAGGTATATTCATTTCCCCTTATGGAATATCATGTTTACAACAAATTTATATAAAATGGAAAAATGTTCAATGGCATTTTCCAGTATCTCCCTTTAATGTTTACATTTGCTTAATTTGTAAAACTGTTCAAATTGCAAAAAAAAAAAAAATCATACAGAATTTGGAAATAGGTCTGGTGTACAAGTATAGTGTGGGTGTTGCAGGTCCACGTAGGACCCATGAGGAGCACAAGTGTGGGCTGGATAAAACTGAAGAGTACAGACCCAAATGACCATCCTATCATTGAGCCTAACTACTTGTCAACAGGTAAATGCGGCCTCTCCTTGCTCTGTCAGCTTATTCCCTGCCTGTTTCAGTAGCAGATTTTCGTATCTACTCAACACCAGTTTAGAAGGGCTGGTTGCTGCATTGTTATTTATTTCTTATTTATAAAAGTCAGTATCAAAAGAGGCCATTGTGCGAAGCACTGCATAAACCAAAAAGAATTCCCTGTTGGGAATGCAGTCAGGGTTCTTCGTGTTTGCTGCATCATGCTGTTTATTTCATCCCTTCTTCTGCTCATGAAGGAATGGATCTCGTGTGCTGCTTTGTGCTGGGACTAGTGTCCTTGGCTAGATAGTGGGTATAGCGAAATAAAGAGCAGTTCTTCGTAGCTCACCTATTCCCTTTTGGGATTGTGCAATGTAAGTTACAGTTTTGTTCACAGTGAATGTAAATACCTGTGACTTTGAAAAATATCCTACTTTATTATGGCTTTCAGCAATAAGTGAGAGACTTTTTTCTTTTATGCTATTTTTTTCTATTATACATTCTGTATGTGTTACTAAATCAAGATTGTACTTACAGTTTTCTTATTTTCTCTCCCTACAGAAAGAGATATTTGGGAATTCCGCCAGTGTGTCAAGTTGAGCAGAGAGATCTTTGCTCAGAAAGCTTTTGAAAAATTTCGTGGGCCCGAAATTCTACCAGGAAACCATGTTCAGTCTGACAAAGAAATAGATGCTTTCATAAGACAGAAGGCTGATAGTGCTTATCATCCTTCCTGCACCTGTAAAATGGGTCAGCTTTCAGATAGCTCGGCTGTAGTTGATCCACAAACAAAAGTAATTGGTGTTGAAAACTTGAGAGTAGTAGATGCTTCAATAATGCCCAGTGTTGTCAGTGGAAATTTGAATGCCCCAACTGTTATGATAGCAGAGAAAGCTGCAGATATAATTAAGGGCCTCCCATCGCTTCAGGAGAAAAATGTTCCTGTATATAAGCCCAAGACCTTGGAAACACAGAGATAAACAAACTTTCTCACCCTTTCACCTTTTTTTATTTAGGCTTTCATCAGCATGTTGGTATCTCATACTGAACGTGCCAACTAAATAAATACCATGCAAAACAACATATCCTATTAAAGTAACTATTAATTCGAACCATTCTCTTATATTCCTTATATACCTATTCATTTTTTTTAATCAGTTGGCTTAAGCTGCTTATTTTAGTTAACATGACCTTTTGTGGTTCAAATTTTTTGTTGAAGAGAAGCTGTTTCTAAATGACAAGACAGTTGTGCACATAAGCCACAAATACTATGCAATTGCATGAGGTATGGAAGAGATTAATGTGTGCTATTTTAAAAATCATTATGGTATGCCTTGTTATTTAAAAAAAGGATTTTAACTGCTGGGAGAGCGTTACTCAGGATAACAGCTAGTCAGTAATCCCCACGTCCTGCAAAGAATGGTTAGGCAAATGTAAGCATTTATACGATTTCATATTCACAGGCCAAAGTAGTATGTATCAGAATTCATAGGAGAGAGAGGAACCTGCGCGCAGTCAGAATTTGTCAAATGTATTTTTTATGAGAGGAATGCAGAGTTTACAAATCCTCGCTTAAAGTTAGACTTCACCATACTTAGCAGTCTTAACTGTATAGTATTCAGACAGAAGAGCTCCATTGTATTTATCAGAAACTTATTTTTAAAAAAAAGGAGAACAGAACCTGATATTTATAAAAATATACTGGAAAACTGGAATTTCTTCTTGCCTTTTTCCCAAGGAGCTTAGTAGAATTCAGTTCACAACTTAAGCTGATTTAGTTGCACCACTTTATCATTTAGCACAGTAAGAGATCTGCACTTCCTATAACGTCCTTAAAGTTACTGGTCTTTGCTCAGAGTTTGCAAAAGATACTTCTCAGCAAATACTCTGAATGGTGCCTTACTATCACCTAAATTTTATTAAAAAAATTACAGTCAAGGTAGACCTAAAATGGGGGGTTACTCAAAATAACTGCATAAGGTCAGGTATTGATGATACAGGAAGAAATCTTTTTAAATTAGGAGAATAACTTACTTAGTGAACCAATGCTATATTTTAGTTAGGACTTATATCTTTGTTTTACTAAATTCAGATGTGCAAAGCGAGATATAGTATCTTTTATGACTGTTTTCTGTGTCAATCTAACTTTGAGGTACTGATTTTAAAAATACACCCAAACCTAAAGAAACTGAACTCATTGAATGAAATTGAATTGTTTGGATTTATTAAGTATTCCAAAATAACTTCTGACTAAGCAGCTGTGAAATTATAAAGTAAAAGCTGCTGTAGCCTAAGATTGCTTAGGACTTGTGGTAAACAGAATAAACTTCTTTTTTTTTTTTTCAGAAAAAAGGGAATTTTACACCATTTGAGCAGATTGTAAAAAAACCCCAAACTTGCTGACTCAGATGTTGGCTAGAGGGACAACTGCAGATGTTTAAGGCAGCTACTTCTACCTGGTGCTGCTTGCTGTAAGGCAGTGGTTGGAAGCCCTGCTGCTAACTGAGGGAAAGGACTTAATTCATTAGAGTATCTGCATAAAGACAAACAGAAATACTGAAGATGGAAGATGATAGCAGTGAACTCTGCTCCAAAAGATACAGGTAAACCCTCTCTCTGTGTGATGCATTCTTTTGGAATGAGGGGAAGAGCAAGAATATTTTAAGTCGTAGGTGATTGATTAGCTGTGTTAGTCAGACAGTTCATCCGATGCAACTCTGCATTTGGGGAAAGCATGAACTGTGTATGGTGTACCTTTGTATGGCAAATAGTTTTTATTCAGTACCTGTACTTTTGAGATTTTTGTTTAAAGGTATTCAGTAGGTATCTCAGCGTCATTTGGAATACAAAGTATTAGGATACTCAGAATAATATATACTGGTGAGACTTACCACAGTTCTGTGCAGTTGAGAGGGGAAGCAATTTGGAAAGATGTAATACTGAAGTTCCTGCATTTGCAGATTTACAGCGTGGGTTTCCACTCTAGGCATGCAAGATGGGAATTGTTATTATGCAACTGCAGAGGATTAGCTAGCCACACTCTGACATAACTTATTACTGAACACACACACAGAGCTATCCTCTGCCACTATGTCAAGCTCTAAAAGATGAGGAAACAGAAAGGTTAGATACGCGTGCCAAACTGTATGTGTCTTATGTTCAGGTACACATTGCTGCATTGTGCAATCAGATAATCGGGCATTTCTTCTAAAACAGCATCTTTTCTTGCAGTTCTAAACATACATAGGCACCTTGCAAATTCCTCCCCTTCTAAACTTTTAAACATTTTCATTGCTGTGAACTGCAGTTGGTTTATTAATTTAGGCCTCACTGCTATAGAATGTTGAGGCAGTTCATGACATTCCTTTGATGCAGTACTAAAGAAATAGCTCAGGTATCTGCAAGTTTTGTTGCCCTGAGGAAATCTCTAGGTAGTATCTAGCTACCCTGAGTTTCTCCTGCATTGTATCTGGTTGCTGATACTGAATTTCTGTTAAAGTTATTCTTACTTTTGGCAGAGTCAAGTCTGCTAAGGGATGCTTAGAACAGGTACAAGATATTCTAACGTGGTCTGTGGAGCACTGGCAGTCTGCTAGCTAAAATTAACCAGCTTTTACACCTTATTGGATTGCAGAGCATGGGCTAAAATTCAAGAGTTTTACATACAAAATAATACAGTGTATAAGTAAATATTATTCCCAGTTCTACCCAGGTATATTTTTTTTCTATAAATGTGCAGATGATACTACATTATGTTATTCAAAACCAGTAACTGTAAAAGCTGTTTGATGTAAGAATTTGGAAGGTACTAGACCTGCCAGCATGGCTTGAACCAGCAGTGGTACTGCGAGTGAGAACACCAGCATTTCCATGGTAATAGCTTGCTGCAGATGCTGCTGACACAGTTGGAGGTCTCTGGTGGGGGACAACGAGATTAAGACAGAAAAGTGACCAAAAAATGTTTCTTTTGTACACGTTTCAGTTCAAGTTGCTTTAGTATGAGAAGTGCTTTTAAAAGCAGCAGAAAATAGCAGTATTTATAAAACTGCATTATATTTAATTTATGTAAGGCCATTCAAGGTTTTGTACACCAGAACTTTTGATGTTTCTGCAGCTTAAAATCCTTTCCAAGTGTTTGATTTCAATTAGTCTGCAACCAAATGACGCAGCTATATAAACACTGCAAAACTGGAAAGTGGGCTTGGAACAGCATTTCCTATAAAATAAACATATAAACATATTTTGAGAAATAATAAAAGCATTTATGCATTTTTTTAAAATTATAGTTAAAATGAAGAGTTACTGTAGAGAGAACACAAGCATATCTTATTACAGTATTATAATTTTTGGTCTCTATTCTTCTGTCATCAAAGCTCCAAGAAAAGACACTGTTCAAATATGAATGTATTTTATATATTCACTTTTTCAGTGAGTTTACTTCACTGTAAAAGACTTAGCTATGTTTAATTCTTTACTAATGTTTTCTGTCATTATATACATATATAAACAAATCTGGAAATTCATGAAATATGCTTTCATTGATGAGATAACTTCTAGTTTTTCTGTATTGAGTAATTATTATGATTGGTAGTATTCTAAGGGTGCCAATTACCATGTAGTTGTGCATATATTGATTATTTTTTTTCCATATACTTCTGTAATAAAACTGAACAGGTATTCTATGTATCCATATATGTTTTCCCTTAAACCATTAACTATATAGAACATGGTCTGTAACTAAATTTCCTTCATTATTTGTTTTTGTAAGGACTGTTTTCTCATAAAATAGCATATGCGCTCTAAAGAGTCTCTCAGACTACTGAAAGCTAAGGACTAACCACACAAACAAGAAAATACAGTGAAGTCAGCTTATTGTTTTGTCTTCTTGCATAAATGATTAATTAAAAAAAATCATCAGTCAGATCAATCTGCCAAATTTCATGTGCTATCAAAAGTCCACACAGTTAAATAACCTGGTCTGGGACTGCTGCTTCCCCCCTCCCCCCCTTTTTTTTTTTTGAAATGTTTACCTCCAGTTGCCTTTAAGGCGGTTTTCAGAAGTGGATATACCACAGTAAGTGGAACTTTGAAAACTACTCATTCTTAGTTTACAGTGATATCAGATCCGGAAAACTCCATTTTGGTCTCCTAAAGTTTCTGTAAGCTGGGAAAGTGTAACAGAGTGACTACTGCTGGGTGACCTACCCAAGTGTTTCCTGGCAGACAAGCATGAAAGATTTGACACTTCAGGGCATTTTAGTCACATTTTCCTAATTTTTTCCTTAGATCTGTATCTAGGAAGTAGTAATTCCCTAGATAGCAGGGGACTAATAGTACCCTTTTTCATACGGATATCCCAATCACTTAATTTCTTTCTGGTTAACAGCAATCGTTCATAAAAGACTTGCACACTACAATAGAGTAGACTGATGACTATATTCCACGCGTTCCCTCCCATTCTTCAAACAGTGCAAACAGAATTTAACTTTTGGAGCTTCTTGGTGAAAAACTATTAGTAAAAGGAGTCCCAAGTATAATAAAATTATTACACAGTTTTATTTTGAAGAACATTTTGCATTTGTTTTAATACAAAATGATGTAGGTCAAGAAATAATTTACAAACCTTTAAGTTCTTATCCTGGCATTTGAAATAAGAATGATTTCAGAGGAGGTCTGTAAGCTATTCATAGGAAACTGTCATTATGTACAAAATGTTTATTGACATGTTTTAAACATCACATTTGTAAAAATGTGAACTGGATTGCTATCTAGCATATGAACAGGTTAAACCTGATAAGGTAACTTGTTAGAACAAGTCATTGTTATCCAGTGCTAACAAAATAGACAGTAGCTTTCATTATTTTTTGATTTTCCTCCAAGGTTGTATTAGCCTCAAAGTCGTTTCAGGGTTTACTGCATTGTGAACAATATCTAAGCCCTCTCTTGATTGCATAAAAATAAATCTTTGAAATAGTACAACAGAAAGGTAGAGGCAATAAAATAGTATACTTCTTATATAGTCAAAGTTTTTGGTTCTGTGAAGAATCATTTTATCATATTTCATTTCTTTCCAAGCAAAGTAAGTAGTACTGAAGTAAAACATTTTTGTTTACCTGTGAAATATTTTCTGTCCAAGATGATTCCTATCAAAGTAGGGTATGTAAGTAATATAATTTGTCAAAACTAATTGTCTTATGACCGGTAATATTCTGGCATGAACTTGCCAATTTTTTAATGCTTTAAATATTAATTTTTAACATGGGATTAATACAAAAATAAAATTACAGCTTATTTTTCCATCAAAAAAGTTAAAATAACTTTTTTTTTACCTTTCTGAGTATAAGACTGTAAATAGTCAACTGTGCATCCCTTATGCAGAGAGATTCATTTGACTCAATTATCAAAAAAAAAAAAAATCTGTCTGTTGCCAAGTTCCAACTTGACACTTTATCCCAAAAAGAGATTTACACTGAGAGGTGGCTCTATTTAAATATTTATGCTATAGATCTATATATTCCAAGTAAAAATACTTATATCTAGAATTCTGTGGAGAGTTACAATAATTAGGGTCCATAAATATTGCTGCAGTTCAATTACGGTACAATAATTACAAAATATAGAACATCTCTTTACAAATACAAATCATTGTATATTACAATTCATTTACAATAATTTCTACTATATAATTTTTAGCAAACTATCTTATCTAATTCTACTATAACCTGGTTGCAAGTGCATTAGTAAGAATGCAATTATTCCAGTATATTTTGCCCTTAACGTGATAGTCATAAAACAGACTATCTGAATGATATTTTCCTATGTAAACTGGTGTTACATATGACAGATTATTCTTTATATAACTTCTTTTTCCAACGATCTCTAACAGCATGACAAACTGTGTTTTAGAAGAGCATTAAGAAAAGAAATCAGGAGGCAAGTTTGAAAACAACGTTAGAATGGATATGCAACGGGTAGCTGATATGCTATCGAGTACTGAGGTAATGACATTATTGGTTGTCATCACTCGTCTCATGTTGCTATTTCCCACACAATTTTGTGCCAGACTTACACAGACATTTTCATTGACAAAATCCTGCTCCACTAGGAAGGACAGCAGCACAAGGCTGAAAGACAGGCAAGATATTACAGCTCAGAATCCCGCTCTAGCCCTCAAAAAACTGATTGTCACAATCTGCTTGGTTTCAAAATAACCTTATTCCTACAGAGGAACTAAAGATTCTGTGGGAGGAGACTTGACGTACTGCAGCTCTGATCACATTTCGGCAACCTGGAGATAACAAATTTTATAGTTATGGCTTCCTTGAGGTGTGACATCACTTGTACAAAACTTGATTGGTTATTTACTCCAGCTAGTGCCTAGCATCTTTAAACTATGAGGCACTTTTTCTGTTATTAAAATAATTTTCCTTGTTAAATACTATAAGCTCGTAATGCATATCATTTCATCAGCTAAATCTTCTTCATATCGTCCCGTTTCTGGTTCTTCATCACTGTAGCCAGGACCAAAATCTTGAAGTTCATAATCTTGTCTGCTTAAAATGGGAAACATATCCCCATTGGTCCCATTGCTAATATTTCCATTGAGAAGATTACTTGCTGCACTTTCCATCTCATCAATAGTCATGTCACATGCATCGGCAATCTCATGTTTTGTAGCCGAAACAAATTTAGGGTCCTTTGCATACCTTCCTAGGCCTTCAGATATAAGTACCTGGCAGATGGAGGGGAGAGAATGAGATACACAGTGGAATTAGAAAAGAACAGACAGGTCATAGCAATGTTTCTCATTTGTGGAAGATACTAAAAATCCCATGCTGAATCACTACTGCAACCCACAGCAAAACTGCCTGTGTAAAGAACACTCAAATGGCTCCAAAACCCACTGTATCAGTTATGTGACAATGCAACTGATAATGCAGTACATCTGACTGTTCTCTTTAGAAATTTTGGAGTAGTCTGTGATAAACATCAATCATCAGACTGATACACTAAAGACAACTGTTAATGTATCGTAGATGGTGCAGTTAGAACAATTGCCTGAAACACAGAATTATAGATATGTTCTTGGTACTTTAGTGTACATGGAAGAAAGATGAAGTCCCATCTGCAAATAACATTTAACAAAGTATATTGTTTAGCTCATAGCAATGGAAAAGAAGTGATAGATGGAAGCAAGAACAGTAACTATGATTCAGAAATGTTATATACTCTTTATCTTCAATTTTTTTAATATAAAAGGGAATTCTTAACATTCTTTAGTACACCTACAAATCAATCCTCTGCATTTAGTGCACTGATTCATAGAGCTCTTGTTCTTTTATTCAGGTTACTGCAAAAATGGTGATGTATTTCTATAGAAACAACAGAGAGAACAGGCATATGCATAAGCTCTTCCCTATCAGCCATTGTGGAAGGACACTTCGTAACTGATCCTTATCTAGAAAACTTAAATTGAATTTCAGATCTCTTTGAAATCCCTCCATTTCTCTGACACACTAATGTTAAGATTTGGATTCAGCAGAAATCCTTTACTCCATTACAACTACCAGTAAGTTCCCCTGTTTTTACCTAAAAACAGTTTTGGGCTTTGAAACTGAAAATACTACATTTTCAGAGAGATAATGTAGACTGAATTATATGTTTTTTGCAGTTAACACAAAAACTGAACAGACACACACTCTTGGCTACTGTAATACTTACCGCTTCTACCAAACTGTCTGCACTCCTCTGTTTGTCACTATGTTTATGCCTAAAGTCATTAGGTACAGTTAAATTGGCTGGTGTAAATGTTCGGTAGGAGATATCGGGGTCATCTGTGTACCAAGAGCTCCTGTGCAAGGAAGGCAGGCTGCCATTCATATGCTCTGTAGATTCAGCCCTGTCGACCTGGATGAGAGGCGTGTAATATGGAGTGCGGTCCCTGTTGGGAGGGGTGGCGGGTGGGGTGGCCCAGGAACGCGTTGAACGACTTGGTGAATGTTTATGAGCTTTGCTGGAATCCAGACCTGCAACAGCCATGACCTGGTAAGGGGACGAATTTTAGAAGTGAGTGGTTTCAAATGATCAGTCATACTCATTTCTTATTTCAGCAGTTAGCTCAAACCAATTGTTCAGGCAGCAGTTATGCAAAGTTAATGTTTTCTGATGTTTAATGGTCGTGTAAAGGAGGAACAGGATTGAAATTGGTAAACTGACAGGATAAAATGGTATTTTTTCTATTATTACTTGGAGCACAAAAACTTGGTATTAATATTAATAAAGAAAAATAATTGCTCATACAATATATTAAAGAAAGAAAGCAAAGTGTAGATACATTCCTTCTGTCCTGTAGGGACAGGATAGGAAGCTGTCAGCATTTTCCACGCGTTCTGGGTGGTGTCTCTGGGCAATGGAAATTGCCATCTTCTCAGGGCCATGTCAGAGCTGGGTAGTGAGCCTCAGAAGATGTTGTACTCACAAATTCTCACAAATGGAGCTGAATAACTGCATAGGTCAGGGTTAAGAGACAGTTGCCGTGTTATGCAGTCTTGGTCAAAATTCCTTAGGGCATCCTGACTCTTTGCGGACACTTAAAGAGTCATAGGGGAAAACTACTCATTTGCAGTGTTTTGTAGAAAGCTGATGGTTGAGAAGCCTCGT
Organism: Charadrius vociferus; assembly: GCF_000708025.1. NCBI lineage: Eukaryota > Metazoa > Chordata > Aves > Charadriiformes > Charadriidae > Charadrius > Charadrius vociferus. Next base: position 1,324,693 of record NW_009647579.1, read on the forward strand.
GTCTAGCAACTACAAGCCTACTCTTGGCCTAGAAGTCAGGCACAGGCAAACTACATAATACAGTGGTACTGTTTCAAACAACAATGGAAGTCAGAACTACAATATCGAAACTGGAAAGATGTAAATCATTATTGGTTAAATAAGATTCTGTGTTTACCTGCTGTTGCATTAAGTGAAGCGGTAAAGCGGTGCGATGGTGGAAATTAGGAGAGAGTGGTATGTCATCTTGACTACTTTGTCGGCGGAGGCATTCGAAGTTAAAGGAAGATCGTCTATTTGCTACAGGGAAACCATAATTCATTAGGAAAACAAAATACTTTTCTTCAAAGTCTATTATTTCCAGAATTCCAGTGTGAGTCAACTATCACAACTAAAAACATATCCCCCAGTAAGAAATAAGTTGTGCTAACAGAAGCAAGCAGCTGGTTATAACATAGACTACTCAGATGAGCAAACGCAGTCCTAGGTAGAAACCATACGAGCAGCCTAACATGACAGAATTTGAAGCAGTCGTTTCACAAAGCAAGCTTGTATGATGCAGCAGACACTTAACTTCAGAGTCTTGCTGTAAACTGCTGTGAAGTTACAAAGATGAGTTTCTTTTTTCTTCCCTGGGGTTTTAAACTCTTCATTCTAATGAACCAGACTTCTCAAAGGAAATACCAAATCCCCAGTTCCCTGTAAGCAGTGTGCAACATGAAAAACCATATCCAAGTCAAACTTGACTCACGCTGTCAATTCCTGACATTTATTCTCTTACTTTTGACAATGATAAGCCGTGGTCTCTGCTGTTACATGTGCTGTTATTATTCATGTCTAGTGGAAGGCATCCCTGGCCAGGGCATGGGGGCTGGAACTAGATGATCTTTAAAGTCCCTTCCAACTCTAACTGTTCTATGATTCTATGACTCATGTAAATGCTAGAAAGGAAAAAGTAGAAATCTAAACTGGATCAAGATGTTTGGCTCATATGGAAATGTTTCAGCTGGTCTTGGTGAAAGCCTGCAGAATGATTGGAAACAGTGCATGGATATCATTCCTCTGTGTTAGTGTCAGTGTGAAGAAAGCCTGGATGCTGAACAGCAGCTGGAATCCAGATATGTCCTCACAGCTGCGAGCACCATCGTGGAAAACTGGAAAGAGGCTGACAGTACAGAGCAACGATACAAAATTGTGCTGTCTTCAAAATTATTGAAACTATTCTTGGTACCTTTTTTTCCAACACCAAGAATTTTGTGAACAGAATTGAAGAGTTAAGTCCCATGGACTTAGGATTCCTCATAGTTATCACCAGACACTGAATGCTGGATATTAACAAATTTCCTTAGAGAGCTAGTGGACTAAATTCAGCACCTCCAGGAGGGGATTCAGTTCATTTAATGCAAACTTTTTGTTTCCATTGTCTCTGTGGTAAATCCAAATACAGGAATGTAAGCCTTAGCTCCTGTTCCCAACAAATGCTAAATGTCCCAATACCAAAATAAATAAAAAGCAAACCAAAAGGTCTCCATATCCAAACCAAGACGCTTCTCCCCAGGAAAGAATCTGAAAGAACATCTTAATCATTTCTCAGTATACTTCTGGAGGTTGTTCAAATACTGTGGTGATGAGCTTGGTATAAAATCCTCTAGAAGGCCTGACACAGAGCTCAGTTTACTAACTACAATACTCAGCCACGGCACTGCATGTCACGTTAACTCGGACTGAATCCAGATGCTAGCAGAACTATTCAGTGCAATGTTGCAGGTTTTTTTGTTGGTTTTTTTTTTTCTTTTTGTCTTTCTTTATGCGAGAACATCGAGGCTTCCTCCCCAGGCCAAACAGCCTATATGCTAGTTACAAATAATGGGTTTGAGCTTCTTTTAAAATCTGCTGAGATTCCAAGTCTCTAAAATTTCTCAGCTGTGATCCTGAACATTAAATAAATGGTTATGACAGGAGGCCCAACTGCGCTCTTGTGATGTGATACTGGTGTAAGTCAAAGGACTTTACTTCCTACAGTACCCTTATGCAACTTAGATCAGAACTCGGTCCTCTTATCCTAGGACATCAAATACCCTCTTCTAGTACATTTATCTAGTCCCTCATAGGTAAGATAAAAAGGCCAAGCTTCCTCTAAAGAAATATCTGCTTAATGCTGTCATCAAAACTTTATCAGACAAGTTAAATGAATCCCAAAGGCTGCAGCCACAGGAAGCCTTCAACCCTCCCCTCCCAACACTTCCATGGGAAGACCCCTGAGAATTTTTAATCCTCTTTTATCCTTTTCTGCTGCAATGTACGGAATGGATATACAAAGCATTTGTCTATTTCTTTGGCTTAAAATTCCTCTGCTATCAGAAAAGCTTGTAGAAAGATGTACAGGAGTTGCCTTTTAGAGCCCTTTGTCTGCTCTCTTTTCCTTCTGCTACTGGACGAGAGCTAGCAGCTTTCTGTACGTTTCACTAGCATTCATCTGAGTTGAGTCATTTACTCTCTGTAGTGCAAGACTCATTCTTTCTGCTTTTTTCATCAGTGCCCCTTAAGGTCAGAAAGCCAAATAGCAGAAAGCATTACTAGTCGTAAGAGCTGAGAGCCAAAAAGTGAGGATCCAGCACTGACAGCATTGCTGAAGAACGTATCCTTTATTATATAATAATGTATTTTGCTGCTGCCCTTTACTACAGCTTTCTGTAACTTTAAACAGTCCGACTGTATCTCAGATGTTGTATAAAAATCCCACTGCACTTTTCTCTGAAACATTTTTATTTTTTAAATCTAAAATCTAAATCTATACCTGCATTTTCTTTAGGGTGTCTGAGACAGGAAAGGACTGAAACCCATTTTCCTACCCATGGAAATACAGTCATACTTCTACAGATACACGGACCATGACGCTGGCTGATAGCTCCATCAGAATGAAAGACAACTCTGTTTTTGCTAGAAAGCCAATCCACCTGATGGCAGACAAAACGTGGAGACTCTTCTAGAAATGATCCTATATTGCCTTGTCTGGATGGCACTGGCTAGATGGCATCATCCAAAGACACACATACAGACGTGGCTGCACTGGCCAGACTACGCGTCCCAGTACTGTTAGGGACCCTGTGGAGTTGCACGGAGCTGAGGGTTATTTCTCGTGTATCAACAAGAAACAGCCTTAGAAAGAGGTTTATTTTGTGCTTCACAACCCCAAGTGCTTCCTCTCTGTGAAGTGTCTGAGGTCAAAGAGCAAAATCCAAGAGCTTTGAGTCTGTGCCTAGTTTCACCAGAGGATTAGCACCGCTAATCTCTGCAGTATGGCCTGGAACATACAAAAACAAAATCACAAGATAAGAAGCATGAGAGCTTTTAGAAATGCAGATAAAGCAATACTGTGCTTGAGATAAGGAGAAGCCCAGGGAAAGATCTGAGGAGGAGAGTAAATGAAAATTAAAGAAACAGGAAAAAAAAATATCAGTTGACAACACAAATTCAATCTATAAATTGAAACATTTTCTCCTTCAGAAGAAACACAGAATATTAAGCATTGTTCCTGAAATGGCAGAATAAAGTACCAATGTGAATCTGAAATATGATGCTCAGCTCAGGATAACACTTATTTTTCACAGGGACTCGAGAAACGTTAAAAAGCTAAAGACGCTTCAAAAGCAAGGGAAAAAAAATAATCAAAGCACCATTAAGCTCACTTTTGGTTCTCTTTTCCCTGAAAATTGCCCGACTTCAGTCTCTAGTGTTTACTAAAACAGCACGAGGTAAAGATGTAAATGGCAGTGATTACAGTGTCGTTAAGCAGCACGACTGTTAAGAGACGGAAGCACCAGCAGGTGAGTCACTGCAGGGACAACAGCCCTGACAAAGGCAACATTGCACATCTGTAGGTGAGAATAAAGGGCGCAGGGATTGAAACCCTCTGATCAAAGTTTCAAAGCAAACTACTGCTGCATGCTACCTTGCTCGTTCTTCATTTAGCAAACCAAGTTAAAACTGGCAATTAAATTGTTGGGTTTTTTATATTATTGGATGAGTGAGGCAAGAGATATTAGGAAGATTGACTTGTAAGCTCGGATCCATAGATCCTTTCAGCAGTCTCTTGGGATGGATAGGTATTCTGTGTATCATACACTATAATCCACTGGCAACAGTAATCAAGAAAAGTCACGTTGGAAATCCAAGTTTAAAAGAAGCCTTTTTAAACTGGAACATGTCTGAATGCATTTAAATAATTCTAGCTTTGCAAATAAATTGTTCTTGATGTACTTACGTGTTGGTGTTGGAGGTAGCAGCCGTCTCCTAGGAGATCTTTTTGTATCATAACACATCTGTGAATCATCTTCCTCAAAAAACCCATGTGGGTGATGGTAACCTTTTGGTCTCTCAAAATCTGCGTCATGGCAGTGATATCTACAGTGGTAATCATATATATGCCTGAGTTTAAAAGACAATAAAGAAAATGTTATTTCAGTGAGTTTCTGTAAATTGATCTATTAGATTTCTTCTAGAAGATTTTAAAATCTATTCTTTCTCCAGCAAAATAATCAAACATTACATTATATAATTACAGGATTCAATTTTAAAATCCAGTTTCTGTATGCAAACTGATTTTGAGATAGCAAGCATACACTTATGTACTAGTATATATTTTCAATGAAGTTATTCTTACCAGTACAGGCTAAAGTGTAGGATCTCCGTTGGACATTGCTTAAAAAAAACCCAAATCTGTTCTACTCGTGCCACGCTGTCTTGTGAACCCTGGGCAACATGTGCAGCGCAGAAACTCAGAGACCAGATTTAAGCCTTTTATATTCTGGATACTTCTCTTGTTGAAAATCAAATCTCGGAAGGGTGTTATTTGAATGTAATTATTATGTAAAAAAATTACTGGTCTGACAATTCTGTAAAATTTAGCTTTTATGCAAATCTTAGCTTTTATGCAAATCAATAAGATGCAGATAGGGTGCCAATCTTGCCAGAATTCAGGTGGCAAAGAAAGACAGTAGAGGAGGAGGAAGAGGAGAATTAAGCATGTGTGGCACTTGTGCATATGCACTTAGGGATCTAAGATAAAATGGCAATAAATCCCTCTACTTCTGGGTTGGACTTCCAAATAAAAATTATTGACAGAAGTGGAGGATATTTTTGAGAACTTACTGAATTTATTCAGCAGAAAGGAAACACAGCTATTATAAGGAAGATGAACACAATCTACTCAACGTCTTGTAAATGTATATGTCTTTATAAATCATGATTAGAAGATTAATATTATGGAATTAAAAAAAAATCACGAGATGTTTAGGTAAAAGGTGCATTTAATTTTATTTTTTTTTAAATAGGAAGCCTTTCAGTACTACCAAATACAGGTTCTGTTCCATGACAAGTTGATAGTCAGAAAACACTGGAACGATCTCACATTTTAAAGACTAAATCAGAAATATCAGGACTTCCTCACAAAATAGCACCAAACATTGCCTGAACAACTGGAAACCCATTCTTTATGTACAGGAGTAGTCCCAGCATGAAATTAGGACCTGCCCTGCTGCTGAAGCCATCACTGCCTAAATCCAGCAGCACAGTGCTTAAATCAAACTAATCTGGTACTGCTCAAAGCTGAACTAATTTGGGAGCCACTCTTCTAAAGTTAGGAAAATCCACACCAGTCCATTTCTGAAGAAACTGCATGAAAAAATTGCAGAGAAAATCTTAAATTTACCAATATTAAATCACAGCCTTTTTTCATCTTAAATCTGAAGTTAAGATACTGAATGCAAAGATCACAGGAGTTAAATACACAGGAACAGGAAAGAGTTGTTAAAAAACACTAGTGGGCCTTGGAAAAAGCCCACTGGACAGAAATACTATAATTAACCAGGACACTATGCCAAGTTTTGGCCAGAGAAAAGAGAAATGAGTTAGAAAACTGAGAAGAACCAGGTTACTAAACTAGAACACTGCAAGCACAGCAAGGAGCCTCAGATCAATACAAATTTGGACATCATGCAGTAATACAAATTTGTAAGAAATGCTAGTTGTTGACTAAAATTCAATTGATGGCATTTCCATTATGAATAAAAAATTTCCATTGTGAATAAAACTTTAAAAACATCAATTTCAAACACATAAAGGCCAGGACAACTATGACACGGTTAAGTGTTTGTACTAAGGAGACAAAAAATGGTGCCAAGAGGAGGATTGTTAATAAAGAGGTATAATGAGAATTTTCAAAAGGAAGTTGTCCAATTCTTTATTGGCCCAGCTAGTGCTACCTTATGATCTCAGTCCATACCAGTTTCACCTTTCTAAGTTAAATTAAAAGAAGATAACCATTTCTAAAAGTTCCCCTACCTGAGCTTGATCCGTCTTCCACTGTATGTGAAATTTTATATATAAATGAAATGTTTCTTTGTTTATGCACTGTCTAGTTTATACTCAGTTCAAAGGAACTTTGTGCTTTCCCTTGAATTTGGTACGGAACTTTTGCTGGAGTCAGCACATGATGCCGAATACAAAAGATCTTTGGTAGACACACTCTTCTATTCACCATTTCACTTGCCAGCAGTTGTGGAGTATTAACTTCACAGAGAATTTTCAGTATAAGCGTGCATAGTGAAGCCTTTACAGAGATATACCTAGTTTATTGAAATATTTTCCCAGCTAAAAAAATATCCTTACCTGTTTCCTGACAACATACTGTCTTCCTCATAATATTCTTCTCCACTAAAATATTCCTGCTCTCCTAAATAATGATCATCATTGCAATAGTCTTGAACTTCACGTTCTTCGCGGCAAATAGTAGGTCGACGCCCATCACCAGAGTCAGATCTGCAAGTAGCAAACAAATACTTATTTTTTATTTATATAAATTATATAGTGTATATTTTATACACAGTTCTTTTAATGGGCTTCCAAGGTTAAAAAACAAAAACAAACAAACAAAAAAGACAAGCATTAGCAACTCTCTTGTTGTCAGAATGTGGTGTTATAGTAAATTGTGTAGAACTGCAGTTCAGAACATGACTATTTTACCTGTTTCTTAAAGATGACCTCCCTTTATTTCCTTATGGTACAAACAGGAAAATAATTAATATGGGGATGCTCAGTGAAGTCGAATACATTTAAGACATTTTTTACAAAATATGAATTCAGAGTACTTTGAAGAAACACAGCCTCTCTCAAATGTCTGAAGTTTGCCAAATGGCTAAAATATTAAGGAGCGCTCACCAAGTTTTTTCCAAGAAAAATCTGAAGTGGATGTGCAAATCTAGACATTACAAACTAGCACTGAAGGTACATTTAGCAATGCACTTCAAATAACATAATATATCCTCTTTATAAAAGCTGTCTAAGAAAATATTCAGACATAAGACCAGGAAAGATTTTAAGTCCCCTATAAATGGAACTGTACACATTTTATTTAACAAAGCTAAACCCAGTGTTTCTTCCAGTCTTTACAAGTAAATTTTAAACAACGGCTGTGATCAGGTGTGATGTTTTGTCTGTTCAAAACTGCACAAACCTGCCTGGACTTTTAAAATGGCTTGAATCATTTTGAACTTTACCAGAAATTTATCCTTTTAGAACAGGCAGTGGAAAATTTGACTTAGAAATTGTCACTTAAGTTATTCAGCATATGCATTGTCATATAGTTAATTCTGAAAATCGTACTGTAAAAGGAAAAAAAAAAAGGAAAAAAGGAAAAAAAGGAAAAAAGGAACAAAAATAGAAAAAAACCCACCAAAACTATTTTGTTCTCTTCAATTATATCAGAACAATATCAACTCACCTAATATATGTTTCATAGTAGCGCGTTCTATCCAGGTAAGCCAAGAAAATAACAAGAAAAATATTTTAAAATCAGGTAGTTTAGAGAAATTCATTGGTGATTATGTCTGTACTGTAACTAATAATTTCACTTTAAAGAAAACTACTACTTTCAAACCTTATTAAAGTTATTTACATTTCTCATACATCAGAGCTATATTTTAAATAGGTTTCATACATCAGTAAGCAATAGAAATGAAGCTAAATATACAAATTAGTTTCATGTAGCATAAGTTTTCTTATAGTATATTTATAATATAGAAATATATTTAAAAGCAAATATATATTTAAGTTTACCTCCTACTGCTTGGCCTTCTACGCTTCTCATGATCAGTTCTGGAGTAAGAATGGTAACCGTTTTCAGATCTATGCTCATGATTTCCAAAATTTGTGTGTTTTCCATGAACAACTTTGGACACGTTGGCATTATTGAGATTGGCATTTGTTGAGTTTGGAACTTGCTTTCCTACTGAGTTGTGATGGTGATGATTGTGGTACACAGAATTTCCTGCCTGAGGATATATATTTTTCTCAGTATCGCTTGCAGATGGAATGGAAGGCCGCTGAACATGTAAGGGACGGTGTGTGGTGTTGATCTGTTGAAATGAATCTCGTCTGTCACTGCTAATATGGTTTATGTGGTTGCCAAAGAGGGCACCATTCCTCTGTTTTAGGGGAAGAGAAAGAAAAAGTTACATCAGACACCTTAACAGAACATATTTTTGAGAGTGATAACTTACTTTTCTCCCCTACATGCATTCAAAAGTAGCAATTCAAATAATCTGTGGTTTTCTTTCTAATTTTACGATGCTTCAGATGGGATCTCCTGAAGTGATAGAGATGTGACTGTGATAATGACAATATTTGTATTTCAGAGTCAAATCAACATTATGCTGTGATCGTTATTCTTTTTCCATACAACTAAACGTGACATCCAGCTTTCTCCACGTTTTATTATGCAGGAGAAACCCAGATTCCCGTACATGAACATGCACCAACTTCCTCAGAAAGGGACGTGTCTGCTTAATTTTTGAGAGCACTTTGGTGGAATTCTCTCCTATTCTCCCAGAGCATCGGTTTGCAACAGGCGTCACTCAGACAGGATGGAGTGCCATGCAACAGCTTGCAAGCATATCTCAGGTAGGTAACATTAAGCTTCAGTGCTTCCATTCTTTCTTCTTGCAGAGGTACGAGAAAGAGTAGTAACTCTTTATCAGCCCTGAAGGGTGTAATGGATGGTGAAAGAGAGAATGAAGTGCTAAGTTATGACTATGACATGCAGCTCGCTTTTACATCTGACCCAGATTATGTAGCCTCCCTGTCTAGCCAGGTGTGGGTCTTGGATGACAGCAGTCTGTCTTGAAGCTCAATCTAGGGAAGACAGGAGGGTAATGATGGTTGGCAGAGAAATGCATCTACTGATGGTAGCTGCAGCACTGTCTCCAGTGCCACATCCTCCTTTTTTGCAGAGGACACAACTACTGCAGAAGCATGCTTTTACATCTGCTTCTTCTGAAATGCTTGTGAAAAATTAAGCTTTCTTGCTGGCTGACAAATGGTTTGCACATTGCTCCTGATTATAATACCAACTTTACAGTGTTCACCATTTGAATGAATATCTATAGCATAAAAGAGGAAAACTAGTCCTTTTTCTGATTGGTTCTTATTGCTATCTCTCACAGGAAACTGGAAATGGCATTTATATTTAGTTGACTTCTGTGTAATTCCAGGCACTCATTTTAAAATATGCAGCTCTGTGTCTGTTGTGGTTTGGCTGCACAGAATTTCATTCTCTTCCTCCTATCTCCCACTGCAGCAGTTAACACGCTTCCAGTTTAACCTTGCCACTATCAAAATTTGAGATGGCACGGTTCATACCTTGTCTTAGGATTTGCTTAAGAAAAAAATAAGAATTAATGAGAAAGAATTAGGGGCAGGAGAATCACCCTGCAGGAACTGCTTCCTAAATTTATGATGAGATGGAAAGTGTCCTTTTATATATAAAATATGCTTATTTATAAAGTATTTATATTCTTCTGGTTTGAGGGAGTGGAGTTTTTATTATTATTATTATTACTCCATATTCAGGGATAAGATCATTCTTTAATCTCATATTATATGATAAAACAATTCACATAGCTGTGTTCTGACATTACTTTATAAACATCTTCCTCCTCCTCTGGATTGTTTTCGTCTGGTTCATCATCTTGCAAGTCACAGGATATAGCTCGGCGTATTTCAGGGCCAATATCATGAAGTGTCCTTAGTCCTGCCTAAATCAATGACAATATCATAATACATTAGGAATGCAAATTCTTTTTCGTTCTTTAATTACAGGCGTGTAAATTTATTTTAAAGGACAGTAAACAAGTTTTTGTATCCTGACATCCAGAGAAGGTGCATCCTATTATATGTCCCTTTGCTGTTATTAATAAAAGGCTTACATTCCAGTACAGCCCTGCTGAGGTGATCATGTCTTTATTATTACAGCGCAGATCCTGACTAAAAGAACACTGATGTTTATGGAACCCTAAGGAAATAAAATTCATCTTATAATAAAGTATCAGCAAGTAATCAGCAAGAACGATAATAAAATGCATTTCAATGAGATGTATATTTAATGTTAAAAACATGTTTGCAGCCTGTGTCCACCAAGGAAACACAAGGAGATCTTTGCTATAGCAACAGCAGTTTTAGCAGAGCTCAGATGGAAAAGAAAGCAGTGAAATAATTCCAGCTCATCTGCACTGCACTGGCATATACAGATATTTCACTGAAAGCTTTGACTTAGGACAGAAAACCATCTAGCTACAGTAGCATGGACCTCAGCACATATCGGTTCACATTCCTCTCAAGCCTGCTTCCACAAGCAACCTGTAGGAAAAAAGGAGAAGGCTGAAATGGCCAAGGACAGCCCTGCACATTAGAGAGGAAACAGCCTTCACGCTCAGGGCAAGAATTCAGTGCTTTGTATGGGCCAGCCTTACTTCAAAACGGAGGTATTTTTCCTCTTTTAACTCTGGCTGTCATAGTATGAAGCAAAAAATGCAATCTTGTTCTTCCTAACTCTTCTTTTAATCTCCTCAGGTTCAGAAGAAATCAAAGACTTGTTTGTTTAGCCCGTTACTAACACTACACTTACAACACTAATAATCACACACAGCAATTTGCTCAATTCTTGATTACGATATAAAAGCCTGATTTATTATTTTTCTGCATTTTTTTGATGCAGATGAGCGCTGTCCCAGCCCATCAGAGCTGTCCTTCTGTGGCATGACATTGCACGTTACTCACCCTGGGGTGGCACGCAGATGCGTAGAGAATTTTGTGTGTTTCAGAGCTCCAGAAGGAGCTGAAGGACCTTGGAGGACACCAAACGTGGCTTGGTCCCATTCACGCTGCCTATCACACACACTCCCTGGAGTACACCACAGCATTGCGGTCAAGTTTCAGCTCAAATCAAAAACAGTTGGTTTGCTGGGGAGCAAAATGGCATTTATACAGTGTGGGCAATCAGAACCCAGGAAGGGATGAACCAAAAAGCTTTGTATCTAATGGTGTAGATTTTCTACAAGCTTCTCTTCAGGATTCACTCATAGCAGTATCTGACTTCCTGAAAGTGGCGCTTGACTCATCATATTAGCTATATGTATTTGGTAATTATACCTTCTTCCTCAGGGATGAACTTTGAGAGTTATGCTATAATTGAACAAGGCTCTAAAAATCATTTACTAGTGAGTTAATAATATACAACATACGTTTCATGAATACACTGTGCTTTCTCCCACTTCTTATGCTAATTGCATAGTCAAGACCTTAGCTAGCAAGGCTGCTAATGTCATCATTTTGTAAGGTGCTAAAGGGAAGTAAAATTAACACTTTAAGGTACAGATTTCAAAGTAAAAGACCAAAGCCGCCTATTTATTTAGCAGAGGCAAAGGCAATATTTATTTAGCAGAGGATTACTATTATATTTTGGTTATTCAATCATCTGCAAGAATAGTTGCATTTCACGCTCACTACCTGCTTATTTTATAGCAAAGAAAAATAAAAGGAAGAAAATACCCCAAAGCTATGCTGACACTTATAAACTGACATTAGCACGAACAGAATACAATGCAAGAACTACTAGAATGAGAAAATAAGCATGCAGAAAAACAGCTGAATAGACCTACGCTATAGCAGTGAACGTAAGAGACATAGTAGTCAAGTCTCGATTCCCCAGTGGTGTGCACCTTCATGGAGCCCATCTCTGAAGGCTGGAGCTGCCTGCGCTGCTCCACAGCTACACACAGGCTCCGTGCTCTCAGTCAAGCCCAGGCTCCCTTCAAGCTAAGCCTTTCTGTGAGCACAACACGCTCAGACAGCTGTATTATAAATTTTAACTCCGGCAAAAACTACTAGCTTATATTCCTGTCTGCCAAATAGCGACAGAGTCCCACAAATACATGCCTAAAAGCTGAGAAAAGCCATGTGTTTGGCAGCAACACATTCCATAGTAATTTAATCTTGATTACATTTCCAACTGCTTTCTGATTTACTTCCTGGTGAATTACTCCTTCTTTACTGAAGAGAAAACAGGCAGCTTTTATCATCTCATCTCTTCAGTAATACTCATTTTCATGTAACAGACCTCTTGCAATGACACAGTTAACAGACTGAAACCTGGATCACCATAAGTAAAAGTATATGTTAGTTAAACTAAACCGATCGGCTTTATTCACTCACAGCCAGTACAGAAGCCACAGGTTCTACAAGCAACACCGGGCTGCAGAATTAAGATATTCCTCAAGAAGTACCTACAACAATTTTGTGAACTCTGTCGTTAAGATTACTACTCCCACATACTATCTCATTTTACCTGGTGTAATCTAAAAGTGCTGAAAGTATTCTAAGAACATTTTTAGTGACAGGAAAATGCCACATAGTGAGACAAATCCTCACACTGAGCTCCTACTGATAAACAGTCCTTCATTAGATCAGTCAGCTACCACTGAAGTGGGGCTGACGTAAAAATGCAGAAATTGGTATGTGTATGTCAGTAGGAAAATCCCTCATCTGAACCACATTTAATATCTTCTGTGAAGATTGTAGAGGTAGCATGGACTCATAAAATATTTGACTTTACCTTCAAGCACTTCAGAACCAAATCAAAGATCTCTCAAATAAAAGAACACACACAAATTTCAACCCAACCTTCCCCACACCTCTCCATTACTGTACAGGGAAGTAGGGTCCTTCTCATACACATTCCCCTATATAATGTTGCCTGATTTAGTCCACCCAGCAAGAACGTTAGAGGCACTATAACACACAAGAGGGCAATGGGAGTATATGTTTTTCTCCACTTGTGAAGTTCTAAAAACTGCTACATTTAAATTTGAGATAATTTCTTCTCTTAGGAAAAAAAAAAAAACAACAACAAACCGTGAGTAGATGGGACTTTTCAAAAAGACAGCCTGGATAACGATTTGTCTACATTTGCCAGAGACGTGCTTGTTTCTTTTTTACTATGACTGCTTAAGTTCTTAGGAGGCAATTATTTCCCTAAGTAGAACTTTATAAGACCTTTTGTTGTTGTTACATATTCAGGACTAGCCACATTCCTGAAGCATCATGATACAATGACTTTCAAAAATAAAAATCAAGTTTGAGTATTATACAGGAAGTACTTCCTCACAGTCTTTGAGCATGGCTTATGAGAGCTGCAGAGGAAAGGAAATCACAGCTAAATCCTCTTTACTTTCCCCAAACGGAACAACGAGTAGACACTAAAGACCGATATAAGAACTTTCGTAACATTTCCTTTGGTTAGTAAAGATTACTGAAAGGGTCACGCTCTCTCTAGTCTCCCTTATATCCTTATTCTTTATGGCAGGTTCTTAATTCCTAAAGATTTTCCAACGTCCGGAGCATTCTCGCCTTTCCTTAAAGGAACCTTCAAGATTATTTGATGCCATTTAAACAGTAAAAAACACCTTTAACATTTTTCCCTAAATCAGTATTTATTATTCACATTTCCACTTATTTATGCGCTGTTTATTGAGGACCAAAATACAATTCACATCATTTCAAGAAGCAAGGGGCCAGTTCTGCCATCGTATATACATCTAATATCTATCTCAGCTCACCAGACCGAAAACCTGCCTGGTTCACAAGGCTGTTAAAAATCAGTCAGGTGGATCACATTTCTAAGAAAATGTGTTTAATAATGCCACTAAATTGCAGAATACAAAATTGTTCAGTTCTGTTCGCCTCTAACTTTCCAACACAGAGTGTCATTATTTGCTATGCACAGATGTCTTTGCCTAACGTACCTGTAACTGCAAAAAAATACGTATATTCTCTCACATGGGTGTTAATATTTATGTGCATTTACCCTGTACCTTTTAGAAAATTTTGTTTTCATGAAAGACACTGGAAGATGACGGCGTCTAACAGAACAGATACAACATGCGAGAGATGTTTAGGCAGCAGTTCCATAGGAATAACATTGATCAAACCCGCATCATTGAATTATTCATGCTGTTCTGCAAGAGGACATCTGTTGTTTCTACTCAGGTTTTTCTATTTTGTTATGGTTTCTTTGAAGTAGGGGAAGAAAAGAGACTAATGCTACTGTGTTTGCCTCTAATTCTATTCTACAGATTACGCTAGAAGTTTGCAAAAGAAGTTGTTTCTTATTCAGATACTTTCTCTCCAAAATTTAATCTTTGATGCCCTCCTTGCTTAAATTTTATCTTGTAGGCTTGAGAAAGATGAGACATTATCAGTCCCATGGTTAGTTACCAAACCAGTGACACACAGTGCATGGAGCAACATAATTACATAATAATCCCAAGCAAGTCTTTAAATAGGCTTTCCTGTAAATGCACAAGATTACTTCAAATTAACATGATAATTCTGTGCAGCTGTGCTTTGAGGCATAATAACACCTGCAATGTTTTCAAGATGGCACAAGGCACTAATACACCAGTGCCGTGTCCTAAATAGCATCTCAAGAGACAATTAATGATGCCCCTGTCTCTGACACAGCATTGAGATGACACACAGGTGCTTTCAAATGCTGAAATAATAGAGCTGTAGAAGTCCCTCAGTGAGAAAAAAATGTCATATGACTAATAACTGTATTTCTGAATTCGTTATTTAGGGAGAGATAAGCTTAAACGTGCTTGAAAAGCATCTCATGCCAAAACATCAAAACAGTTAAAAGTTAAGTTAAACATTAAAACATTAAACAGTTAAACATTTTAAAAAGACTACTTTTAATAAATGCCAAATAGATTTTAAATCAATTTTCCACATCTACAGTATGCATAAAACAGTAACACCATTTTAGATATATGTCTTCTTATTATGAAATCTGTGTATAATGCAAGAATCCAGAATCATGACTTTTAGAAAAATATCTAAATGCTTATAAATACTGGAACTACAAAACGATAATTCTCCCTATATCTAAACTCAGCCTGCATCCATTCTGAGGTATGGTGCAACCTACATATAGATGCAGTTTAAGCTTAGTTTAAGAAGTGCAAGCACAATAAACTTATTTAAATAAGAATTACTATCACCTAAACTATTTCTAGTCATGTAAACCACACAATGCTCCTTCTTTTGAGGCATCTTACAGTGATGCCAGGAAATGGAAGAGACACTTGTAAGCTTTGCTTCACAGATTTTAGAAGAATGATGGATATTTAAGTATATTGCTGTAAAAACTCAAAGGATCTGAAATAAAGCATAAACATGAATTCTAAATACTTGGGTCTTCAGAGCTTCAGAACACTGAAAGCCTATGACTGAAAACATTCATATAAACCATTATATTTGTAGATAATGAGCATGTTTTTACTACCTGCTTATTTTATAGCAAAGAAAAATAAAAAGAAGAAAATACCCCAGAGCTATGCTGACACTTTAACATAAAAATAAACTGACGTTAGTACGAACAGAATACAATGCAAGAACTACTAGAATGAGAAAATAAGCATGCAGAAAAACAGCTGAATAGACCTACGCTATAGCAGTGAACGTAAGAGACATAGTAGTCAAGTCTCGATTCCCCAGTGGTGTGCACCTTCATGGAGCCCATCTCTGAAGGCTGGAGCTGCCTGCGCTGCTCCACAGCTACACACAGGCTCCGTGCTCTCAGTCAAGCCCAGGCTCCCTTCAAGCTAAGCCTTTCTGTGAGCACAACATGAACGTGGAAGCACAATTAAATTGAACTTGAGCAACATATTAACCCCTCAGCCGATGCCTGCTAAAGGTTTTTTTTTTCTTTTACTGTTTACTGCAGGGTTGATATTACTTACAAAAGTCTCAGAGAGAAAAAAAGTGTAATTACTTTAATTTGAAACATGTTCCCAAAATCAAGTTCAGCTCAATGAATCAGTGCTTTTGTGTACTTGTGATGTGAAAGGAAATATCCTTTAACTTTTATTTGTATGTATTAACAAAGAGGGTTACATGTAAATAAACGTGAAATATAGATGCAAATGTTATGTAGTTTACAGTAAGTATTTTCCCTAGGAAAAATAGCGTGGAATTAGTTCTTTCACTTTAAGTACTAGACGAAAGTAATTAAATTTGTTCATGCTTCACTTAACATTTATTTTCCTAGCAATGTGACTATTGTTTGGCTCAATACAAATTTCCATCACAACAAAAAGACAACTCCTAAACTACTGCTACAAATGCCATTTTGTTCCGATTTTACCCAAAAAATATATTTGTTCTCACTGCTTAAGTATCAGTCAGTAGCATAAGAAAGGCATTGTGAGCCCTAAGGAATTTTTTAATGATAGAGAGCTAACATCAAGCGGTCACTTCATTTCAGAACCACTTGCTTTTTTTCCCCTTCACAAGGAGTGAAATCGCCGGGTCTGCAGCAGACAGACTGCTGTAGTTCCAAGAGATCTTGCTATTTCATTTCTGAAGATGTTTTCTTTGACAATATGCAAGTTCAGACAAACTGCTGTTGGTTATAATTTGAAGTGTCCTTTTCTGAGTGAGGAGGAATGAGAAACTTCATGGCACGAAGACTTTACAGCCTGAGCAGATAACCTCCAGAGACCCACTTCACTTTCTAGAGTGCTGCTTCTTCTCTTGACTACACGTACCCAAGGAGCAGCCGGTGTTAAGCTAACAGCAAACGCTGCATCCTTGAGAAAAAACTGAGCTGTGCAGAAATAAAATCACCCTGAATGCAATTGTTGTGGAGTAAGGAGGGGGATTCCTGCCTGCGGCACGTTCTGGTGTTCACAAAGCAAATCTAGTTTTGCAGCGAGCTCCATTATAACCTCCCGACTCACCTCAAACTTCTGTTGTTTCTCCTTCCCCTCAAACATTTCTCAATCCCAGTATCGGAAGAAGCTGTTTTCTTTATTCCAGTTGGGTCTAGGTTCTGGCCCCACCCCGGGTTCTGCCCACCCACCACTACCAGTTTTCCTTTCCTTTCTCTAGTTTAGCTTGTAACACTACCATTACACTGCAGAAGAGCCACCTGCAGAGTGAAAGAGGCATTTCTAAGAAATATTTTATCAAATTAAGGACCAAATATCACTACCTTGCAGAGAGAGAAATTCAAGTAGGCTAAAGAGGAATGGAATGGGGAGAAAAAAAATAATCTTTACAACAGGGTTTTTTAAAGCTCTGTCAGTTTTCCTATTAGAAAATTCAATGCAGTCTTGTTAAATACTTGTCACTGATCAACTATAACATCCTCTTACTTAACGGTTTCAAAAGGACAGTGGCAGCAGTTGTAACTGCACTGCATGAAAAGTGCAGCTCATTTCAAAGTGAAAGCAGAATCAAGTGCAACTTCTTTAAAGAATTGCTTTGATTTTCTTAGCAGAAAGGCAGGATAACTCCCCCATTACCTATATAACTCTCAGAACCTTGGAGGGGAAAAACTGCACCCTATTTTCTTATTGGTTTTTCTTCATGTTTTGGATCTCCTGACATCTTTGACATAAGAGAAGCAGCAGCCAAGAGGATTGCCTTAGTGTGATTCCCTCTTTGTGCGCATCTTTATCCCTGATGTCAGATACATAAATACCATCAGGGCTAGGAAGCTGATGCATAGTGCAAGTTATGATTATTTCTGTTTTGTTGTATAGAGCAATAAAGTAAAGGAAGAACCTAAACAACAGAAAACTTTTTTCACTGGTTCTAATTTTTCAAATATCTGAAATTAAATTTGAGAGTGTTAACATTGTAACTTTAACTAGAAGTAACTAAGGATACAAGAGGTGTGTATGAAAGAAAGCAGGGTTAAGTAAAACAATTAATTCAGAAAGTGTAAGAACCCTGTTATTTCCTCAAGCCATTGAACCTCCCCTAACTCAAAACCGCTTTTCAATAACTATGTGACTATACATAACAAATTTTTTTTAAAGAAAAAAGTACATCCCTTGTATTCTTCAAAAGTCAAAGTATGATAAAATTCTTGAAAGTATTTTATTGACAAATATACATTAATAACTGGTTCAAGTAGGATAAGAGGCTTGATAAAGTAAATTGTGCTGTAGTAATTCGGCTGGAAAAACATTCTGATGGCAAATAACTGCACTCATAGAATGCTTTTATCTAGTGAATTGCAAATGATAGAAAAGACATTTGGGTAAAATTAAGGTTCCGTTTATTTTAGTTATTATATTTACTGCCAAAAGTTCTTGATCTAACCAAAAAAAAGCGTATCTTTTTACTTAGCCTTGAAATGAAATAATTTTTGTGTCTCTCTAAAGAGAACACCTAAGAACAGTATGTATCCACACACTCCTTAGCCAGTCTGCCTTCCTGGGTGCACAGATTGAATCTTTAGCTAAATAATGTGGCTTCCAAGGGAAGACTTATTCCCACACCTGCTGAAACAGGACTAATGGAGGCCACTAGAGAATCGCATTGGACTTTCCTGAGTTCACAGAATTTTGTCCTGTGTTATGCAAGTCTCTTCAACTAAATAAAGATGGTCTAGATGACTTCTTATCTTTTATATTAGATATTTTTAAGTGCTTTTCTTGCTGAAAACATTACTTTTTATGACCTTGAATTCTAGTTGTAATATTTTGCTTTGCATTTCTACAAAACTTATCTTGAATGTGAAAACTCATATAATTATTGCACATCATTTTTCTGCCTACGTTAACGTACGTCATTCCTTCAGAAATAGCAGCATGAGAAGTGAATGTTTGAAACAGTTTTACAATATAACTAAAGGACTTGTTAAAAATAAAAAAGTAGGCATAACTCTCTTGGAAGAAGCAGTGGAGTAGCCCATTTGACAGTTACATGGGTTCTTCCCTTCAGTATCTTCAAAAGTACTAAACAAAACTATCAATCATAAAAAAGAACAAACATAAAACTAAACACACACACACAAAAAAACCCAAACACACCAAACCCCCAACAAAATACCACTGAGAACATGAGGAATAAATGGAGGCAAAGAGGAATGATCTATGTTAAAAAAAATCATAAAACAGGGAAAATGGCAACATCCAGTCATTTCTTGCCTCAACAGTTGTCCTGAGAACTAAAACATGGAATGGGTTTTGTCACAAGGAGCATATACCTTCTCTCGCAAAGTGGATGTTTACTCCCTGAAGCCAGGAGAAGTGTGACATGGCCAACTATAGGAATCAGCAGGATTATAAAACTGTAACTTACCTCTTGCTTCACTCAATGGTTAGGAATGGATTGTAGAGCTTGACAGCATGTTGGTTTCTCCCTTTCTTGCAGGAGAAAGGAGATAAGGAAGGCCAGGCTAGATAATGCAGCAATTGCAGGGTTTACGAGATGCTTGGGAAGCTTTTTCTTAACTAATTAACTAGTTCTGCAGGTAATTCCAACTACCTCAAGAGAAAGTTACAGATGTCAGCAAAAGTACAAGAGCATTTATTGCTCATACAGCTTTTGACACAAACTGGAACAGGTGGCATTGCTTTTTATCTGCTGCTTTGCTTAAGGAGTTTGCAACATGGCAACTGATGAGATGTTGACAAGAATACAAAAATACAGTTGGTCTTCTTCTTTACAAACAGAAAAATTGGACGGCTGGAAAGCCTTTTCTTACTGTGGCCTTATAAAAGTATTTTCCTCATCTTATTTAAAGCTTTAAGCAACAATTCCAAGTATAGAAAACTTCTGAATGACAGAGGTTGAAAAACTAGGCAGACTTAGCCCAGCTTCTGCTGCTCTCACCTCTTCTAGCAGTCCAGAAAGCAGAAGCTGTTTGCAGTGGTATTATCATGACCACTAGATACTGTGAAATCTTAACTAGTTTAAAGGAGAAACTAAAGAAAAGCTGCTGCTGAAGTCACATCCCTGCCCTGGTTACAGGAAATTTCTAATTTCAAAAAGAAAGCTCTCAAAACAACAAAAAGATAAGGTAAATACAGGCAAGAATAAAAATAAAGGTCCCATATTTACTGCAGATTTCAGTGACAGGAGCTCAGGTGTAGCTGAGCATATTTTTCCCCTCTGGAGAGGTGAGAAGGTTGACTAATTTAGTACTTTTTTTTAAATTCACAATCTGTTCCACCCATACCGTGGTAAGCAAAGTCAGGTGCTGGAATAATGTACGCACAGTTTGTATGATTATGTATGATCAGAGATATATAAACAAACAGTAAATACATCTGAATAAACTGGGTAATAAAGATGTAAGTCCATTGTTACTGCTACATGAAGTTCCTTCAGTGTTTACAAATGGAAGTGTGCGTGTATTGACATAACAGTCATCGCAATTTCCCTAAGAAATTGGATGAGAGACAGAGTGATACTGCATATTTCTGCTTTTCTTAGTATATTGTTTACCAGGGAGATCTGCAAACACTAGTTTACTTTGAGTATTAAAGAGAATAAATGGAAAAATATCTACTATTAGCTCTCCAAGAACAGGGGTAACATCGTCATAGTTACAAGCCTTTCACAGGTCACTCAACAAATTTCTGCAGTCGAAACACAAGTTTGATGGTCTATCCATAAATTATGCTGCCAAACGTAGTTGTTAAGAACATAGGTTTTTGAAAACATTGAAGTTTTGTAAGCATTTAAGCTTTGGACAAAGCAAGCCTGGAATGAAGAGGCTGAAAATGGAGAAACATCTGATCTGTATACATTATAAGGCCAAAAGGGTCCCCTGTGATCATTTATACTACCTTCCCTATAACGCATCCCACAGGACTGTTCTCGCAGGCATTGATCAGAAGAAATCAATTCCTCGTTGAAGTAGAATATCTCTTTTAGAAAGATACCCAGATCTGTTTTAAATCTGTATCCTCACATAATTATTCTAACAAACATGGCATTTTGACTCTGAATTTGACTTGCTGTAGGTTCCCATATTGAATCATATTATTCCTTTAAATGCTGGACTGAACAGCTCTAAGACTGGGCTTTTTCCCAACCAGAGGTTTCAGGTTTCTTTGAAATGGCATTTCAACTTGAATTTGGTAATTCAGGTTGAGTTACTACTGATTTGTTATAAAGACAAAAGTAGAACAGAGGAAAATGGGGAGAAAGAAAGAAATAACCTTCCCATCTACCAGCCTGGCTCATCGTATTACCACAGGACCATTGTTTTAACCAGCAAAAAAATAAGTCCCATGCCTCCAATCCCATAAGCCTTTGTAGATTCCTAGCAGAGATTCATGGGCATTTTTTTAGGTGTTCTGAATTGAAAAATAGCTGTCTAAGGACAGAGGAAGAGCTAATTCTTTCCAGTTTCATCTTGTGCTCCATCTTTGGTATTGAAGAGGAAGCACGATCTGACAATAAACAACAGAGCACACTCACATTTGGAAACTCAGTGTTTGTTTCTATGTTATATGTGCAACTTCAAAAACACAAGGGGAAAACTGTAGTACTGTGGCTTAAAACTAACTTGGACCTCCTTATGCTCAAATGCTTCTGAAATGAAGAAGTCTGCAGCATCCTTCCTAAAAATCCAGTGTCTTTCACCTCCCTCACAACCGTTTCCAGTCTTTTTCTTTTTCTCTCTTCCATTCCCCATAATTTTCTCTTCTCTCATGATATGCAAATATAGTTCATACTGTCCTGGCAAGCCATGTGCTCACATATCAATCGCAAGAATTGTGATCAATCTTTCTCTGCCTGTTGCATCTCTTATGCTTATGGTGACTTGGAACAGAATGTGCGTCAGCTGCCAGCAGAGACATTCTTAGGAAACAGGAATGAAACAAATTACCCGCTAAAGACAGCGAAGATCATTCCGCTAGATCAAAGTACAAACCAGCAGGATTTTCAACAAAGTCAACAGTATCTGAATCAAGTTAACACATTCCTCCCCTTTTAAAAAGGGATTTTCACAACATATTCCTAAATTTTGGCATCAGAATAAAAAGCTAATATAAATATTAGATAACTTTATAGTTTGTAGAAATCTACTCAACACTAACTGAAATTCAGGAAGTCCCAGTCCAATAAAAATGGTGCAGTGTACGATGTCTGGAATTATTTGAGGACAGCCTTCCATTTGCCTGTTTCAAAGTTCATAATACAAAGGGTATCACTGGAAAGAAATGTTCAGAATATACTCTTTAGATCATATATACTCTAGGGACTGCTTGCTGCAGGCCTGCTGAGAGACAGATGGCCAAATCTATGGTCCCAGTTTCCATTTGATAGCTTGTTTTAAGAGACAGAGAGAAGTATATAACATTAATGTAGTATGCTAATATTACTTCCTAGAAAAGACATGGATGAAACTGAAGTTCAAAAATATTAAAAATACTGATAATACAAATACAATACAATAATACAAATATTAAAAAATACCGATAGAAAGGTATTTCACCAGTAAACATAAGTGGAAAAGAAAAAGAACAATGAGAATTAAGAAGAAAAATGATACCATATAAAACACTTTTTACTATAAGGTAATGCATATTAGGAAGTTTTCCAGGAACTGGCTCACAGCATTGTAGGAACACAAGAAATTAAACAGTTAAGGCAAAACAAAGAACAGAAATGATAGTTCAAGAACTTCATTTATGTGATTTTACATCAGCAGCTTTAGACTGTGATGTACCAACTAGACTTGCTAAGAAATTTTATAACTGTTGCTACTGTTTGAGCAATCCACAGAGAGTAACTTTTTGCACTTACCTTGTTATAGACAGAATAGCAGGATTACGTTTTACTTTTCTGATGAATAAGGGCCAAAAGTGTCCCAGCTAAATAAAATCCTTGCAGCACTGCACAATCATCAATATTCATCTACCTGCTATTTCAAGTAAGCTCACAAAATGGTTAGTTAAAAATGTAAAAACAAAATCACCTGCAGAGCAATCGTGGTATTCTTCGCAGGATATTTCCCCACCAGTCCTTGTTCTTTGCGTTTCTTGAATTTCCTAAAGTAGTCCTGTATCAGGAAGGTGGCATAGAACTTCCCCACGGTTACCTCATCATCTAAACGAACAGACCAGACAGAGCTCTCCCAAGTCAGCACATTTATCAATAGCCTGTACACTCCTATCTGATTTGGGGCCAAAAAGGCGATGGGTGCAATAGGTACTATGCTTTCAGCTTACAACAACGGAACCTGTAACTAGCTGAAAAGCAATGTTTTAGCAAGCAGTTTAGGCTCAGTCAGTTCAGTGAACACATCCTTAATAAAGAAGCAAATACAATACTTTACCCAGTCTCATGTACTTCTGCGTAAGTTCGTGTAAGTTTCTAACAAAACCGTAAACGTGTTTGTATATGCACAGCAGCTGAAAGACTGGCTTTAGTTACTTGGAATAAATGAATTAAAATAAAAGCTACTAGGACTTGCATATATTTAAGTTCACAAGAGCGACTCTATTAAAAAAAAAAAAAAAGTCCTGCTTACAACGTTACAACATCTCGCTTTTATTTTTTCACTGCTGAACCAAATTTGCTTAGTCAGTGTATCAATATAGCATTGTTCTGATTGCATAAGGACTTTGACATTTTTACAGCCAGCTTCGCTATGCACATTTTTTTATTGGTGTCATGCCCTCAATGTAATACCCGAGGATCTCTCAGTTTGAATTTTATCTGTGTCCCAGATGCTCATGTTCGGCTGTATCTTCTGCTATCTTATTGTCACCCAATAAGACAGATTCTAGACTGAGGAAATCCCACAGAGGTTACAATTTCACATATTTTCTATGAGACTCTTGTTTAAGTGAAGCTGTGGTCCTTAGCCACCTTCTAGACAGCTGATGACGATAACAGTAAATATGAAACAACGTGGCGCTTTGCCACATTACTGTATTGTATCAGCTCTGCAATGCTGACAGAAATGAAAATAGCTGCCATTAGTTCATTCAGTACAATTCAAAAGATACGCAAACAGCAGGTGCCGTAAGAGCTAGCATTTTTACAGAGTCACTGTTGTGAACAAAATCCAAATTTCAAACTTTTCAAAGTTTAAAGGCAGGTAGCATATCAGGATATCGAAATCGCCTGGTTCATAGCATGTTAAGAATGTACGTGCCTATGAGTCCCACTGAATCATTCAGCTGCGCAAGTTTGATCTCTTGATGAGTAACGCTTGCCAGAAAACTAGGAATAGTTTTCTATTCAAAAACATTGCTTTTTGGGTTTTTTTTCCCCCACACTTTTTTTCCCCCAGAGTTATTTGGCACGAAGGTGGCTATTTCCCTTTCTGCTGTGTTGCCTGCCCTCTCTCAACACATTCTGTTAAGCAAGCTTTTTCTCTAATTGATTGTCAATCAAATTCTCTAATCGATTGTCATATACTGTAACGTCACACATCAACATTCAATTAAAAGAGTCTCCTCATGTCTTCATTTTATCAATAATAATGTGTCCCAATGTATCTCACTAGGGACAGTATTTCTAATAGTATTTTTACCTATATGATGACAGTCTTTGCTAATTTAAATTTAATTAACTTTCTTCTTTTCATGACTTGCTTTCACATCAATAAAAAGGATGGGGAAATCCAATCCACATGCAATACTGATTAAATTCATTTGCACCTGTAACAAATTTGTCTCAAAATGGATCTTCTACCATCCAAAATAAGCTCCTCTCATTATAATGTCTGAAACGGGCTGTAAGCGTGTATGAAAGTATGACAGGCTTTAAATTCAGTAAAAATGCACCAGGGATATATTCTCCCAGCATTTTATTTGTCTTTAAATGTCTCAAAGCAATAATAATTATAATAATTGCTTTAAAATATCCTGGTTGGGAGACCAGTCTGTTGCAGAAAATATCTTAGCCCATTAAAGAGCCTGCTCTGCCAAATACTGACATCTCTTCGAGTTCCCCCAGTTCCCACCAGGAAACAGCAGGAACTCCACAGCTCGCAAGAAAAGCTCACCAGTCTGCAGATTCAGTCTCAGCAGTAAAAAGCTTTCTGATTGACTCCCCAAAACTAATTTCTAAACTTTTTGTGAACATTTGCTTTGATGTTCATCTGTAATCTCTCTCAGCAGCTCCTCAGAGACTAATGGTGTATTGTATCAGGAAGAGATCTCTTCTAAAGCATCTCCTCTGCACTTGCCTTCCTTAGCTCAGGTGAATCCATTGATCTGCAAGGTAGCCTTGGTCAAGCTCCCCAGGTAAACCTTTCCCCATCCTTTACACTAATTTGTTTTAAGTATTTGAACAGAACTTTTAAGGAAGTGATATAGCAAATGGCTCCTACAAAGAACAAGGACATAGAAGTGACAGACTTGATATAACATATACTACTATGGGTTGCACTTAGAGCATGTCTCAAGTCAGGCTATGACATTGCACGACTACTGACTGTACCTGAGATGACCATACCTGCAAAGTCTCAGTATGCAGAAAGGAAGAGCTCTTATTGACCACTCTGGACATGCACCAACTTTTTGTAAGCGTATTAGATGAATGCATTACCAGTTTGCTGAATTATGCATGCCAAAGTCTTTATGTACAAACAAGATGTATGTGTACTTCACAGGCACAGTCAGTTGTACTGCAGACACGTGCACACAAGAACTGAAGCCTGGCCAAGGGGAGCCATCCTTGACTTTGTTTTTTAAGTAACACACATATAGGCAGATATGGACAAGTAGAGGGAGGCAGCTAAGCATAACTGACCACAGAATAGACAAATCTATAGTTACAATTAGTCACAGCAAAAGGAATCATTTCTGTAGGAAGTTTTTGGGAGAGGGCAAAAAGTATTAGGCAGGATTAAGTGGGTTTGCAGGTGGAGACCCGGGAGTTTAGAGAATACAGGTGAATCTTTAGCGAGTTGTATGTGTTCCTCTTACTCTCTAGTCTCCTCCGAATGTTAACTCATTCCTACATTCAGGCGTTTGACTGACATTCTATGATTTTGCAAAGCAGTTTAATTTTTCTGTACTGAAAATGTGTTGCTGTTAACAGTTTAATTAAGTTATAGTAACGAGTTATTTAACCAGCACCAATAATTAACTAACTGTCCATTTCTAGTGCATCTATTTATAATTCAGGACAAAAATGCTATACTGATTATTTTCATTCTGCCCTGCAAGTAATTGTTCTGTTTGTGTTCTGGAGGCGTGGTCATGCATGGAGGATTTACAATTCATTCAGTGATACCAGCAAAAGTAATACTGGAGAAAAAACATTATAAACTAGACCACTTAATAGTTTTAAGTGCAAGTGATTTCAACAAACTGAATTTGGATGCTTTGTTGATTTATATTGAAGACAATTATCTGTCTCCTAGCAGATTGTTACTATCAGCTCTCACTGGTGTTACTGTCGTATACAATTTTCTATTGAATATTAAGCATCCACAGAAACTAATTTCTACTGTATACTAAGCTATTTTACACTCCTATGGCGTATGAATGTAAAATAGCTGTGTTCCTCGTTTTTCTAGGTGGGTTAGAGTATTTCCAATTTTCAGGTAAGTCATAACAAAGTCCGCAGAGAAACAAACCAAACTGAAATAAAAAATTTGTAAATCTTAAGGACTTCCCAACGCGTTCTTATTTATACTGGGTTGTAGAAGCCATACTGTTTCCTACCAATCGAGCAGCGATCCAGGTTTTCAGCCTTCTAGCTACACTGAAGAGCTACATTTGCAGAATAAATATTAGCAATGAATTTTAGTATAGCTGAAAATAAATATACAGCTTATATTCAGCAATGAAATGAAGCTGAAGTTAACGGTGAGTTACTATGTAAGATTAGTGCTAGGAATGTAATGTTTACAGATTCTTTGTCAGGTTGATTTAGGCAGGCACAGCTCGCTATTCTGAAGCATGCATCTCTATTTCAATTAAAAAATGTAGGGGAATAAAGTTGGCAAGAGGCAACACTAATTCCATGCCACCACCCTAAAACAGAATTGCTTCAGAATATTCGGAAAGACTCATAGTTGAAAGGAACAGAGGCTGCAGAAAAAGCTCAAGCACATAGTTACAACAATAACAAAGCAATTCATCTATGCCATGCAAGCACTTAGGTGTAAGGCTAAAACCAACAGAGTAGAACACAAAAAGTCGTTTTAAATGTGCAGTATCAGTTCCCCTTTGGATAGTCAAATTTGCTAGATTTTTGCCTTCATCTCCACTATCATCTGGCAGCCACCACGTCAGTAGCAAGTGGCTCCCTCCAGCGACAAAGCTAATGCTGCTTCTTCGGTCATGCTGAACAGCAGTGCAGCCAGCATGCTCTTCCTCCCCTAGAGACTGAGAGCATCACCTTCAGAAAGGGATCAGCCTCCACCACCATCGGGCCTGGGATCTTGAGTCTGCTTCCAAACCTGAGTCTCAGCAGTCTTGAAAGCTGCCGTAACGCTATAAAAGTCCAATAAACTACAAGAAATACCAGATGATTACAATGGATCTACGTAGTGGATGTCTAGACAAATATATCCTGGGTGTGGGTGACAGTGCAACAGATCCTGCACCTTTAAAACTTGAAAAAGCAAGTAAAAAACAGTCACCTAAACCTACACTACAGCATATTAATAAAAATGTATATATTGAAAAAGGCTAAATATATATATCAGAATATATATATTTAAAGAGAGAGATATAACAAATATTTGACATGTCATTTACAGCATGTAGGAACAACTAATATATGTGCCTTGTAGTTGTCACAACCGTATTGGTGTCATTGGAATTTAGATATCTCTTTACATGGGCCATATTCATATCTCAGTCATACTAGCATAAATCTGAATCATTTCCATTTTTGGTTGACTATGGAACTGCTCTGGTTTAAACTAGTGTAACTGAGATAATTTAGCCTCTTGCAATTATTTTTTTTTCTCCCAGAAGTATTCAACATATACAAGGATATAAGCTATAATGCAGTGTACATTGTCGAGCTTAATTAGTACAAAACACGTTATTTTGCTCAATGCATTGAAATCAAACTAAGTTTAGGGGTTTTTGCTGAATGACTTGAAATCAAGATTTAGGTCTAAAAGTATTTTTTTTCAAGCAAGAAAATAAGCATAACATTTTCCTCTCTTTCTTTTTGATCTAAAGAAGTTGTACTTATCAGTCCTATATGTATTATCCAGGGTAACAGGATATAATTCTCTCTATATTTATTTTGTTATTATTGGTTTTTTGTCCTTTATGACATTATAATTGCAAAATTTAGTAATCTTATTTCTTTGGTTCCTAACAATCTAGAAAGACCGAAGTGCACAGAGAATAGCATATTGCAAAGTTTATCAGACTGACCGCCAGCTGGAGGGACAACTTGGTCAAGTAATTTCATGCTTGTTTTCTTCCATATTTTCTTTATAACCGCTCTAAGTTCTTCATTTGCTTGCTCTAGGTTACCTGTGGCAACGAAATAGAAAAATGGAGGATGGCACTTTTGTTTCAACCAGCTGCAATGAATGATCCTTTGGGTATAAATTAGCTGTATACAAATAAAGACTGTAATAAGGATGCTTTACAGCAAGCCCAAGTTACATGAAGTAGCAGATAACAATACTGCAACTAAAGAGAAGAAAGGGTGTAAGACAGTGAGATCCTGGGGCTTTCAAATCAGTCTCTGCAGTACTGCAGAGGTTAACAGTAATTTACAGATCTTGGCTCTGGTCTGTCACTACTTAATAACTTCTGCCTAAGTTGTGCAGAAAGCAATGACTTGCTCTTTGCAAGCCACTTCTTTCTTGATCCAAAGCTGAGCCTTTATTTGTTTAATCACAGTAATTACTCAGTTGTACAGGCTTGAGAGTCCAGGCAGCTGAATACTGAGCATTTTTTCATCTCTTGCAGTGCTCACCTAAACCACAGCGATGCCTGAGGTGGCTTAATCTAATCAGATTGTTATTGGTAGTGGAACTCAAATTCTGCTGAGAATAGCAGAAGACATGGAAAAGAAAGTAGTAAAAGATGGTAAAATAATGAAAAAATGTATGAAAGTACAAAGCAAAATTCTTCGAAACGTACCACTTTTTTTTAGAACTTTTCCCTCTCTGATGCAAATAACAGAAGCCCATTCAGCCCAGTGAGAACTGGCCTCGACCAAACTGAGGATGTTGCTTTCAAGTGTGCTAAAGTTGCAGTTGCATCAGCGTGGGATCCAAGGCACCAAGTTAAAGAGTAGTGAAAAAAGAGCATCTTGGTCAGACAGAAAGGGGAACTCATTCATTCTTTGGACTAGAACTCCTGTTATGCCACTGTTACATGTTTTTATCTGACCAGGTAAAGACATGTAATAATTTCTGAGATTTCTTGGGCTTTTGCCTCACTACCCCTTTTCTTTCATTTTCTAGCAAATCATTCATAGCAACAGTGAATAAAACCCGTGATCCAAAAGCAAGCCAAACCCAGTGAGACTAAGGCAGCCTTACTCATGTCCAACAGAATGAATAACAAAAAATTGTAACTTTTCCTCATTGGACCTTCTTACAAGTGCAGTAAAGGCTTTACAGCCAAGAACCTTACCTTCTGTTTTTATCTTTAGAGCAGTCCTAACCAAAGCAAACAAAGTAGCGTTAAACATGACGGTTCCATCGCTGTTTAGTGGCATATTCATGGCTACTAACCTCTGTAAATGAGAAAAGGGAAACAAATCTTGATGTGGCTTTGTTTGAAAAACAACCTCCTGCAACATTCATTTCTGAAAAGCTGATGTATTCAAAGAATAATATCCAGAGAGGCATAAAAATTTTATGTCTTCAAAAAAAGTTGAGTCTTCCACCCTAGCTGTGTATAATAACCACCCAGTAACGCTTCTTTCTGATACTAATCACATGCATGCGTATACAAAAGCTAAAACTGTCCAGTAGTTTTCATGAGCTACTTATTGAGTTAATTGGCAAACACTGAAGCCCAGCCCTTGGCTATAAGTCACATTATGCAAGCATTAAGACAAATGCAGCTATTTAAGAGCATGCCCTCCAGCTGCAGTCATGTTCCAAGTTTCCCATGGGTTCCTCCAGCCTCATGCTCTATGAAGACCACAGCACCAGGTCTGTTGCGTATAAGCTGATGCATTTCTCAGGTAACTCTCCAGTGATGCCGTGCATCTCTTATGCTATCTGCACTGAGTTAGTGTGAAAGGGGCCTTCCTCTTTGGATTTGTCCATCTCTGCATTACAGTGTTTATCTTTTAGAGCAGTATTGCTGTGACCCTGTGTCAGAAAAACACTATTTAATCTATCACAATCTTCTCCTAGTTTCTGTCTTGAATTTTCTTCTATTCTAGTTTAAAAGCGTTACTCAGTTGGATAATTTATCTTAATGTATAGATATAGGTTTGCTTTAAGTATGCCTTTTGGCATTCCATTTGAACCCAGTGTTCTATATGTCAACTTAACTATTTATAAAACAGATATAAAAGAAATCAAATGACAGTAGTGTTGTAATGATCCTTTAATTAAAAGGCTTGATCTTATTCCAGCTGAAATCGCTAAAACCACAATATCCATAGGTCTGAAGTCCTCAAATAACATAATAATTGTTCATCTCCTTTGTGTTGCTTTTCAACTTTTATATTAAAATGCAATTAATCCTCATCAAAATTGCACATCGTGTCTCTCAAATTCTACACCATTTTATATTCCCTCTAATTTTCAGTCTTCTCACTCACTGCTACATATTGTATTGCACACCGTTATTCACTTCAGCTTGGTTTATCATCTTGCAGTCCCCACCCTTCAATCTCATTTCTATGTTTCATGTGCAGCAAATTTCTCATGAAGGCAACTGTAAAAGTACTGTATCAAAGCTTAATTGTCACTTAAAGTAAACTACCAGCCTCTTCTCCCTGGGACTGAAGAGAAATCAGAAATGCCACTGAGTTGAAGTAGTCTTATATGTGACAGAGGGTCCCCAGAAATGCTGGGATGAGGTAGTTCATATACATGACAATAACAGACTAATGACAGGTTTACAGAGACTGACCCCATTCATTCTGATGATCTGTGAAGAATTTTACACTGGTGGTAACTACTCAAATGAGTACACTGAAATAAATGACGCTAATTTTGCTGGTTTAAGTTAAGCCTGCAAAAAACCAGGAAAACTTGAGAGTCAAGGAGACCTTGTGAGTAGACAGGATTACTGTGCATGTGACACATATTGGGCAGAATTGAATGAATGAATGTACTGTGAGAGAAACCTAGAGAGAAAATAGGGTAAAACCTACCTTACAGGCCACTCGGTGAGGGCATAATTTGCCAAAACCAAGTGGCGGCTGAATGCGTCTCAGTAATGTGACCACATCAAGATGTTTTATCCTTCCCCTAGAAGCAACACACGTCAGTTACCAAACATACATCCATTCCCAAAGAATATACTATGCTCTGCTTTTATTGTTTTTATCAGATAAATCTTATCAGAGAAATGATCTAACTTACTTTGCTTCAGGGTCATATTCTGACCATATCCTTTTGAACTCATCCAAATGATGGGGACCCAGAATAGACCAGTCACGTGTCAAATAATCAAAATTATCCATAATGACAGCCACAAACAAGTTTATAATCTAAAAAAAGTAATTAAGAACAATCTGCCTTAATTATTTTGAAATTTAAAAAAAACATTAAATAAGTAAAATAGTTTTATAAGGTAGCAGGTTAAGAATTCATTTATGAAATCACTTTGTTTGATTTTTGGCAAATATGATCAAATATCACAGAAAATACTTGCTGACCATTTAACTGACCAACTGGAACTCTATCAAGTAATGATATGGCATGAGTGGGATTCTATCTTACTCAGTCTTTGACATAAGCTGTAACATGGTTTTGTCTCTCTTCCTTGATTTGCCAGATCCCACTACATCAAATTAAAGAATGGACCCAATATATATATATTTGACACAGTGTAGATCTCAGGAAACAGGTCAATGTCATGACAACAGGATTCAATGTCACGACAATAAGACTTCTGCATACATTTCGTTAACACAGAAGATGATACAGAACAGCAGGATGTGAATGTTAACACAAGTTCACAGAATCCTGTTCGACCTCTCCTTTTGCAAGGAGAACAGTACTGTGACAAGGACACATCAACCAGTTTAGACCAGACACCTGCAATGAGGAAAAACATGTTTCAAAGATTATTTTAGAGCAAATAATCCATAATGCCATGGATTAGGTTATTGGTCACATCTCATGTACCACAGTTTGAGCACACTTGTAGAGACACAAATGCAAATTCTGCTAAGTTTAAATAATACAAATAGCATTACTAGTAGCCAAAGAAATTGCAGCTTTATTATTCATGAATATTTAATGATACTATTGAGAAATGCCTGATGAAAAGACAGTTAACTTAGCTTTCAAACATGCAACCAACCACTCCTGCATACATGTAGTCAGAAGAACATCTTGCATGGTTTGGGTTGGAAGGGACCTTTAAAGGCCATCTAGTCCAACCCCCCTGCCATGAGCAGGGACACCTTCCACTAGACCAGGTTGCTCAGAGCCCCATCCAACCTACCTTGAATGTTTCCAGGGATGGGGCACCTACCACCTCTCTGGGCAACCTGGGCCAGCGTTTCACCACTCTCATTGTAAAAACCCGTATAAGATACAGGATTTAGGACTGTGTATGGAAAAATATAACCTTGCAAAAATATTTTAGATGTGAGATTTTCAATCACTCTCTGAACCCATTACTCTTTCAGTTCAGAAGAAAGTCAAAATGCCAAAGCTCATTTCTGTTAATAAGCACAAACTAGACTCACCAAAAATGCACAAAGCATGTAAAAACTGATAAAATAAATGATGGCAAAATTGCTTCCACATGTGTATTCTTCTCCTGGATTATAATCGGATTCAGGATCACAGCGTTTTCCAGGCAAACATGCCAGCATGATTTCCTGCCACGCTTCTCCAGTTGCACACCTTTATGAGGTCACAAAGATACATTAGGCATTATTTGATCAAAATGGATTAAAGATATATTAATTTGTTAAGTTCTGGCAAAACACTTGAAGCTGTACAAGGACAAATGTGAAGAAAGACTGAATTTTTCAGAGCAGGAACTAATTAAAAAAATACAGAGCATGTTTCAGAAATAACAAGCATAGATCTGACATTGCAGACACATTTTATAAGGCAGACTAATGCCCCATAAAGGCTTGCATGCAGAAATTCGAACCCAAAATTGTGATTTACAAGTTAAATACATATGGAAGTGGAGCTGCTGTATATGAAAGCAGTGTTGCATATGAACACCTTTCATAAAAGCTGAAAATATCCATTTGTAAAAGATGAATTTCCTTTTTGTCAGCATGGTTGAGGAAATGCTTGTCTCTAACTTCTGCTATTGCGTTTGTTGCATAGTTGGGTAATGCCTGTGTACAGACCCATGATTTCAAAAACTTAAAAGACAACTAGATATTTATGACATTTTTTGCTGTGTTTGGTACCTAGTTTCAAAGACAAAAGTCTTTACATGCATAAAGTGACTTAGATCTCATTAGGTGATGCCCTCGGTCTCATAAGGAATGACCTACCCGTTTTCCAACCAGGTTAGTAACAATGCATAGGAGCCAAGTAGAGTTACAGAACCACAGGCAAGAGAGCTGTCGAGGCTGTCACCTTTAGAGGCATCCCTGCTCCATGTCATTCCCTGTCCTTGCTCCAGGACATTTGAAGCACTCCTGGCAAATGTTTACCCTCTTCTTAAGCTCTCTAGTGATAGAGATTCCGTAATTCTCCTACATCAAGATTTAGCTACCTTTGCCACCAGAAAGTTTTGCCTACTGCTTATCTGATATTTCCCTTCTGCAAGTTACACACTCTACTTCTTATCATCTCTTCAGCAAATGTAACACACACTTTATTTCTTTACCGTTGCAACAACCTTTCATTTTTTTGAACTGTCGTCCTGTCTGTGCTTCTACAGAATACAGGAAGGGCACAGTCTCATTCACCTTTCCCAACACCTACACAGTGATACCAGGGCAGACTATGTTTGGGCTCTACCTGAAGACAATTACTCCACAAATGAGATGTTTCACAAGAGCTGTAATGAGTTTAGGTCTGTATCACCTGACTAGAACCCTGCTGTGCCAATGGACACTCAGCATACAGCCACAGAGAGTATGTGTTTGTTATGCTAAATCGCCTCTCACTTGCAAACACATTTTGAACAGATCCATAGTACAAGAGCTACAGACGTTTTTCATAGATCAGTGAAATGGGATGCATTAAGTAAGAGCTGAAGTTTACTCACCTGAACAGAAGCAGCACAGCTTGGGGAAAAGTCTGAAAATTGTTGTTTCTGTTTATTTGATTGTTGTCCCTCATGGCCACTTTTCCAAATACCTACAATAAAACAGGATTTTGACTTTCATCCTAGTGACCTGTACTGTCAGAAGCTGTAGGCCTTGCAGTCTAAACTTGCTTCAGTACGCATGAAAAACACTTTCATAAACACACTTTCTTTATTCTTTGGTTTTTCCTGATAATGATGTAAATGCAGTAAATTTATCACATGTACAAGATAATTCTGAATCACTGAATTTAACATCAATAAACCATTATAGTACTAATACATATTCTGGTATTTCAGGTGAGAAAATATTACTTGTTTTAAACTAGCACCTAGAGTCCTTTATTGGTATCAAAGCCCTACTGCCCTAAATATTTTACATGCTCGTACTAAGAAATAATTGCTGTCCTGGAAACCTTGAAACTAAATAGAGAAAAAGAGCTGCAAAGACGGAAACCAAAGCAGAGGGTGTCAGCATCCTGTCTCAGCCAGAAATGGAAATGAGTTCTGTTCCTCAAAATTAAAGTGCAATTCCTTGGCCACAAGACATTCTTTTTCCGCAATTGGATATTTATATCCTCTTACAACACAGTGAAGGCTGTTATTTAATTTAGAGAGATTAACACCATTACAGTCTCTATACATTCTGATGGACTATAATGACATAAGTTGGTTTTGGATAAATGATGAAGAGAAAGAATCCAGAAGCAACACCACTCTCCGTAGCATATTTCTTCTATTAATCCCATTTAATTAGGACTTCCCTTTGCTTTGATTTGAGGAACGTTACAACTTCGAGAACCAAAGAAAACAAAAGAGAATTGCAGGCCAAATTCAGGATACCTAACAAGAACTTCTGCCAAAGTGTCGATGGTCACCCAGCCACGCTCCTCAGACACCTCCTTAGGCACGCGCTAGATCTCACGTGTGGCACAGAGACCACCACCTTGCAACTCAAACCACACTCCCCATCACAGCTTCATGCTCAGTGCCTTTATCTGCTGCTTTCCTGCAGTCTGCGCAGTCCCCTCTCAAACGGCTATCCCATCCTCACGTTAGAAATAGCCCAGCAGTACGAATTTTAGGAACAGCTTCCTGACAGGTTTCTCCTATCTAGCTATCTCCAGTTACTAAGACTAGAGAACCTGTCCTGCCCCACAGCACTGCTGCTGGTGTGAGGCGTGGCACCTTCAGCCCAACAGCACATTTTTACACTTTAGATTACCAACATTCTTCAATTCTTTCTGTGCTTGTACATCTTGTATATATATCCCACTCTTGATTAACCAAAGGTTCAGCTGTGCCTAAATCTTCAGCTAGATTATTCTCCTAGTTCTATTCTTTTCATATGGGAAAGACTTTAAAAAAAAACCAAAAAACCAAAAACAACAACACAAAAAACCCCCGGGGAGTTTTAATGCCTGATTCCCCAGACAAGTCTATAGTAAAAAAGAGCCATACATTCTTTCATACATCATAGGAAAAAACTCAGTGAACTTCACAGTATACAGAAGAGGAGTGGCTCCTTTCAGCAAACCAAAGTACTATAAGCTCACACCAACCTCTTCTCTTGCATGTTTCTGGATTTTCTGACTACCAAAATCATAGCTAAAAAAGATTTTTTACATTACTTTGAAAGCTCTGCCTTATATATAGCACCACTATCAAAGGAATGTTTCAATAAGCACTTTAGTAAATAAGTCTCAGAGTAGCCGACACTGTACTTTTGTTTAATGCTAAAAAAATAATCTATAATTACCTGCATTCCAATGACAGCATAGATGAAGAACAGCATGGCTATCAGAAGGGCAACGTAAGGCAGAGCCTAGAAACGGGACAGGTGCATTGTCTTTTAGTAATTTCACGCCATAATTTCAATTTCCATTTACAAAAATAATTTCTCTGTACAACACAGGCTTTTCCAAGATTTTTCTTTCTATGCTTAAAATGTTATTACTTGTCACTCTTAATATTCTGCCACATAGAATGAACACAATCTTCATTATATTTTAAATTATTTCTGCCAGCAATCCAGAGGAAGAATCATCTTTAGCAGTTTTTAATTTTATTTTCATTACTGATTCTGACAACAAAGATACTTTCTTCTATACAGTTACAGCATTCCATTAACTTCACATTCATCAGAGTTTTCAGGAGCAAGCATTCAAATATCTATGTTACACTTATGAAATCAGTTTTATATAAAAACATAAATTAAATTCCTCTTTGAAGTCATCTCATAAAATGTGTGGAAGTATAAGACTTGTGTGTGTCAAACCTATCCTATCCCTTTTAGATATACCAAATATTTTTTATGAAGTACTGTAGAAATCTCATGGTAACAGCTAATATTGAATGACAAAGAATGACCCTTGGACTCACTGAAGTAACCGGTAAAGCTTGTTTTGGCATTAGTATGCAAATATATTTAAATATGTCATTATTGATAGCAGGAATTTCAAAAGAAATGGTTTTTGCACTCTACAGGGTATTGCTTCAAAAAAATTTGGTGGATAATTATGTAAATTGGTGTTGTAATTATAAAGCAAATTTAAATAAATTTTGCTAACCTGAAAAGACTTAATAAATGTCCACAGTAAAGTTCTGATTCCTTCTCCTCTGCTAAGTAGCTTCACCAACCTCATCACCCGGAAGAGACGGAAAAACGTGATGGAGATTCTAGCGCTGTCTTCAGAGTTCTGAAGAGCATCATGGAGAAGTCAAACCAAATACAAACTCAAACATGCAACACTTCCAGAAAAACAACAACAAACGCAAAGGTGGAAGAGGTAAGATTTGAAAATGTATCTTGAGGGCCTTTTCACCTTGATAAGCATGACATGAAAGGAAAAATTACATGCTAAAAACACAGGACCTGTAGAAATGCTTCACACATCGCATGCATTTCCAAGTTTTCTGGTTTGTTAATAAGGATCATATCAGGTTTGTTTGTAGTAGACTTCAATAGTACATTGACAATGAATGCAAACCACTGCATAACACCTTTGTAGTAAGACAATTATGAAAAATACAGAAAAAAATCGGTGGAAAATAGACATGGTAAAAAGAATAAACTCAAGTAGAGGTAAAACCACTGGGGTCAGTTTACTAATCTTACCCCAGACTCATCAGTTGTGACTGTTTCAGTTGGCTTTGGCTTTAAGAAATTAAGAACAGTAAATATTAAAATCAAATAAAAGATCAAAAAAAAATCAGTTTATCCATAAACAGAAAGAAGGACATTCTTCATTTCTAAATGTAAATAGACATCTTTCAGCTCAATGTACTTCCTGAACAGAACATTAATATCCTTATTAAAACCCTCCCTTTAGCATTTCATGATGGCTGACTCATACCAAAACACTGTTGGCTGACTCATACTGAAATCTGCTAGAATAAAACATATTTAAAAGACTCAATGGAAAGTAAATACAAATAACATTTGCTCCTATGTAAGCAAAACAAAATTAGCCACCAGTTTCCACAGGCTGTATGAAATCGTAGCAGTAAGCCTAAATAAAACTCAGAACAAAGCTCTGGGGT
Source organism: Charadrius vociferus (assembly GCF_000708025.1). Classification (NCBI taxonomy): domain Eukaryota; kingdom Metazoa; phylum Chordata; class Aves; order Charadriiformes; family Charadriidae; genus Charadrius; species Charadrius vociferus. Next base: position 1,362,729 of record NW_009647579.1, read on the forward strand.
CAAACTAGCCTTTCAAGGTCCCCTTTCTGCTGTGCCCTATTTGAAGATTAATTACACCATCGCTGGAATCTAACCATATTCAAGTAATTGTGTTTTATATCACATCAGGTGATCGCTTGAGTTAACTCACTCAGTGATGAACATTGGGTTTTGCAGTGCTTAACAAGGACAGATTTCCACTCTGCCAAAACGATAAATGTTTTTAGCACAATGACATGAAGGCTAATCCTCCCACAGAGCTGCAAATGAGAAGGCAATACTGGTACCCTCTCACCATCAACAAAGTACTCCTATACCTGAGCTGACGTAACAGGATCAGGTGTGGAGAAAGGGCTTCAGATTTGATTAACCCTTTTGGAAGAGATCTGTACGACCCACAGGGAGGAGAGAGAGACACACCAACTTCTCATTCACAGAGCCAAACGCTATTCCTCCTCCGAAGAAACTCACTTCTCTCTTTATAATGTCGCTGTCTCTCTTTGGAGAGACTGTCTCAGTATCCTGAACGGTCAGACGCTCAGCAAAGCAGCCAGCAAAGCTTAAGGGACCAACTGTCCGTGCTTGCGTGTGCACTGACAGAGTCACAGCAGCTTCTTCCAAAATTGAAAGGAAGTGTCTCTAAAAATATTGATAGCACTAGAACAAATGGGATTCTGGATGTTAGATCCAAGTGAGGGGTCTTACTCTCTTGCCTACAATCTCCTCCTTTTAAAGGGGCACCTTTCAACAATTGCTGTCACATATAGCCACAATAACCATGATGCCACCCCAGCGCTGCTTCCAACGCGTTGTGGATGCATCAGGCACACTCTCAATGCCATGCCTCACTCAGTAACATCTCAAGTATTGCTGATATCTAAGATAAAACTTGCAGAGAAGGAAGGCAAAAGAGAGGAGCTGGTTCTGCTGAAAATACTGGCAGTATATTATATAAACATAATATGGTAAAAAACCAAGAATATGCAGTACTTTGTTAAACTCAGAACATTAGCAGTATTTATTAAAATACTGATTGTTTTGTCTATTACTTTTTTTGGCAAAACATATCTAATATAAAGGTATCACGAGGGAAAAATGAGGTAAAAATAACCACTTGCTCAACTACATGCAATCTACCTATGTGTACATTACTGCCCTGCCAGGGTAACAGTATTTTCTGAAACAAAGAGTTTTAAAATAGTTTAAGTGATTATTACTAAATTGATGAATTAATATTAATCAAAACACAGATCTCCTCATTAGACTAAGTAGAATATTTGTAAAATCAGCTGTAACATCTAAGCTTTGTAAGCACTTATGTAAAATACACAAAAAATATGCTGCCAGTGAAAGATAGTTGCTGCATTAGAAATTCCCTATATATTTCAAGAATTTGAAATAAAATAATCAAAATAGAGAGAGAAATTCATAATCACAAATATCATAAATGCCAAAATATCACAAAACATGGAAATAATCTTGCAAAGCTGTCTACCTATGTCAACCACAAACCTGTACTAGTGTACACACACCCCTGTTGCTATTGATGTTTTGGAACAGAAAAAAAATTCCTTTTTATCTGGAACTTTTAAAGAAAAAAGGTTTCATTATACTGCCTGCAGATGAAGCCTGAAATTTCCTATTAGTCTCTGGTGACTCACTCATGCTGAGCTTGATACTGTCTTAATCTGTGAGCAATTTACTAATTAGCATTCAATATTTTGAATCATCAAAAATTAAGTGAAATACTTGACAGATACAGAACAGATTAAATTACGGTATCATCACAAATTGGCACTAAAAAAAAAAAAGGCAGTAGAATTCTGGATTCTGCATTAGGGAGTTCTTCCTGCTAGCTTTTATAGGAGAAGGATTGGGCCCCAAATAAGCTAGGACCAGTATCGGGATAGCAATATGTAATGGGACAGATAAAAACAGAAAAAGGATACTTTTATCCTCCAGATTTTTATTTAATTGCTTTCCAAAAGAAAAAATAATGAGAAGTATGCATTCTGATTTGCTTATGAAAAAGCCCTCACAAAAGTCAGCAAAAAACCTTTTTCGACATTTAACTATCTTAATGATTACTTAATTCTCACTTTTGAAAATGCAGCCAGAGATCAGATTACCAAAACTATGTGAACAGTTCCACTGCGGGTGCTCAGGAACGATGAGTGCAAAATCCCTCAACCTTTTTTTTGCCTGAGGGCACTGAATGTATTCGCGTATGCACATTTGTGTATGCACAAGACTCTGTAACGCACGCTCCTCTTTATAAATCACACTTTCTCAGCTTCTTTGGACTAAGCAGTCCTAATTGCCCGTTTCTGATGGCTGATCTGCTGCTGGGAAGTGGTAGGGTATCATATGCAAGAGATGGTATATTGTGGACACCGGAAAGAGCAGGCCAGGAATGAAAAAGGAAAACACCCTGTTCACAAAATGTAAATTGTACGAAAATACCAAGGTGGAGACAGATGCTAGAAACAAAGAATGAAAATGAACTCCTGGTACCAGGGGATTTTTCTTCTACTGGAGCTGAAAATATTCAACTTCTGCCCATCATTGGCCAAGTGTTTTGGATACTGACATTTTAAATTAAGTGTATCTAATTTTTTACCCTCTCTGGCATTTCCTTCTGATAATACAGCAGCTTGGTTTGCATTATTAATACTAATTATAATGAAGCAAATGTAGTGATATACCACAAAGAAAATATCATTCATACTTATTTGTAAAGGAAATGGTCAGCTAAGAGACAAAGTTAGTTAAGGTTTATGTGTGTCCATCCAGACAAAGTAATACTAAGATCTGGGAAACTAAGATTAAGATAACACAATCTTCAGTGCCAATAACAGGCAGACTGACAGTAAGAGAGAATGTCTGCTTCCTACAGATAAGGAAAAAACATACACTACCCAAATACATAATCTTATTTGAAACATCAGTAATATTACTTGACATGTATACACAGAAGTAGATGGTACATTGTGTATATGTAGGGAAAGTATTAGAATAGACTTGAGACTGGGGGGGGGCAGGTTGAGCAGAGTGTCTCTTTGGCTGACGGCTGCTGACAAGAATGCCAAAAAAAAAAAAATATTTCTTGCGGGCAGGCAATCCACCTACAACCCGCTCTTTCCCCTCACCTTCCAGCAGTCATTCCAATACTACTCATGTCCCAAATGCTTCGGGACTGGCTGGTCATTATCAGGATTTTTTTGTCCCCCGTGAGACTGTGATTGCTTAGATGACAGATGTGCTTCTGGGATCACTGCTGAAAGTCTGGTAATGGGCACAGCTGGAATAAATTAATAGCTCCTGCTTGGCTAACAGATGCATTGCAGTGAGGTAAATGAAGACAGAGACTAGCCTAATTATTCTACCTTTTCTGTCAGCCATGTGTCATCTACGCTGAGAGTCTAGTTCAGCAAAGCATTTCATAACTATGTAATTTTAAGCCAATTCTTAAACACTTCAAATAGGCAGTAACATATGATTTTGCTTTTTTCTTAATCAAAGTTCAACACAGCAGCTTTCTTCCCCAAACAATCCCAACCCTCAAAAAAGATTAACCAATGATCAACCTAGATTTCTGACTCACTGATTAAAATGTTTACAACCTGCTACCAATTTTGGTCAAGTATTTATTGCTGCTTACGAAAAACATAGCACATTTCCTAAGCAGTAACTCCTCATTACACTCTTAACATTGCAACAAAAGTTCAAAATAAACATCTTAACTGAAAAAAGCTCCAGTGTCAACAGTGTGAAACAGATTGCATCATGCATTGGAAGCAAACTGTAGCTCTGTGTTTAAGAAAAACTAAACATAGTGAAAACCAGTGGATATTAGTATACGGTGTTGGACAAATGCTTCTTTTTTTACAGATTGTGCCAAAGGGTACGAGAGTATGCCAAAACAAATGGACGCATAGTGATGATGTAACCATGATTACAAATACAGAAGGAAAAATCTGAATGACAAATACATACGATGACAATAACATATATGGGAAAGCATTCAGGTTGCCAAAATATCTTCAGAAATGTATAGTGTATGTGTGCCTGTATGCACATATGTATAAACGTATATGATTTTTTCAGAGAATAATTACTGGAATTCAAATGTGCTAGCAAGTAATTTCCTTCAGTCTCATCAGTCCTCTCTGTATCCCCTGTTCAACATGAACCAAATGCCCATACACAGAATTTAGTAAAAATTTTGAATCAATGTGAAGAACCGCAGAGTAGATCAGAGAAGTATCTTTTGCCTTGTAAAAGATGTATTTAAAACTCTAAGTTCATAACGTAGAAGTTGATGGCATAGCGTGTTATTATGATAACTAATAAATATTCAGTTGTGCAATAAAGTAAATAAATTATTACTATTAACACCTTTGTGAAAGCAGCTCAGAAATACATTTCTATTTCCAAATTAAATATTGCAACACAGCATAGATTTCATATTGCAATAAGACTTCACACTGATGAAAGCAAAGCCATATGAGAATGTATTTTTCTGACCTATCCTTAGGCCTAAAGAGATACATTTGCAAAAGTCTACAAAATGTAGTAAGTATTCAAAAATAGCAATTACTAGCAACAAAACATAAGTTCTGACAGACTATACTGATGCGTAAAGTAGGATTCAAACTGGATTGCACTGCTTTTGCTAAAATCTGGAATCCAGAATCTCTTACAGGAGGTAGACATGAGGTTTATAATCTACTCCTCTGCACAAGCAAGATCAGCTGTCCCACCAGATACAGGGTGAGTGGGCAACTATATAAAAATAAGCACTAGCCCTCCAAACACATACTCCGCTAGCATTCTGGCAAACGGTAGGAACATCCTACTGTTCACAAGTCAACATTATACACTGCATAGTGCTGCAGTGGTAACAACAGTGCTGCTTCTTACCAAATGGCAGAATACCCAATTCGGGTTTTGTGAGACTTTTTTGATGTATGACATTGCTACTAACTAGTTGTTACGGTAGTGTAAGCATTGAATAAGCCTCACGTGTTTACAGTGGTGCTTCAAGACAAATTGGTTTTCCTGAGGGGCTCCGGAGGAAGATATCAATGCTGTTCCTTTAAACCCTATTTCAGCAAAGAACTGGAATTTTACTTAGCTTGAAGCATAAAATTAGTCCCACAGGGACTGCACTAAACATTTGTGCAAAAGGAGAAAGTGAAGTCTCCATTATTTTCGTGACATTTTGGCAGCACATGAATGGTAAAAAGAAACAAACAAAAAATGTGAATTGAAACCTTTGTAAATACTACTGTAACAATGTGATCATGCCTCTAAGTCATCCATGCTGGTCATCCAAATGGTTTCTGAGCTGACAAATAAGATAATTTCTATTCAGTCAGGCCAGATTAAAACTTGTCTGTTATTTTCATTTAAAAACTTACTCATTTATTCAGATTTATTTCCAATTTATTTCTCTCTCATTGTCTTAAGTTATATATGTCCATCTTCCAGAATGGACTGATCAAATCCTGTGTCTCACAATCACTACGCTCTTTTTTCAATTGAAAAAGGAACCATTTTTATGACCACACCAGATCTTGCGTGTCATGTGAAACTTTTTGAAAACAAAAGGTCACAAACCCCAAAAATAATTATACGGGTTTTAGCAGTGTTTTTAATTTTTTTTTATTGCTATGCCATATATATATTTACTTATATATACTTGCCTCTAAAAATTTCTAAAAATAAAACGAACATGAAAACCAATTAGTTTCATAAGAGAATAACTGGTTAAAGGAAGGGATATTAAATGACAGAGCAAATTAAAAAAAACAATCATAGAAAATAGTGTATTGCCAAAATATATGTTGCTCTGAGGTGGTTCATCTCTGGAGTTGGTCACCGATCCAGTCCTTGAGGATGCTGAGCAGTCCTGTAAATTGCTAAACACATTAAACATTGATTTCCACAGGCACCAAAAATTTTCAAAACACAGTACTTTCCTGGATTATATGTGAATGAGAGGTTACTGGATCAGAAGAATCAGCCTCAGGGCATCATATACATTATTATAAAACATTAAAAGAATAAGGAAAGTAACAAAATAAAGAGATGACATTTAATTTCCAGAATTTAATAATGAAAAGGGATACATAACTAGAAAGTCCAACCCACTCTTTTGAAAAAAATGGGTCAGATACAAACATGTTCTATACTAGAAGAAGTTGCTGGCCTTTGGAGTTAGTCTAAATGTACACAGCTGGGCTATCAGAATGATGCTGAGTTGTTTCCACAGCATGAGGCAATTATATATGTAAAACTATAAGAATGTTTAGTTCATCTTGAGTACATTATTTTAGGTATTCACATTCTTTGAAGTCATCTTTTACATTAATCAATTCAGAACACAGAATGATAGAATGGTTTGGGTTGGAAGGGACCTTCAAGATCATCCAGTTCCAACCCCCCTGCCATGGGCAGGGACACCTCCCATCAGCCCAGCTTGCTCCAAGCCCCATCCAGCCCAGCCTTGAACACCTCCAAGGATGGGGCATCCACAGCTTCTCTGGGCAACCTGTGCCAGTATCTCACCATCTTCAGAGTAAAGGATTTCTTCCTATTATCTAATCTAAATTTACCCTCTTTCAGTTTAAAGCCATTACCCCTCGTCCTATCACTACACTCCCTGGCTGTACTCATGCAGTTACAACTGCAACAAGATCTGATCTTACATTAGTGCTAGCGATTTACACTGTTTCAGATCACCCCTCAAACAAGGCTGAGCTTCCTCAGTTTAAGAAGCTCCTATAACGAGAAATTTCACAGGTCCCATTTCCATCGTGCTTGAAATCCCATTGAAAACAAAGTCGTGTTAGCATCTTAGCAGAGCTGTAGATTTCCCAGGATCACTGTCAGTGTCAGATAAAGAATATAGGTGGAATGGCATGATTCAGAATGCCAAAAAAATATTAAGAAAAAGATTCTAAAATACTGAATTTGGATCATGGAAATTTACACAAAACTAATGAAGTAGGAGTAATTCAGCAGAATCAAAACAATAAAAGTAATAAAAACTGAGGAAATTTCCCTAGACACTCTGCAGTATTCACTGTTTCATGTTGAAAATGGGAAATCGAGCCCAGAAATATATTGAAACTGTAATGCATTAATGACTTGCACAAACAAAGCACAAAAAAAGTGGAAAAGACCAGAGACAGACAATACTTAGTACACAAATAGTCTACTGTGCAGGACTAGAAGACATCAAAGATGAGCCCCTTTTCTCTAGTGAGTGTAGCACGGAAAACTAAGAAATGGCAGTGCTAGTTGTTGACGGGGGTGTGTACTTTTCCTGGAGAAAAGTATCTCCAGAATATTTTCAAGACAACTGTGTGAATTACTAAAATGACAGTGTTCTCCACAGCTGAAAGCTCAGCAGTGATCAGTTACAAGTAATGCTGTCAGATTAACACTGTCCATGCAGTGTTAAATACAGAGTTAAATACAGGGACACCTTCTGTGGTCACGGAAGTACATTTGAGCTAATTTTCAATTTTTTCACAATCAAGTACATTTTGCAGTTATTAAGGAAAGCTATTCTAAATTATTGGTCTTTTTACGCTCCCCAGATATTACGCTCATCTACACCAGTACTACTGTGAATGGAAATAGTGGGTAAATTGTAAATACTTCAGCTGAAAGTCTAAATCCAAACTTTTCTGGAAAAAAAACCCAAACAAGAACAAACAAACAAAAAAACCCAAACCCAAATTAGAGGCAGCTCTTAAAAATCTGCTCCATGAGCTGTAATTATACTTTGAAAAATGTCTCCATGGGACAATGCAGTTCTGTGCTGACGCTCCACGTCAGCTCAGGTTCCTTCAGTTCACAGACAGAAAGATCCATCACCCACTGAGAACTGAACAAAATCAACCTGAAATCTAAGGGTCAGGCTAAGGTCCTTCTGCTCACATGTTATCGCATCACTTCTCCGTTGTTCTTTCCAGTAATGCAGTCAGTCATGAGATACTCATAGTTTAACATAAAATCAGAAGGAATTTTAAAGTGAATCAGCCTTAAAATCATTTTGATTGTGGTTAATCTTTGAGATGGCAGTGTAGAATTTGCAGCTTTATAAAGAAATATGAAGTCTTTAATGAGGGCTAAGAGACTCTGTGTATGCTTGAAGGTGTTCTGCCATCTTAAAAAAATAAAAGAATACATTTGTTTTCTATATTTGGTTGAACTGCATTTATAATAGATATCACTATGCTTACCAAACAGACTAGAACCAAAGAAGATTAAAAACTATGCGCATCATTGTTTCTCAACAGCCACTACTGCGACTAATTGATGTTGTCCGTGCCAATGCTACTGTGTTCTGAAGGAGACCTGTGTGAGCACAGTGTAAGAAGTATTGCCTTTGGCAGTAGCTTTTTGCACTCATTTCTGCCCTACCACAGCCCACACTTTTGCCAACACTTGAGCTCAGCATCTCATCCAGCCAACTGTGAAGTCCCCAAGCTCTTGGGGAAGCACAGCTCACATAGCTATGGGGGTAAGAAGGGCTGCGGGTGAAGCCTGCTTAAGCTTCATAGAGATGCCAGAAGAAATCCTCACCAAACCATGGCCTCAATTGAGACAAGCCTGAGGAATCCAAGCTCCTAGTAGGTGGTCTGCTGACCTAACAACGCACTGAAAGCCAAAAACTGTTTTCTGGACAGATCTCACTTGAGAACTACGCTTTTTCTTTTTTTTTTTTTTCCCCCTCATCCTGGTATGCCTGGAACAGATCCCCGTTTTTTCAAATACAATTTCTATTCCATGTTCCTGGGCAACTTTATTATCCTATTATTCACTGTTCTGCTAGTCACTGGAGGAGTGTGATCCTAAGAACTGGATTCCTGACATGAACCACTTTGGAAAATGAATTTTAAAATGTATTTTCTCTGAAAAACTGTTTCAATTAAATGGCAATGATAGCCACAGGATGAATTTGCTTCCCCCCAAAATGATAGAGTTATTGCAACTTAAATACTCACCACTGAAGAGTATTTATTCAAATTTAGAAGCATTTTGAAAGATGATGCATATTAAATATCCCTACTGAAAAGAAACCATTTAGGTAAGTAATAAAATCCACTGGGGCAAAAAAAAGATGTCTACCAAGTAGCCTACTAAAACAAATTTAAGAGAAAAGTAATGTTATTAGCCAGCTCATAAACCGTGACTGCTATAGAAACACGTGCAAGCTAAATATCTTCAAAGAACACCAGGCAACTGTTGATATGTACAGTTTTCTCCAATTAATCTGTTCTTTGATACAGGGAAAATATGTGAATGTTGGGGATCTCCTGCATCATGGGTATTTCGAGACAACTTAGTCCTCAGAATGCTGAACAGCTAAGGTCTTCAGCAGGTGGAATACACTAACCTCACTTATGGACCAGCTTGTGTGCTCCCTGAGCAATTTCAGTGGCTGGACTGGATCCAAGCCTCACCTCCTTCCGTCTCCCTTTTTGAGGTCTCAAAAAGCATGAGAGGGAAGAGGCATTTTCCTCTGACATTTTATTTTGACTAGTTAAACAAAGAAACATGTAAGTATGGGAAGCAGTTACATATCTACTAAAGAACTAGTATGTATTTTGTTATCTTTCATTTACCATTTTTGTGATACAGCTTTTCTACTTAAAGCCAGCAAGTCAGACAGAAAACAGGCAAAAATCAGTATTCCCTATTTTTTCCTTGGGAAGTGATCTTTCTGCTGTCCAGATAACCTATATGCATAACGGCCATCAGTGAAAATTTTGGTGAAAAGATGGAGTTTTCCAAATACTTTAAGAGTAATTCAAATTTCAAAACATGAACTGCAGGGCGGGAAAAGCAAAAGAAATAGAAAAAATAAACATTCTGTTTTCCACAGTATGGAAAGCCTTACTTTCTCTATGTACCCTTTTGCTACCTCATGAGATATGTATGCTAACATCGCTCCAAAAACCCAACCTCCCACAGAAAAAAAAAATATCATTATTTGTTAAACTAAGCCGCTGAAACACTTACAGGATCTGGAATTATCTTGGTCAAGCTACCTACAAAAATCACCGGGCTTCAAGTAAAACAGTAACAGAGGCTTAAATTCTTTTTTATACATAAAAAGTTTTAAATATTTTCTGTACATACATAGAAAAATATAATTCTCATTGTCTCACTATGATGTGTGCATGTGCAACTACACGGGTATATAGATTTACAATATCAGCTTGTACAAACATCTATATCAATATTTCAGTCTTTGGTTCCAGGATAAAACAGTTTTCTAAAAAAGGATTTGGGGGAATAAAGTTTACATTTTCTGTATTTCTTGATGACAGCAATTACTTTTTAGTGCATGAACAGTTGCTACTTACATTAACTTCTGTTATAGCAATATCAACGACGCTACCAACAACAATTAAGGCATCAAAAGTGTTCCATGCATCAGTGAAATAGTGCTGTTACGACAAGCATTCAGCAGAAAGAGAGCAAGAGAAAAACACAAACAGAAAGAGAGAAGAAAAGGACAGCGTTATAACACAGAAACACTCTAGGCTTCTCTGATGTACCACTATACAATCTAATCTTTCCCTTTCATAGCTAAAAAAAATTGGTAGCAAAAAAGGCTATTTATTTCCCATATCAACATAATTGACCTATGACTGGTCTGAACTCAAACTTTAGAAACATCAGATCAAAATCTGTGACTTGTCCAGATGATGGAAATAGTGGGGAGACAGAGAAAGAGAAGTAGGGACTGGGGAAAGTAAGCTGGGGTATACTCACATCAGCTTCACTGAGAACGACGTCTACTATGCTGCCAATAACGATGAGGGAGTCAAACGTATTCCAGGCATCACTAAAATAGCCCTGAACAGAGCAGGCAGGGTGCAAACGTTTGTGATTACACATGAAATGTCAAATATTTGCATACTTCTGTTTAGTTTTGCATAAACAGAAATTAGTTAAACAAAACCTGTGGTCTAATGAGAAAACAAAACAAAACAAACAATATTGCCTACTGAAGGAAAAGCAACATATAAGTGCATGTGTGTGTATATATATATACATTATATATATACATGTACAGACACACACACACAGACACACGCACGCGCACACACACGCTGTACACATGCATAATACACCACCGTATAAGCACAACGTTGGCAAGCAAGCCGTTATCCAAAATCGGTTTTGGACTTCTAGCGAGGCTGAGAAATTCTAACACATATACCCTAACGAGCATGACAAAATCCCTTTAATAATATTTCTACAAGACCAAGCCAATTGAAACCTCCTTAACATTAATGACTTTATGATAGTACTACCTAAGTGACTGGCAAAAATATTCAAAGGGTCAAAGCTCATCACTGGTGAATCATGCACAATTACTAATGTCAAACTGTGCATAAATATTAGAGAACCGACAATCTTCTATTCATAAACTAGCTTTAATAGAGGAAGTCACACTACATTTCCAGTCAGGACCTGATTCTGCAAACAGTGAAGTGAGTGCTAGGGAACACAGCAACTTGAACAATTTCTTAGTGCTTTTAATGCAGCCGGTCCAATGCCTGAAAATTTATTTTCGTAAATTGCTTAGTCACCCTTCTGACATTTTATGGCTTTAAATATATTCCCTATGTATATGTTAATGGCACACTGCTGCAAATGGTTATAAAGTGCTAACATACAATCAGCTGCCTACTGGCACCAAAACTGCGTGTTTGAGCAAAAAGATATTTCAGAAGAAACTTTGAGATAGGTTCCAGGATCAGTCTGTCACTGGGAACAAATCAAGGTGTATTACGATGTTGAAGGCAACTCTACAGAGACAAGATACATAGGTTTTCTGCAATATGTGGATTTTTCCTAGTTATTACAGAAATTCAGAATTGCAAAAACTACTGAATTTGCCCTTTTCTCAGATATATTAATTTATCAGCCAACCATGACTAAGGAATGTACATTACATGACAAAGGCTGAAATGTACATTTTGTACACGTACGTTCTGCTTTCCTGGTAATTAATTTAAAAATACTAACTTGTCAACCACTATTGAAGCTCTAAAAAATAAATTTAGCAAAAAGTTTAAAATTATGAGCGTGCTAAGCTAACCTTATGTCTAATTACAGTTATTATTACAGTCTACTATAAGAAAATGTTTTAGCTGAGTAGTTTAAGTTGTTACATGTGTTGTTACACAGAAAAACAAAATCAGCTACAAAATTTTTTAGAGTTGCACAATTTTTTTCTCAAGGTTTTAATCTGCTAGAATTTCTAGAAACTTCACAGTTTAAAGGTTACACTCAAGTGCATTACTATTTGAAAAAAGCTGATTTCATGTGGAAATTTGCTTTTGGAGACTGTGAGAGCTGCTACGGAAGAAGACAGCTCTACAGCATATTCTAGGAGAGTAAGCACTGAGCAGAGTCAGGAAAGCCTCATTATGTTTCTAATGCTACTCTCTTTTAAAACACAAATTACTATAATCATTCCTTCATTTAAGGAAGGGGCTGTAAGAGGAAACTAGATCAGAGCATGATTGTCACTACAGCCCTTTGTGCCACGTGCTTTGGTTCTTTGGGATTAATCATCATTTGTCTTGGGGCAAAAGCCAATGTTCATGGATTTGGGCTCCTGAACAAACACGTCCATTTTGAGACCTTCTGCACAATTCTCTATCACTTCTTCCTTATTCATCCTGCTTCACAAGAACAAGCCATTCCCAAAGTTTCTACTAAACACCATGCTGAGCCACCTCAGTGACAATGGAATTTATAATCCTAAAGAGTTGGCAGCTGCCAACTATAGAAGGGGAGCTACTCTCGTAATATTCTTCCCGATCATTCATAGTCCTTATTTCTCTTATTTAAAAGAAGTATCTTTCTTGATTTTAAAATAGCGATATTTATATATATATATACATAAAATAAGGGACTATTGGCAAACAGCAAACAGATAATCAGCACAATCCCGAGGTGTGCTATCCATCTTCCTCTATAACAAAGGGAACCAAAAAAGATCCTCCAAATAAAGGTTAATTTCAGCTATAGAAAAAGTGACTTTACCAGACACGCTACAATATAAGGCACTGAAATAACAAATTCACATTTTGATTCAATACAGCTAAGATACTTTACACATTTATTTTATGAAACCTTTTCCATCAGTATAGACAAATATTGTTCAAAGTAATATGTAAAGCAAAAGCATACAAATAAACAAAAAAACTAAGAGAAAATAAAGATGGTTTTGGAAAAGGGAGGAATGGACAAGTCACAGCAAATAAACATCATGCAAATAAGTTGTTTTCACCACTGCAATGACCCAAGATCGATTCACTTACTAGCCATCTTTCCTTTTTTCTTACAAAAATCTGATGTAAAACGACATGGAAAATCATTACAAGTTTAAATAACAGCTAGCTATGAAGCTGTACATACGGTATGTGTTGATGTATTATTTTAGATTTCATAATGTATTTTGTTTTCTACTGTACTAAACCATGCTAAGTAACAGATTTTAGCAAATGTGAAGAACAATGTGAAGAAAAAAGGCCTGCTCTTTTAACTTACAGTACAAAAAATTTGTTCATTGAGAAATGCTGAAGGATAAAATCACAAATCCTGGGGAATATGTAGGCATAGAAAATTAACACCAAAATATGTTTCTATAGATCTACCACATCAATATTTTAGTCCTTTTAGTACTCTGTTGAAAAGTTTAGGGCCTCATTCTCCAAAGTACTGTGTGCTCCAATCTCCCAGTCAAGAAGTGTGCCGGACATTCAGCATCACCTTTAATATCTATCACTCATCCAGATTTTATTTATTTCAGAGCTGGAAGGCAGTCTGCAGTACCTTGGCTTTAAACAACACAACATCATAGTAAAAGTATTAATAATTTATAGCAGCCTTAAGTTTGCGTGACCAGCAAGACCAGAAGATCACAGTTCTCACATGATTTTTATCGACATATTAAGGGGACACTGTCAAGCAGATGAGATAAAAACTAACGTGTTTATCTTTTCTAATTTTTACAGAGTAAGTAATGGAGTTTTTATTTGATGCTTTGAGCATCTTTCAAATAATTTTTTAAAGGCACAAAATTAATAAATAAAACTGTCGATTCTGCCAGACTAGACTAAGAAACCCACCAGGGACACAAACATAGAGGAAATGAATCAGTCTTTCCTCACGAACCCTAAAGCAAAACATTACGTTGGGGCTTCAGATTGTTAGATCTGAAACTATTATTAAATCTTAATATCAGCTAAAGCAATTCATCATTGTTTTAAGCATGTATCTAGTTTAAAATTTAGATTACTAAAAGATACTCACATTCTGCTTAAGACTGCTGTCTGATTTGCAATTATTAATGAACTATGTAATATACGTTGCCAATAGGTGTTTTGTTAAAGAGTATCTGACAATTAAAAAAGTTACAATGGTCAAAGAGTAACAGGAACAACCTTAAAGATATTTAACTCCCTTCCCTTGCTGCTAGTCAATCTCTGCCAAAACTCTGATAAATATTATGGCTTTTTAACCTTGTACTGCTAATTAACAAGTTTAAGATGTTCTGCATCTATGGGGGAACAAAATTCAGGAAACGAGGACCTTTCACTGACAGTGTCTGCCCTTCAGACTCTCAGGGTTCAGAACCAGGGATCTCTCACAGTAAAAGCATCCAATCAGATAGAAAGCATGTTGCAACAGAGTTAAAACTCAAATTGTACAAAGTCTTAGAGACCGGTATTAAGACATTGCATTTGATAACAAGTAGGAAGTCTGTAATACAAATGGAGCACTGTGATTTATACACTCATGATCAAAAAAGTCACAAGTGCATGGAGAACCATACAAGGATTCACAATCTTCTTTCAAAGAGCAGATGATAAAATACAGCAAAGTCTTCTGAAACTTCAGTGTGAAACACGGATATAGAACAAGCAATACAAATCAGGAAACACAATCAGCATACTCATGACACTGTGGTCCACATATCTGACCTATCTCCTCTGGGGCCTCATATTGTGTTATTTTGAATGTGAAATCCTTAGCAATTAAATAAGATAGGTGACACAAAAATACAAATAAATTCATTAGAAATGTACAATGGACTGGACAGTGCAGAGCAAGACTACGGGACTGGGTAAGCATTCACCCAGAACTCCACACTTCACATTTCAACACCAGACCTCAAGTGATGTATAATTTGTTTACTTCTGCAGACAAATACAAGCTAGCTTTAAATCAGGTAGCTCAGGCTCCACAGCCAAGCTTGTAACTAAATGCAAGCTGAATGTATAGTTCTGAAAAATATTTATACATCCACTCCATGCTGAGCTCCGGGCAGCCTTGACTATGTTGCTCTAAGTATCAGAGCTAGCCCAATTACACGTGTAGATATCCTGATTACTTTAAAAGAAGGGCAATGGAAAATGAGAAATACCAGCCGTAAGATGGTGAGATCAGTAGACTTCAAATGGCATGACTGGCTTTTTTCAAATTCCATACATAATGAGTGACCACGCTTTACTTACTTACATACATATAAGCCCAGAATAAATATGGATTTCATTGTGCTGAAAACAAAGTTTAGTTTAGTTTTTCATTGTTAGCTTTTGCACTGTCATAAATGGAGTATGAGAACTGAACAAAAAGACTGCATTAACTGTCACAGTCTGATTTTCATCTTTTTTTTTTTTTTTCAATTAGCAATTACAGTTATCAGTTTCTCTTGCCAATCTACTTTTGAAAATGTGTCTGTTATTCATTTTGACAGTGTCCCTTTAAGGCAAGGAATCAGCTGCTCACTGTGGGGCTCTCTACCAAATAGTGTGTATGTATAATTGAAACATAAAAATCTAAAAAGGCTACTGAATATGCAAATTATTTATGCGTACATTTGTAGTTGTTGGCTATATTTTATTAAGTAAAGAAATAATTTTGCATTTTAGAACAGGAAATATAACGTAACATACAGGTCTTTACTGGAGAGTAACTTAGTGTAAAGTTACGAATGTCATACCATGAATAGAAGAAGTGGTAATGCTTGTAACAAGAAATTATTTATCTGATTTCCAAAGGGACATTTTCATTACCCCAAAATATTCCAGATCTCATCAACTACCTTGTCATATTTTTTCTGATATCTGCATTTCATTTCCTGGAGTTACATATATACACATTACCAGATTAACATTTCTGTTATGATTTCACTGATAAATGTGGGAAACGTGGGTTCTTTTTGTTCTTTGAAAAATACATAGCTAATATGAAACTTACGTTATACTTAATTCCTGTGGTGATGACCTAATTAAATCATATCTAAAACTTACCTTGGGTTTGAATGCAATCAGTTTCAAAACCATTTCAACAGTGAACACTCCCGTGAAAACCATATTCATAATGTCCATTGCATCATTAAAGAGCTTAGACTGTCCATAGTGCTGTGAATGAAAAATACGGTACTTTTAAGAAGTAAAGGCTTTAAAATAGTAAGTGAAAGTAAGGCAGCCTAAGACAAAGTTGGCAAAAATGCAGCACAAGAAAATATTTTCTAGTAGTATTTATGATGCACACCTATATTCATACAAGACTAGTTGAGTATCTCTGGTCAGGAATGGAGTTGTTTAAATCTATTCTGTTCAGGCACTAAGTGGAACAAAACTGTGATTCCTCTACATCCTAAGGGAATCTTGAGAGGGATAGTTTTGAGAAGAAAACTGTTCCCTTAAGAAAGGAGTATTAGACAACAGCATTTTCCCAAGTTTTCTATGCTAGGTTTGAAATTACATAACCTTGTGTCACACCCGCTTAGAATGCCTGTGGTATGTTAGTCACAGAATAACATATATTGTGTAGGAGTGATATTTTTCAGAGGATACAGTGCATGCAAGTTTACTGAAAAAAGTAGAATGGTTTTGTAAACTGCATTTGAACCATTCTTTTTCTTATCAAAATCTGAAGTAGGGAAAAGAAAGAGACAACTTGGAAAAGTAGATAGAGAAGTAGCTGGTGAAGAACTGCATACATAATATAGGAAAATTAGAAAAATAAAACTACATATACACATCAAAAAAAAAACCTCATGCAAAATTACACACAGGTACATATATATATACAACTAATATATGAAAAAATGTTTGTTTAAGGTTTCCATTATCACACAAACCTAGAGTTGCTCCATATATTAAGTTTTTAAACTTCTGAAGAGATAGACACAGAGGATATAAATATCACAGAATGGTTTGGGTTTAAAGGGACCTTTAAAGGTCATCCAGTCCAATCCAACCAAACATGGAGTAGTACATGTACAGAATGAAGACAGAACAAGTACAGATACTACAGAGGTGAAGTAATGTTTAAAGACACTGCATAAAAGTATATATTAGATAAAAGAATCTAAGGGGTTGAGAGAAATGTTTGCTAAAATAATTAAGACTTCTACATTCTTTTCAGATTTTCTCGCACGTGGATTATCTTGGGAACACAAACATATAACATTAAATTACACTGCAGGTACAAACTAAAGCTCAAAGAGCTTGATCAGGTTAGGAAGAACTTTATCAACACCAAGCTCTTTTAAACGGTCTTATTTCAGAGAACTGATGAACAGATGAGAACACGTCAGAGAAGAGTACTAAGATCAGAGGTGGTTTTTTTTAAATTTCACTTCATAAAGAAATACAGGTTGCCATAATTGAAAGGCATTTTATCACCTATTCTTTGCCTGCAATTTATGCCAACAGCTTCAAAAGAGCTTCTGGTTTTCCTACCTGCATAGCCAAGCAAAGTGTGTTCAGCATGATGAGGACAAACATGATGTATTCAAATCCAGTAGAATTCACCACATACCAGAACTTGTACTGGTAAGGATTTTTTGGAATATATCTACGAAGAGGACGTGCCTTCAAGGCATATTCTACACACTGACGCTGTAAAAGCAAATACATCAAAAATTGTCAGAGTATACCTAACAGTTAATCAACTGATAATACAATTAATAAGTACAAATTGTTAAATATAAGTCTTAAAAACAGGCAGTCTATCTACTTGATATTTTTATTATTAAGTGTTCATAAAGTAATCAGGTAGCTTACCCATCCTCTCACTTGGTTATTTACAACTGTACCGAATCATACACACTACTTAGCCACATACAAAGAATCAAATAATGCTCATGGAAATTCAGAAGTGTTTCACCTTTATACCTTTTATATGTAGTAGTATAGAGTAGTATATCGCAGACTATATGTATGTGCATATACAATGTATAGCATAACTATTAATTCTATAAGTCATGCTTTGTCTTTACTAAGTTGTCAACCACCAATGTAACTGCATAGCATAAAACCCTCGAGTCAGCAAAATAAATACTGAGGAAGAGTTATTCCTAAAAGTTCAGTTAAATTGCCCAGCAAAATGACATCACGTATGTAGGAACATCATGGATTTATCTCCTACTTTATTAGTGCCCGAATAGAACATTTTAACACTTTCAGATTATTCAGTACACAAAATCTATTTTCCTATTCTTATTATAAAACCTACCTCTGCCTATGGATAAGCTGGCAAGTGCTGTTTTCTTCTTAATGTGACACCAGCAAGTGAGACACTAAGAAGCTAACAAGCTTAATGTAACAGCTTTCACAAGACTGACATCTTGGGCTTACAGACAGAGGAACATACAATGACTTCAATATAAGTTGATAGTATGTACTGATTCCACTTTTTTACTAAGATATGTGTTTGGTGCCCTCTTCTGACCCAAAGCAGAAAGGAAGCTCTCCATGCACAAGTAAAAAGAATACTTCCAAAAACTAAGAGATCATTATTTATTTTAACCTGATTTTTGTCCAGCTCGCAGTTCTTATACTCTTGTTCTCCCTGTTCTTGGAATGTAACAATCACAAAACCAACAAATATGTTCATCATAAAGAAAGCAATAATGATGATATAGATGATGAAAAAAATTGAGATCTCCACTCTGTAGTTGTATACAGGTCCTACATTCTCGCCATTTGAATCAATGGCTTTGTATAGCAGCCTGAAAAACAAACAAAATATCTTCATTAGCATTAAAATGACAAAAGAGAGCAGAATATGCAGACTCAGAGGACAGATTTCAAAAGTGGTCTGCTGTTTACTGTTATATTTTTCCAGTTACTGACAGTGCTTACAAGAATATTGAAACCAGAGAATCACACCACACATTGTTATATGCCTTTTTTCAAAAGAATCAAGGAAATGACCAGATGGTTATATTTTAACACACCACACACACCCCCCCAAGCTATCCTCTAAGACTTTTCTCATTTAGGTAAATACTGAGTGGTACCAGTTTGCCCTTCCAGTTCACTCATTCCTCTATGCAGTGTGCTATCGCCTGATTTTGTAGTAGAATTTTAATTCAAAGGGTTAAAATTTTTGTATGAGTATTAAAGGGCATTGATGGATAAATATCTAAAAGGATTACTTCCATTAGAGCTAAAGAATAGCTCATTATAGCAAAAGTAGCTGAAAGATTAGGAATCAAACAATATAAAAGAAGTTTGCCCTTTATAGATAGAGGTGAATGAAGAAATACAGGAAAAGTGCACAGATTCAGAAGGATAGTAGGGTTTGTTCCTTCCTCCATTAATAAGTTTTTGTACCATCACCTAAAACTGCTTTGTTGACCAAAAATGCCCAGTAAATGATAAAGAACTGTTCTGGATTATGTCTTAACAATGCTATGAAAACATGGAGAGTTCACTCACGCTGGCCAGCCTTCAAAAGTGGATACTGTAAAAAGGGCCATCATAGCAGACAGAACATTATCAAAGTTGAAATCACTGTTTTGCCAAACCCTCTCTTTGACCATTGGATTATCAACATCTCCATCTTTATAAACGATGTATATCCCTCTGCGGGAAAGAAACAAACCAACATTAGTGAAATATGAGAGTTACTCAATGCTCTATTCAGAATAGTTTATTTTACTCTGTCCTTCAGCTTGTTTTATGTCCCTGCTAACCTGTGTTTTCTGGTGGATTTAAAATCACAATTCCAATTTATACAAACCTAAAATGGCCTGACACATGCCTGCCCATATCTGCTACAGTTTAAATTATTCAAAATATGATGTGACATTCTTAGATCAAAGATGTTCTCACCGGCA
>NW_009647579.1:1382934-1471512 GCF_000708025.1 Charadrius vociferus
TTCCCTACAGGTAAAACAAAAAGCAATGACAAAATGCAGAATATGCAAAATAAACAAATTTATCCCATGATTGCTTCAGAATGGGACCACCCCAGTTCCAGCACCAGGCCATCAAGAATTCAACTCAGCTTTGCTTTTCTTGATGTAGTGTAAATTTTGAGTGTGTCTACTTACCTTGAACAGCTGCACTCCAATACAAGCAAACATGAACTGCAGCAGAGTTGTAACGATCATGATATTACCAATAGTTCTAATAGCCACAAAGACACATTGAACAACATGCTGGAAAAAAAAAATAAATTAAAATTTCAATACGACTTGTTACTTAGCATCACAGAATACATACTGTAAAAGCCTATTTCATCACTTTCATATTATTTTTTAAAACTATTTTTATGTTGCCAGTATTATACCTACTACCATAATTAAACTTCTTTTCTAAATTTTTCTACAAGTCTGTTGACATAGACCCATCAAGACCAACTGACTAAAAATTACATAAGCATCATGGAAAAAACATTAAAATATTGCTGTGGCATGCTGGTTCACAGAAAGCGTTACAGTCACAATCTGCTCTCTGTGGCACTGGTGTTCCTCCACATATAAACTGTTGTAACTGTGGGCAGAATACGGTCTAACACATTTAAGAATCAGGAACTGGTTTACGTCCTTGCCCTATGAACTCCTCTATGCAGTTGTTCTTGCCCAAGAATTTTTAACCTGATGCAGGACTGAAGAATCAGGTCAACAGAAATATAACTTGAAAAATAAACACCTTAAGTCCTTTTGCTCTGTTTATTGCCCTTAGAGGCCTCAAGACTCTTAAAACTCTGAGGATCTTCACAACTGAGATAGCACTTGATCTAGGGGGGGAAAAAAGAAAAAGTTATTCTGTTACTTTTAAGGTAACTGATTTTGTTACTGAGAATAACAATCTTCTTGCAACTTCCTTATAAATGACATTTCAAAAAATTCTCAAGACATACATACAAGGTTTTTAAAAGTATTTCCTTATTGATCCTTTATTAATATTAGAAAGTAGTATCAATCTCATAAATACCATAAGAATTATTTTGATTTCCGGAGCAACGTGGGAATTAACAGCTCAGAAGCTTGTCTGACACTGTAATGCAGTTAAGTTTGGGCATGAGCAAAATAGTCCCCAAAGTATTTTTCAGTGTTGACAAGCCCTTTCAAAGAGATTGTGTAAGCCCTGTAAATCAATGAATACCTTAATTTGCAACCAGCTGGAGATGAAAAGGTCTCAGATGACTCACTTTTTTTTTTTTTAAAGTAGCTAGGACTGCATTTTGAGGAAATAATAGCAGACAGTCTTTTACAGAACATATTGTGAAACTGAAAGCTTGTGTAACAGGTATTCCAGCTCAAGCAGAATACGAAGTGGGAAGCAGTTGACTGACACCCAGCACTTGCTCTTTTCTAAGTCCCTAAGGGTTTCACAGATGATTTTAAATGAGGCACAACTGCTCAGTGAATCAATAAGCACCTTCAGACTCTTTTATTATGTTTAGCCTGATCGAAGCAAAGCAAAAGAATCTCTTCACTACTGCCTACAGTTCTGATTAAGGTACAACTTCTCTCCCCTTCAAATTCTGTCAAGTTACATATCCCAGTAGGTCAATGCTGAAAGAGCAAGCTTGTAGAACTAGATTGTAGATGTAGCAATAGCACGAAAGAGGGTATATAAACCTCCTGAAGCTTCAGGTATTACTTGCTATACAATATAGTGTCATGCTGCTCTTCCTTTTTCTCTCGGTAATAGTGGGAAGTAGTAATTTGTTTCCAACCCGTATTAGTAATGAGTTACAACACACTCCATACAAAGCACTACCTCTTGCCAGTCCTGAATACTCATACTGCACACCCACACACAAAGGGGCAACTAAAGGAGCTGAAACACTGATTTCAGTATAAAACCCCAAAGCAAAAATAAATCATTCACGTTGCAAGTACAGTACTTACTGAATACCAAATGATACCAGAGAAACACCCACGACCAGCAAATCCAGCAAATTAAAATAATTCCTGCAGAAGGACCCTTTATGAAGGAATGCTCCAAAAGCTGTCATCTAAAAACAGAATTGTTACATGTTTAGTCTATATTTCTATTTATTCAAATTCACATTTAGGCTGTTTACAAGACGCTTTCCTAGACTGTGAATGCATACAACATTATCTCACTTTCTAAAAGCAATTGAGATATAAAACAATTCCACTATGTACATTAAGTATTTCACTTAAATCAGAAACTGTGCTCAAGCAACACCAGCAAATGTATTAATCGTTTCTGAGGTCTACAAATGCTATATCTTTTGTAAGAACTGATTAGGCTGAGCTGATTACACTGAATTGATTGTTCCTTTGTTAGAAAAATTACTACAAGAACCATAAAATTTCCATGCTTACTAAACAGTAAGGTCCCGATTCTGATTCCTAATTCATACTGTCTTCAGAATTGAAGGAGCTGAAAGTGTAGTGCAAAAACCTGAGTGTCAAATCTGGTACAAATCAGCACACGGCTGTCATAAGGCAGCATTACATTACTATTTGCCTTTGGCTCACAAGAGACATGTTAAGACCATGAGTTGTATCCTGGAATAAACTGGTACGACCCATAGATTGTTTTGTGTTGTGCGTGGACAAGTGTCCCTAAGTTTTGCGGGTCTGTGAAGAATATCGAACATTGCTCTCCCTATTGGACTTTCTCTTCATTTTTTGCTTTCTGTGCCTAGATTAAGATGAAAGAAGCACACAAAGGGTATCTTGTGAAGGAACCCGCATGCATCATTTGTAGGTTTCATTAGGAGCCAGCAATAGAGACTATTAACTCTGGCTGCAGACAGAATCTGGCAGACATTCTCAGGTATCGTAAAGCTGAATTTGGCTCCTGAATCTATGAATTAGAACCTTACCATAACTGAGAGTAAGTACCAGTTTAAAAAGTGCACAGAGGAACCCAGTTAAGCCAGTCGAAGCCCAGAATCTGAACTTGAGTAGAATTTTGCATGGGTTTTTCCATAGTTATGGATTAAGACTGAAACACTGAAACTAACCTTGAAATTAAACTAAGGATACCTTTGAAAAAGACCTAGTAGTCAGTTTAGGCACATGGATTCTAATCTCTTCAGCCTTAAGGTCATCTTGAAGTACTCTCAGCTACTGATTGTTTTCCACAGGTAAGAAAACTCAGTGCCAGCCAGAGAACATCTGATATTGACTGTGAATTTTAAACTCATTACTTTCTCTTCTGTTCCTCAAGATAGAGTGAAAAGATTTTATTTCCTTTCCTCTTGCAGCAGACTATTACACTTTTCAAGATTGTTCCACAATGCAGAACAGAGCTACCAATTGTTAATGGGCATCTCCTTGTCTACTGCGTCACTACTTGTTCGCACAAATTTGCAGGCTTTTTGTGTTAAAAACCATCAGCATCAGTGAAAGCTATACATCTGCAAAGAAATGCAAACTACAAAAGATGCATTTTTCTTGAAGGCCCTTCTCTCCTTACTCTCATGTTAAACTTTCTTTAACCATGATCAAAATACTAAATATTCCTCAAAACTAGCATAAAAATCCTAAAGCTTTAACCTGTGCTGTGACATGGAGAGGCAATATAGCTATGTTATAAAATTTCCAGTAAACTCCTAGCTCTTTTCACTTACAGCCGTACAGAGTATAGCTAAGCTCATTAAAATCAGTGGGAGTTGAACAATAAAATAACCTTGAATATCAAACCTACATCTATCTACAAATACACATTTACACAGTAGTATGTTATCAGTTAGCAGCACACAAAGTGTCACATAAAGACAAAAGTAAGGATATATAGACCTGAAAATACAGGTGGAGTTCCTATCTCCCCATCTTTATATGAAGACTCATATTTCATTCTCTAGAAAACTCAGCAAAAGCATTTGAGTAAAACTCTCTATAGCAAATCATTCTATCTTTTGCACAGATCAAGACCAAAGCAAGGCCTAGAGCAGATTTGTGGTGGCGAGTGCTGTCACACAGCCTTCAGCGGAACAGACGCTCGCTGAGCCGAGCACCCGGGACACCACCAGTGTTGCTCTTTTCCTCCTGCCTGCAATTCCACACCAGTGGGGACTGGTTTAAATGGTGTGGGATTAGCACAGCTGGGGTAAGTTTAATAGCACAAGGCCCTAACCTGACCTTTGCTCTGATGTTTTCATGTTTCCCAAGAACTGCAAACAGGAAGTAAGCTGGATTTGAATGCTATGAAGGGGTTACAGAAGAGAATTCTTAAATGCTTTAAACTGATGTTGCAGCTTTTCCGTTATTCATATCCTCAGTCATATACTCGACACCATATAATTGTGGAAATCCTCATGTCGGCAAAGCAGTCAATAAAACAGAGCACATAGGGACTCTCCACATGCTGAGTTATTCTGTTTTAACGCTTGTTTTTTGGACAAGTTTCCTGGCTGCAGCTGATAATATTGCCTGTGGTTATCTTAACTTCAGTTTCATATACTTTTTGCCTGGCAATTACAGAATGCTATTGTTCCTGCAGGTCTAGTCTTGTATTTACTCCTTGCAGAACACACGCGGCTTCTGAACGACAGATACTGTGGAAAGCACAGCGCAAAACCCAGCACAGAAGACATGGAGGACTCCAGCCATAAGCAAGCAAAGCCAGTGTCTGAGACATGTTAGTAAAGCAGGCACTGTATACGTAAGTGTCTCATGTTCTGGTTGTTCATTACGTTATTTATGGTACAATTTATTTTTCTTCATAAATACATGTGAGCGTACTGCAGGGCAGAGCTTCCAGGAGAAACTGGCGTCAGGAGCATCAACATTTTTGGCTACGATATTTTGCGATGACAGATTTCAGCAGCCCAAACTCTACTGCTTCCTACCTTTCTTGAATAACTCTTGAGTTGCTCAATGTCAGAATCTTTTGCAGTTAGTAGAAATGTTGCTTTTCTTAACACATACAGTTATGCCTCTTTAAGCCATGTTTCATAATTCCTCTTTCTCCTACAGAAACACAATTGGAACTGCAGGGACTATACAACCTGCTGTTCAGAGCATGTGGATGTTTTCAGACTCTCTTCTGCCGCAGAAATGGTGGCAACATATTTTGTATGGCTTCTCAAATTCAGAGCTGGCAACTAGTTTGATCTAATGCTACAGTTCTATTCAGGGCTTTGCTCTTTCCTTTAGCTTGGCCTTTCTCCAGCAGCAAAAAAAATGGATATTTACTTGAGAATGCTATAAATATTGTAAGATTAATCAATTCTACAGCAAGCTCCTCACTGCTGACAATGAGAAATAAGGGGATAAATGTAAGTCTGGGAGAATATTTACAAGCATAAAAATAGTCTACTACTTAAAGTACAGCCTATCTTGTAAACAGCCCAAATATTGCAACAATTAGCATTAATCAAATCGCATTCTGAAGAGTATGCACAGCAATATGAGCAAAAGCTGGGAGAAGAAATTTTGTTAAGCTTAATCCTCAACTGAAAATATAAAGTTTATGTACAGATTCTTAGCGTAACAGAAATTGGCAAGTGTGTAGATCAGGTTTACTCAACCAAAAAGTCATGGTGAATATGCACAGCATGAAATTTTTAGGAATCATGTGTAAATTTCTGAAAAAATATTTCACAAATTCCCACCAAAAATTTTGATTTCTTTGTTCAGCATTTTCTTACATGTGAACCTAATTCTCAGTTATACAGCTTCTTTGCCAGAGTAAGCTTCATACAACTAAAATCTGAGTAACTCCAATGGATATTCTTGATAATCAGTACATAAACCATACATTAAAATGCCAATTTTTGACTCATGCATGGGTAATACATTTAAGCAAGCATATTTATGCCTTTCTGTGTATTTAAATGTATGCCCAAGATAAATGCAAAGTATCTTAGTGTGTAGATAGATAAATGCAAGATATCTTGCAAGTCCTATTGCAAGAAAATAGTTATCTACTATTTTAGCTCCGTGAATATAGTTCAGCAAAAGAAAAGAGAAATTACATGCTCCCTCCTTAAAAGACTGATTATCTCTTCTGGAAATGCCAGAGCAAGGAGAAGGAAAAGCTCATGCGCAGTGAATTATTTATCCCTTTTCTGACAACTGTAAGTTTAAAAAGGGTAAAAAATGAATTATTAAATTGATGTAATGATAAAAAAATCAGCTTCTTCATGCACCCAATGGTAAAAAATAACCAATCAAAACTATGAGGAACTGTCAAATAAAAAAATCCTCTGGTTTAAAAAAAGTTTAGCTTTGATCGCTTAGAGAAAAGGTGAAGAACACTTCAAGTGCCTTTTCTTGGCAGGTGACACACAAGGAAAATCCTTTTAAACAAACTTCCTTTAAAAACCTGTTACCTTCAAAATGATCTCAAATGTAAACATACTAGTGAAGACATAATCTGCATACCCTAGGATCTGGAAGGTAAACAAAAAGTTACAAACATTATTGCTAAAGCTGCTTTTGAGCTAACAAGGATCAGTTAACAATGCATTACCTTTAACAGGATTTCAACAGTAAAGATGGCTGTGAAAGCATAGTCAAAGTAACCAAGTATCTGCAAGGTATAATATGTGCCACAGTAAGAAATCCATCTATTAATCAATTTTTACAATTTAGACCACATGCACAACAACACCTGAATTAGTCTAAGTAGGTAAATGGGGAATTTAGACAATGTAGTTTAAAATTCCAGCTATAGTGCAACCACTTTTATTTACTTAAAAATTTATCAGATGTCACCATTCTTAGATATTAGATTTCATTACTAAAGAGTTAACAGGACCCAATAGGCAACACTTTCTTTCAATTCAG
Source organism: Charadrius vociferus (assembly GCF_000708025.1). Lineage (NCBI taxonomy): Eukaryota > Metazoa > Chordata > Aves > Charadriiformes > Charadriidae > Charadrius > Charadrius vociferus. Next base: position 1,389,781 of record NW_009647579.1, read on the forward strand.
ACTTTCCTCTATCAGCTTTCACAGGTACTTTCTTCAGCCTTTAGTAGAGATACAGAATCTTACACAAAGAATAAACAGTTTTTAGTAATAAATATTTTCTTTTTTTTTTACCAAAGCATTGCATCAAAAAATAAAGCTTCAATGGATGCTTCTAGATTACACATTCTACATACTGCTACATTATATTGTTCCTGTATAGACGAGGCTGGAGTGTTACAAAGCAAATTAATGAATAACTAAATTACTTAAAATCAGCGCTTTTTTTCTTGAACCTGGAAGGTACAGCAGTGATTTACTTCTAGAAAAGAACCCACAACTGTTGCATAGCGATATGCAAACTTTCAAAAAGAATGTGGAAGTGATATTGACCTCACTGCTGTTGACAGGAACACTGCCATATATTTCACTACAACCAAGATTTCACCTTTTCAAGGTGGCCAGATCACTAGCACCTAATTTAGTGATCGATATGCACTGCAGTAGTGTACTCGTTTAGCTTCAAGGATCCAGCAATCCAACTAGCAAACAGTTGTGCACAGAAACATATTTCTTGTGATTCAGCAACTAATAAAATGGCAAGTAGAAATACAATAAAGAGACAATGAACAAAGAAGTATTCCTATTAGATCAAAAAAAGGAAGTAATTTTTTCCCCACGTTGACTTGAAGATCACATCCTTCTGTCCCTTGCTGTGGCTGAAAAAATAGGCAAATATTAAAGCCATTTAACAAAGATTAATCAGTAAAGAATTCATTCTAGAGTTTAAAAAAATAAATATGTAAAGATATTCCAGTTTGTAAACTTTCATTCCCCTGCTGATTGAAGGAACATGATCATTTAAGGTAATAACAAGAATAGTAGACAGGTCTGGTGCATTTGTGAATATTTACAAAGAGAGCAATGCTTTCCTGAAATCACTCACACATTTTTCCTGCATCCCAAATAGGAATAATCGTTTCAGTTACCACCTCTCTCCAGTTATATTTTCCTAGTACTCCTCTAGTTACAAAACCAATTATCAGCTCTTCAAGCCATTTCTACAATAACAATTCCAGTATTGCCCACCAGCTCTCTTTTTCTTATTCATTAGTGTGATTTATTCATAAGAGTGCACTTGTCCAACTTTATAGATATGGGAAGCACACAGCTCTGCTGAATAGTACATGAAAAGTGGCTTTGTGCTTTGACCTCTTTTTACCTTTGAAGAAGTTTCAGCTTTTTGGTTTTTACTAATATTACTGAAAAAATGGTCAGAGAATGTCAACAGCCAAAAGAAGACTTTCAGAGGCTGCATCTACACTAGGAAGAACTAGAGGGATACAACCTCTACCTAGTAGGCCCGCCTTTCCTGTAAGAGGCAGAAGAGTTTCTCTAACTCCATGGCACTCTTTACAGATTGTATCTAAAACAGGAGAGGCCTGCAAGTTCTGTCAAAGTATCCCAAAAGTTCCCACAGACTATTACCAAGTTGCATCATCTCAGCTATTTCATACCTAATCTAAAGCATGCACAACTCACAATAACGTGAGAGGTTTCCTTCACCACTCATACAAGTGCAACAAGTGTAAGACAAACATTAGCGGTCATGAGAGTCGAGTTATTTTTGCTTCTCTGTCTAATAATTGTGCATTTAAGTAACAGGCAAGTCTTCCACTATATTAAGAACTTAAAATGAAGGATTCAGGAATTTTTTTAGGACACAGATGTTTACTTACTACATAAACTACACTTTTATTAAATAATAGAGACATTTCTGAAATGAGTATTCTTACAAATACTTTGTTTCTACAAGTATATCTAAAAAAGGATGCAAAAACACTTCCAAATTTTCAGGTTTGTAAATAGGCTGAAATGGCATTTGACTGTGAATCAAGGCAAGAGCTGGGCATGCTCCAATCCTCACCTTACATGCGAATTTAGAAAAAAGTGAAACTTGTTTAGTTTCTGATTTGGCCAATCAGGAATCCAAGGATCTTTGGGACCAATGTGGTGGTACTCAAACTCATTAGTGTGGCCACACTAGCTTCTTTGAAAGAAAAGGTAGTATCCTTATGAAGGTACACACTCACCAACAGAATAATACTTTGAGATCCCCAAGACCATATAATAGAGTCAACGACGGAGAAGAGAGGACAGGTCAGAGACTATACCCTATGTTATGAACAGTGATAATTTTAACTGGTACTTTTAAACCAGTGTCAAACACTGAGAGGCACTAAGAGTGATTCAGGAAATGTGCATCAGGTACCCCAGCTGAAAATTATTAAAAAATATGAAAATTATAAAGATTATGCTCAGCTTGAGCATATTTTATTCTGATATATTAACAGCCAACAAAGGAAAAAAAACATGTACATAATAAATGGTTCTAATACCTATGAACTTCCATCAATAAAGTTATTTGTCTTTGAAGATTTATGTTTTTTAAAGCAAAAAAAATACAAATGTATGTTTTGAAAAAGGAAAAGGAAAGTTTCTTTACTTGAAAATTAAAACCCGGGCACTAGTCCCAAAGGATTGTTATCCTGTGAGGATATATTTATCTTCAGACACAAAAATGAAGCGCTTACATTATTTCGAAAAGAGTGGCTGCGAATTGGATCTTCTGCTGCTAGGGAAACACTGCTCAGCATGATGAAGACAAGGATGAGATTGGTAAAGATGTGGTGATTGATGAGTCTGTGGCATCCCACTCGAATTCTGAAGAAGAGATACAAAAATATACCATGTGTGCAAATAGAATTCAGCAGATGGCTAATATACAGCATGTTTTCTATTACTCTGCCAACAACGACAGAACAGAGCAACCACCAGAAGCTAAAAACAGTGCAAATGCTGAAGTTATTGCTCTGATTTCTAAAAATGTAAATAAAGTCAAAATCCAATCCACCTGTACTGAAGATGCACTTATCAAAGGAATCTGAGACAGGATTTCCCAGCTCCTGTTGGTTTTCAATGGCTTATGAATGCCACTATAAGTTCCAGTGTTTACACCACTGTGCGCACATAGAGGACAATGTCAAAAGTACCAACGCTAGATAATAAATCATTTCAGATCCCTAGTTTGATTTGATTCTTATTAAAGCTGTTAAAAATACTCATACGGTAAGATGTGGCTTAGGCTGCAGATTTCATTGTGCTACTTAAGAGACTCAACCCAAATCAGAATTTCCTGTGAAGATTTTCTATAGAATTGTAGGACAAGTGGGTGTCGAAGATTACAGAGCTGCTAAGTTTCAGCCACATAATGTGAAGTGAAACAGTACACATGCTTAGAGTCACTGAGCCCAAAGTTATTACAAATGCTATTGAGCACCTTGCTAGAGCAGGTCCAGGATTAACTTGGCAAAAAGGCAGGATCAGGTTCATAATTGACTATCACTGAAGTTGTCTAAATTTTGCTGAAGAATCAGAAGGTTCTTGGGGAAAATTTGTTCTCCTGTTACTAAGTAGATGATTTGAGTATAGTGTATCTTAGTTAAGATAGCCATTTTGGCCTGAGAATATGTAGCATTAATTGAGGCCAAAAGCAATTTGACACGTTCAACAAATCTAATGTTTTTGCATTCAGCACACAAGTTCTTAAAATTATCAGTTTAAATAGCTCTCTTTCCAGTTCATTTGAAAATTCTGAAGTGTTAGACAACCCATGTAATGAATAAGATACAAGCTCAAAACATTGTATCTTGATCATCACGCTATCTTCTAAACTTAATTGTGATGACCTCTACCACTGAGAAGATAGTATTCTCCCATGCCAAGTAACTCTTAAGCTCCCTTCTAAGGCTGCTCATGAAATTGCTATATATAAATGTAACAGTTATGTTCAGTCTGTAGGAACTGAATTTAGTTCACTTGCTCACTTCCATCCAACCATAAGTAACGACTTTTACTGATTACTGAAGCGTGCTTTCTTCATCAGTTCAGAGCTTCAAATGCTCTGGAGTTAGACCGAGCAGTGAAAGATTCCAATTCCCCCCATAATCCAACTATTACTGTTCTTGATTTTTGAAATCATTTGTCCTTACCTTCAGTGTTTGCTTGAATCTGGGAAAATACTGTTACCCCAAGAGGAATATATACATCCTTTCTCTGTCTTTTCTGTTTTCTCTCTTATTTTCCCTTCTCTTTCCTCATCTGTGTTGGTCCACAAAGGTTCCTAGGGTTACTAGGAATCCTATCTCATGTAGAAGATGCTCAGATCTTATGTCACACCTTTTATATCCAGTGACTAACATATCAAATAACTAATATCCACTAAAGGATATTTTTCAGACATGTGCGGACTTGACAGACGATATGTACAAAATGCTATTATCTTCAACAGTCAGAAGCAAATTTATGTATATATTTATCAAGTTCTTTTCATTTACCATGTGATTCAGAAAATTTATTCCGAAAATTCTCCTGTTGAAGATACTGGAGTTCTATTCCTGACCTCACTGGAAGGAAGCCTGTTCCTTCACTACTAAACCTTGATGGACTAAACCAGTATTTTTCAAAATTGTATTTACGGATTGGTGCTGCTGAAAATGAAGAAGGCACTCCCTTCAGGGATCGGTGTTATCTTCTCCTTCATATTTAGTTCTGATATTCTACGGGGACGTGGGCCTGCTGGTACCTCTGGTTCATCCTCTTCATCTTCTTCATCTTCACCTACTTTAAATTAAACACTTTTTTACTATAAAATAAAAATTAATTAGGTTTTGTTCATAAAAATATAAAAGCATGGCTTGTATTAAAATGTATACGGCTTATAGGAAATATACATTCATAGCATGGCTTTAAAAATCTATGAATCGATATATATAACATACATATAGTTGTCATGAGCTTATATACATGTTTACATGCATATACGGGTGTGTGCGTAAGTGCCGTGACTGCACTAAGAGACTTTACTGTCCCTGACCAGCCTCATCTGGGGTCTCCATTAACACCCCCTACACATGGGCTCTGGAGCCCCAGTTAAGCTCAGCCCCTGACCTTCAGTCCACGCCTGAGCTGTGCTGTAGCGGTGCTGAGTTTGTGCAGTGGTTGAGCAAAACCAGGAAAAGATAATACTCAGCAGTTTACAGGCCCATTTATCCACTGGTAATAGAGCACACCTTCACCGACTTCAAAGAAATTGAATCAGTGCTCAGCAAGAGCAAGTTTAGGATATTTGAGCAAACAAACTTAAACGTGTTTGTCTTTAGGTTGGTATTCGCATACCTGGTACATCACAGGGTGGATAGGGATCTTTGTCCTCATCCTCTCCTTCTCCATATTCAGCAATTGTCACCTACAGCAATGAAAGGGATGCACAAGAACAATAAATATAAATATAGCTTGGAGCATAAAGTTTGACAGAAAGCAAACCAAATAAGACTCTGAAGTCGGGGAAGTGATCCCTATGCTTAGTCTGAGTTTTCTGAACTAGGGTAAACTCTGAGAACAGAGGAAAGCTGGCAGTTTAATACACATTTTTAAAAAATGATTTTTCTATAGTATCCACATTCTTCTGGCTGTGTAGATCACAATGAGTATATAACCAACAGGCTTTGGTAAAAATTACCAAGAATGTTTGAATATTCTACTAAAAGTTTATCATTCACTAATCTCTTCCATTGGATTTATCAGGCAAAGAACCTATGGGGATCCTAAAATAACATCAAAGTTTTCTAACATTAACTATTTCATGCTCTAAGAGCTTTCCTTCTCAGGATATCCTGAAACCAAAAGGTTGTTCTGGGTTAAGAGATTCTGTGAGGATAAAAAGCATCAGAACTGAGTTTTCTTCACCTGGAAAAAATGTAGGGATAATGGGTTCATAAAAGAAATTGTACAACGCACAGTAGTCTTGAAAAGCACTACCTAGCAAAATTGGTAAAACTGCTTCATAGAAAAGACACAATTTTTAGAATAAACACCTTACTATCCTTGGGCTTCTTTTGGTCACCTTCTGACTTCTCACTTTTTTTATTTTCCAGACTCTCTTTTCTACAAAACAAAACAACAATTACAAAGCACGTCATGTAAAGACAGAAGATTTTAAGTGAACTATACCCATTCTATGAAAAGTTAAGAAAGCATACACAAAATCATATAATAAAATATTTAAAATTATTTGCACAGCTGCAGGTCTCAGCAATAAAATCTATTCCATTTGAATGCAGTGATCCAGTTAAAAGATTATAATTCTGAATATAATTCCAGAAGCAAATCCCTAAAAAATTCAATGCACGATCATTACTCCTTTCTAGAGGGATAAACTGTGCCCTTGGACTCATACAAACAACTGGCATTGACTTCAATAGGCCTGCACCGATTTCAAAGGAAAGTTTTCTTCTTGACTATATAAGGCTTAGAGATCTCATTCCACAGGGAGCTGTGCACTGGCAACAACAGATACATTCTTGTTCTAATTGTGCAATAAATTCTACCACTGCAGTGTTTAAATATCAGTTGGCTTATCATTATGTCCTTAATTCATCACATTTTCCCAATTACTGCCCAACTTTCATCTAAAATCATATTAATTGGGTCTTAGCTTAATATCTAGGTAAAGACATTCATTTTTTTTCCTGAGTCCAATAAATTTTGAAGATGGTAAAGACATTTATATAAAATAAAGAAAATCCTTATGAAAGAATTCAGTACCCTCCTCCTTCTCTCTCCCGCTTATTCAACATGCCTGTGCTATTTTACCTCGCATTCTTTTTCCTTTCTTTTTCTTCAGCTTCTTCTTTCTGAGCTGTATTTAGACTTTCAGCATCTGCCAAGTTATCCACAGCAATGGCCAAGAAGACATTTAGCAAGATATCTATTTCAAATCGTTTTAAGGACGTTATGCCTTAACACAACTTGTTTGGTTTATTATCAGCATAAACACTGACAATGTGAGAGATATAAAACGCATGTTCCCAACCTACAGCGTAGAGATCTGTGACGCTGGAGCGCAGTGCAAATAACACTCATTTAATGGACTAGATTAATACTGGGTATAAAACGAGCAGAGATCCATTAGGGTTACTGATTTTAAAATAGCGGAACACTTGACGTATTTTTTAAATAAACAAAATTTAACTTTATGCTAGCAAGTTTCAAAGATGAAGCGTTATCTATTCAAAGTGAAGACTGTTCAGGCATTTTGAAAAATTTATAATGCACTATTTTCTGTGTCTACAACAATCTATATCAAATTCTGTACTTCAGTCCATAACAGCTAAGTGCAAATACTAATATAAGTACCGTATAGTACAGAAAATAGAATATTTTTGCCCTTTTATCACCTCCTGACCTTTTAAGAACTTCTGAGAACGACACTAGTTTCTGTTGCTTCATGAGGCCAAGGAAGTATTTCCAGTACACTGAAGGCAGGAAAGGGGAATGCTTCAGCAGGTTTAATCCTAACAGATTAATCCTATTTGATTAATCCTGATTTCTGCGTGCAGATTTTTCTCACCTGGTCCCTGCACTATACAATGGATCACTGGCTCCACTGTCAGTGTGTGTCAGAATTAACAAGGCTATACCTCCTAGAGAAATCTTGCATACGTCTCCGGCACACAGCCCCATTTGGAGATGTTTCCAGTGACTGCAAAGGATACAGTTACCACAGATGAAGAGGATAATGAAATATATACAGACTATCATGCCTGATGATGATGGGCCACCGTATGCCATTATGCCATCATACATAACAGCATTCCAGTCTTCACCTGTTAGAATCTAAGAAGCAGATATATTATTAGTAACTCAACATCAAAAACACCAACAGAGAAATACATCTCCTCTGACCACAATACACAATAAGGCTAACCTTCTGCATACATAAAGCAATGCCATAACTTTTTCATGAATTGTTTTAAAATTTCCATTTAAATAAGCATCTCCTGAAAGCATCTGTTTAACTGTACTAGTTTTTATTTTATGCTATGCATTTACATCACTGGACTTCAAAGACAAACCAATAAAAGTAGAAGCCTATAAATGTGTCGATTTTGGCATGCAAAAGACCCCTGTTTTTCAGTAATGCCACATATGTAGCAATGCCCGCAAATGCTCATCACTCTTGAAAATCAAGTTAGTGTACGTTTCAAGGTTCTCTTTTTTTTTTTTTTTTAAATAGTTGCCACAAATAATTTCTAGTGTATGCCATTTCTTAGTCCTGAAAATTGGTCTACCAGTTTCAGTTTTAACAGGGACTGGCTGCCTTACCATAAATTATATAATACATGTACCACACATACACACTGGTACAGCTTTTGGAAGAGTAGCTATTTTAAACTGAATGGAGCTCAATGCTGTGGGAGAATTACATGATTTTCTTATTGGCTATGGTTTCACATAATTTCACAGAAGTCTAAAAGAATTTTACAGAAATCTGTCAATTAGTTAAAAGGACAGTTTGAAATGAGGCAACTGTGCTTTTTCTGTACTACGACAAAAATTCTGAGTATTACAATGCAGGTTTATAGGGGCACTTTATAAATTTCTAAGTAACTTCTTAAAAATTATCAGTTCTATGCTGAGAAAACGTAATATTGACTCTCCTTCCAGGTAATTACATGGTGGTTCAGGAAAATTATAATGCGTGCCAATTTCTGAAATTTATTTTGGCAGAGCTAAACTTATCAAGCCGATCCTCATCGTTGCGGAGCACCCAACAGGTTGGTTGCTCCTAATTGTATTCTGAAACTGAAGGAAGCCTCATTCATTTGAAAACAAAGCAGCCTAAAATCCTAATAAAATCCAACTCGGCTGAGTTTGAAAGTACAGCCTCAATTTTTTAAAGGGGCAATGTCAGGTCAACTGTGGACACTTTTCCTCTTAAGGAAATTTCTCATTAAGATTTCCTTATGTTAAAATTACACGGAAAGATGTTTTGCTTGCTTTTGGCAGTCACCAGATGAAAATCCTACCAAAGAGACAGGAAGTTGACTCAAGAGTCCTGCAGTGTCAGCTTTAAACACTCACCTACAATGTCTAAAACCAAACATTGGGGTAATGTGCAAAGCTGAATCTCAAAATGGCTAGAAAGATAAAACCAATTAGCCTAATTCCAGTATCCAAATCAGGAAAAATGAAAAAAAGGATCATAAAATAGTGAGAATTAAGCTGTTAGTATGGACCTATCTTTTCACAAGTAACAGACAAGTTGCTATAAAATTTCAGTAAACGTGGCAGTGTCTCTTTAAAGAAATTCGTACTTTTTTTATATTATAGTAAGTGATATGACCCATATGGAAATATGCACTCTTACAACGCTTCTCATTTTTTCCTGCCTGGGAATAGCTGAACCTTTATAAAGCTAATGAAGTTAAAGGAAACAACTTGATTAAAATAAAAATAACATTCCACCTCTTTTCCTTGTCATGTATTTGATGAACAAAGGAGATTTAATTTTGTGAAGTAATATGACAGCTATGTTGCATAGATAGATCAAATAAGACATGAAACAAATGGTATAAATGGTGCAGAGTTACCAGAGTACTGAGTTTAATGAACAGAATGCTACTTAAAGTAAACTGAATAAATAGTATTTGTGATTTTATTTTCAGGCAACATGATCACTGAAACAGTTTTGTTGATCATCAAAGGTAAAATGTTTCATACGGGATGAAAGAAAGTTACCTGGAATACAGTTAAAAGAGCTTGTGGAAAATTATCGAAGGTGCTCCGTTTTGTTTGAGTTTCATCAAAATTAAATTTGCCTCCAAACAGCTGCATTCCAAGCAACGAGAAGATTATGATGAAGAGGAAAAGCAGAAGCAACAGTGAAGCAATGGACTTCATTGAGTTTAACAAGGATGCTACCAAGTTGCTCAGGGATGCCCAGTGCCTATAAATTAAAATGCGTGTGTTACACACCAAAAAAACCCAAACAAAACAGTAAAAGAGCAGAGCATGATGAAGTATTACAAAAGAATTGCTGATCACCCTTCAGCTATCCTTAAAGTTAGCAGTATTAGTTAATCTTACCTTGTTACTTTAAAAATACGCAGGAGACGAACACAGCGAAACACTGAAATTCCAAGGGGCGACATAATTTCCAATTCCACCAAAATGGTTTCAACAATGCCACCACAAACAACGAAGCAATCAAAGCGGTTAAAAAGAGAAACGAAATAAGCCTGTAGGCCCAAGCTGTACATCTTTACTAACATTTCACAGGTGAATAAAGCCAGAAGAACCTTATTTGCTATATCTGGAACAAAATAGAAAAAAAAAAAGTCATTAAGTCATTCCTGAATTGTCTCATAGATTCCATTTTTATGTCAACATATTAGTACTATACTTTCTATACTATTTGCAGCCTTTTGCTTAAGAAGGAATTACTATTTCTTTACATTGGACTGTACTTGATGCCCGAGTGGCAAAAGTTACAGAAGGATGTAAAGCTTCCTGCCACCTATAAAGTATTCATCTTTCCAATCTGTTGTGCAGTTCATGGCTGCTCAACTCACAGCCTGAGTCCATGCTCCAACTTAAGCAACACAGCCCACAGCATGTTCTGCTGGGCCAGTTACCATTTCCTTCCTCATCTTTCAAGCGTGGTTTAACAGTAACAGTCCAGGTATTTGCAACTTAGTATAGTCAGTTTTTTGCTGGTATGGCATTAAGCTGTGTTGCAGTTGTGGAAATCAAATACATTCAGTTATTTCTTGTATCTCCCTTTAGCTGGGTTGAATATCCTTCAGGACAGCAAACAAAAACAGAATGGCAAAGTACAAAAGTAGGCGCTGACAGACTGCAAGTATCCATAGTCAAAAACAGGACAAATAATTTTTGATTGTACCTTGGATCTGGGTCAGCCAGTCAGGTTGATTATAATGTTCCGATGAGATAGTTAATGTGTTCAGAAAGACCAAGACAATAACAAGCCAATAAAATGTGACAGATTTTACTGCAGCTCTACATTTTCTTCTATTAAATCGATTCCAGCGACGCCAGCGTCGACTGAAAGTTCAAATAAAAACAAATATATTATTATACAGAAAATGCATATGAACTTAAGGAGGGTTTCTTCTGCGTAGAAAACATAGTGTAAGTATGTATATGAGAGCAGGTGTATTTTCATAAATATGTGCACAATATTTAGTTGTGTAAATTATTACCAGTTGCAGATTAGGGAGTGTGAATTTGTTACTCCTTTTTTAGATTTCATTATAGACTTTTAAATGTAAACCACAACTTTTAGAGACTCTAAGTGCCTGTGACATAATTAGATAAAGCTGCATTTAACATTTCATTGAGTAACAAGATATATCTGCCTTCCCAGACCCCATACACTTAATAGGAGTGAAGAAAAGCCAATGAAGCAACTCAGAATTCAAATTACATTTAGTCTGAAAATGTAGGTTTTGAGCTAAACCACAGGCACAATTCTTGTGGGATTAAACAAGGCAGGAATGTTGAGATCAATGTTTAGAAATCTACCCTATAATGTTAGAAAACTCAGTCAGTGACTCCTAGATATTTCTACTGATGTGACTTGAAATTGTGTCAGTGGGCAAATGTTTGTGAAATGAATAAGAGTGACAATCAAGGATGAATAAACTGGCTCTATCTAGATATGAGTTAGATTCACAAGTGAGGGTACTAACTTAACTTTGGACTCATAAAATCCCATTTGATTTCTCTGCTTCACTTCTGGGAACTTTAGTAAACCAATTAGTCACCCTAGGGTTTCATTTCCATTTGTGAAACAGGAAGAAAATATACTGCTCGGTCATAGGAACAGAAGGATTAGGAAGCACTTGGTATCACCTAAAAGGGAGGCATATAAAATTCACCCACCCAGCACCACAGCCTTGGACTCAGATAAAAAATTTTAGGAATCAACAACTGCTTCATCCAAGATTCAAGGGACAGAGAAGGCACAGACTCCAATGGAAGCTTGACCTAATCTTAAAATAGCAAAGAACTGAGAAGAGTGCACATGTATAAGCTTCTTCCTCTATAGTTTCACTATCAAGCCAGTCTAGCATGAATCTGTTGTGATGGAAAGGACTCATCTGCTCTCCTTGTTCTTCTCTCTCCTTTCTCTTTTGCCAAAACTGGCCCTAAGGAAGAGAGCCAGACCTGAGACCTGACTAAGGGAAAGCAATCTCTTTTTTTCTGGGTTGATTTTAGCCAGTCAGTTGTCTGATCCATTTCATTGTATTGCCACATCACAGCAAGAGCGGAAAGAACGAGTGGCTGAGATAGGGGAAAGGCACTGCGGCCCTTTTGGCAGAACCACAAACATGGAACCACGGCTTTTGAAAACTGTTACAAGTAAGTAGGTGAATTTCATAATACTTTTAGTGTGTGAATTAGCAGGTATTGTATTTAGTATGTATAAAATCAGAAATGCTTTAAATCTGCCTCAGAAAATAGAACCAATATGCAATAACATCACCATAAAAATAACTGAGCTTGGCATTGCATTCAAGCATTAACTGAATTTTCCTTAAGCACTTTAAATATTAACTTGTAGTAATGGAAATCAATACTGGTTTCAGACATCAGTACAAAGATGTTTCAGGCTTTTGCAGTATTCTAACCATATAAAGGAAAAATACCCTGTCCTGACCTAAATCAACACAGTATTTAAGAAAATTCTTATCTTGCCAGTCCCCTGCTGAACAGGGCTATGTCACAGAATGGTCAGGGTTGGAAGGGACCTCTGGAGATCATCTAGTCCAACCCCCATGTCCATGTCCATCATCAGGACACTCACTCCCTGGGTAGGTAAAACAGCCTTTTTTTTTTTTTTTTTTTTTTTTTACACTTACTGAACGTTCTGTCATCGAAGTAAGTGAGACAAGAGTAACACTGTTTGGATATCTCTACTTCTAGGAGCCAAAAGCAGTCTCAAAGTGTGTAACTCATAGCTCTCCAACACCAATGGGGATTTTTTTCCCCCCATAAGGTCTGAGGAATCAGTGACAAAACAGTGGTGCACAGATGAAAATGCTGTCAAAGGGTGTGCAACAGCACTCACATGTAGAAGCATATGAATAATACAAGCACATGTAAAAAGCCTACAGAAATAAAGCAAAAACTAAAAAAGGAGAATAGGAGTAATTTTCTACCTTCATTAGAATGGTGCAAGCAAAGAAATAACTAGTAAGTAGCAGACTGAAGTAGATGGCCTGTTGTGCCAGGAAAACTCATGGCTATATAAAATAAAAACCCAAATTACACTATTTTCACTAAACAGTTTTCTATTTTTTAGTAACTGCCCCTCCTAGTTTTAACCAAATAGCATCATTTTTTTCTGGAAGAATGAATGTGTTCTCTTTTATTTCAAAGAGAAATTCCATTTTCATAAATTTGCAATGATACAATATTGCTGTCATGAAATTATCGAGCATTTTTCACAAAATATAGCAGTTGAATAAATATTAAAATCACAGAGAACACTTACAGAATCATAGAATGGTTTAGGTCACAGTTTGTTACAATAAACCAAATTATTCACTGCTTTTGGTCTCATTAAATAATTTATCATTTTTTCTTCATAACTATTTGTGAGCAAATAATTATTCTTACAAATGTGTTCCCAATTTCACTTTCAATCACTTAGACATTCATGCTTAGTTGGTCCTTTAGGCCTCTGTCTTGTATTTGAATCCACACATAGGAAATCCAGCCTTGCATTGAGTCTGACTGAACTCCATGTCAGTCAGTCAGTCATGCAGAATCTACAAAGTTTAGTTTGTTTACTTGTTATTCATGTGTGTTCGTGTATTGCTACTAGACCTACACAAAGATAGGAACATTCATTTTCGGATTATTTTGTTATCAGCAGCCTTTAACTATAACATGGTATTTTTCTAAACTGGACTTTCTGTTTAGAGCCACATGCATAACCCCTGTACCTGTGAAACTGGCGTGCTTCGTATTTTCTCCAGTAAGCTCACAGAGAAGTAAGTACTAATGCCCAAGATTAATTCTTCTTCGTTGAAGAGCCGGCAGCTCTTCAAAGTGCTTTTTCCCTCTGATAACAGAAGTTGTCAGCTGTTTTTAGGGATCTGGGACATGGCACAAGCCACATCTGTTTGGAAGACAATGGCACAACTACAAGTTTGAGCTCTGTTGCCTCAAAACTACTCCTCACATGGACTCATTAAGTTAAAAGGGATAAATCTTTCTCCAGTGCTACAAGGAAAGATGTGAAAGTCGAAAGGGGAATTCCCATTGCCAAATTCAGCTTTAAAAGTTCAAGAATGGTTGAAGACCTCAAGCAGCTGCAGACCCCTGCAGCACTTCCGAATGAGAGACATCAACATGCCGTTGCCGATGGCCACAACTTCTGTGAACAGATGCAGCAACATATGTATGAATGAACTTCTGTGCGACTTGCGCTTTTAAATGCCACAAGAACAGATTCTAATCAAAAAGCTCATGCAAAAGACATTTAGGACAGTGGCAGAATCTCGACAGCTGGAGATGCTTTGGTGGCTTTCTGGCTTGCAAATAAGTTTTCCTTCAAATTGATGTGCTGATTATGAACAATGATTGTAGAGATGGATAGCACTGCCTGCTTCCTTACTCACTGCTTGGACTATTAAAAACATCAGGTTTGGATAGAAATTTTCCTTTCTCAAAGATTTCATAGCAGCTTTCATTTAACAGAGCTTCTGGAGTCCTCATGTTCCTTAAAATACGAATAATGGGCACGTTCAGAATGTAGGCATTATGTTGCTTTCTCTGTAATGCTTCTATGAGTCCCCACTGTGCAAACAGACCAGCAGTCTATTGCACTGCCTGGTATCTGAAGTTTCACAAGACCATTTCATATTCGAGTTCCTCCTCTAAAACCAGCATGAGTAGGCTTCATAGCAATAAATAGTATGCTATAAGGTTGATCAGAGACAATCTCATGATTCAAAATAATCATGCTAGTTTGGGATCCTCAGCTTATGAAAGACTAAAATTGTTACTTTTGTTCTCCTGATACGGTAACTGGAAGCAATGGCAAGAGAAATTACAGACCATTAGCACATTGAATTGCTTTTTTTTATTAAGCTAAAGGCAGTCTCATCTCTCGTAATTCTCATGAAGGGTTAAGCTCAAAGGTCCACATGGGACATAACTGGTCCATTCAGTTGCTGTAGCTAAGGCCAACTTCTGTGGCAAAAGGCATACAAGAAATGATACAGCTTTTATCACTAAGGATGAAACTTCTAAAAAATTAGTTGTATATTCAGTACAATCCTAAATGGTCAGATCTCCATCGGCCACAGTCTTCAGCAGTGAGGCACATTTATATGCTGTCACCAGTTTGCTGGCTGAAAGGGATGACAAAAGAAAGCTTGATCATAGCATCACATGAAAAAACTCTGAGTGTAGAAAAGCACCAGTTAACTGTAGCCTGGGAACTCTTCTTCCAAAAAGAAAGACGACTATTCTGAAGGAACACAAGTCCACTCCAACTGCTCGCAACTGGTGCGCTGGTAGGTCATTAGAGCTAGTAAGGCTAGTAGAATAAACCTGGGTACGCTATTCCTCTTCGTTGCAGCAAGGAGAATACACTGCTGTTACCAATGAATGTACACCCAACACTGAAATTAGTTTCACTAGGGTTAAAAAACTGGAATGATTCCAGATGTTGCCAAAACTGCTGATGCCAGGTGTTGCCAAATCTTCTTGATTGTCCCTTTTTTCACTGAAAATTTTCTGTCAAAAATATTTATTCTGTGGGTTGTCTGCAACTGTAGGAGTGTCTTTGCCCTTCAAGTCTACCACTTGATTACTTACCTTAAATCACATAGCTATTTTTTTTGGTCCCTTCATGGAGTAATGTAACCTTTTTAAACAGAAAGAGGTATCTCTTCTGTGTTTGCAATTATCCTTTCTAATTACTAAATAGATGTCCTATAAGAGTGGAAAATAAAATCAAAATAAAGAAACCTATTGGGTTTGTACTGGCACACCCAATGTCTACAATATCAGGACTGTTAATTCTTAATTTTGCTTATAACACTTCTCTTCTGCGATCATATTTGAAAATAGAAGCTTATAGTCCCAAATGCTCCTAGTAAGTGAAAAGAGAGCCACAAATATCAGCAAATCAGGGAGTCTGATTTCCAAGAATGTTCATGGATACTTTTGTATTCACCATTAACTCTTTCGAAAATTTTTAAACAATAAAATTTAAAGTACAGTAAATAAAGAATAATTATTTAAGATCGTCATGATGTGTAAATAGTCACAAGCTAAAAAAGAGTGATGAAGAAAGAGGAAAATACTGACCTGAACTTGGATTTTGAGATGGTTTGACTAGAAGAAAAGGAAAACACATTTTTAAGAATGTGGAAAAAATAATTAACATAAATCTGTTCTCTTTATAATTTTTCAAATCATAGATTGGAATTACATATAGATAAAAGCACACTTTTAATAAAATGCATCATGAACACTGAAATTTTTTTGTCTGTTATTTATTTTCTTAAATATCATTCCTAAAGTTTTACAAATTTTCTAAGTGAAAGAAAGGAAATCTTCTTTAAAACTAAGTAAACTGCTCATATAGAAGCTCCTTGGAAGTCATGAAAATCTGAGCAAATAAACAACCACCACCACGGGATATAGAAAAAGATACATATTCTCCAGATTGTGCAAAATTTAACAGAAAACATTTCTTTTTACATGTCATAGGGGGCTTCCACTCTTCTCTTAGTATTTTGCATGATAATTATATTTTATAAAAGCTTTCAGGAAAACATGACTCCACTGGAAGTTTAGTTGAATTGGTTTATATCTTCTTACGTTGAGAATTTTAGGAGTGCTTCAATGCTGTAATAATTGGTCTAACATTAAACCACTGAAAGGCAAAAATCCCCAAAGCTTGCCTATTTGAAAGCAGTTTTGGCTAAATAATCTATGGGGAAATAATGATTCTTTTAAATTTTGAGATGACGATGGTGGGTACTTGAAAATAGTCCATGTACTCACCATAAACTCCCACAGCATGCTGGGTTCTCTCCCTCTCCGCTGACATTCTCTGTGTTCACCGATTCGGTTTCACTGGTGGGCATGCTTGCTGCAGGAGACAGAAATGGCTTTAGACTGATAGCCAAGCAAGGGATTACACAATGTGATCTCCTGTTCTATTGCAAGAATGTCTCCACTTTTTGAGAGCTTGGAAGTTCTGAGGAATAGCGGATGAAGTTAGACACTTCATCACTCCTCCTCTTATAATAAAAGAAAGCACACAGAATTCCAGAGTGTATTGTAGCTTTTTTTGGTTTCTTTTCAATGATTCAACGTAACTGTAGAGGAGTTTTGTAACAAATTGCATGCTACCCCTAGTAAAGAAATAAACCTGAGCTAGATTTTGTGACCTTTCATTTTAAGAAGTGTTCTGTCAACACTTTGGGGGTGTTTATCAGTTTAAGTGTTGTTAACACGCTCACTAATTCCAAGAAATGCCAAAGTTCTTCTAAAAATAGGAACTATCACACTGATCATACTGACCACTCTATGCTTTTACTTCCATTATGAATTATCAGGGCAAGGTGCTAGAAAGTAGTTGTGCCTACAAATACTATACTAGCAGAGGGGAAGGAGCACTGGGAATGGCAGAACGGGTGTGAGAAAGAATGATGAGAATTACTACTAATAAAAAAGGGATTATTATGTTTGCCACACAGTGAAGTACTTTACACAGAGCGGATCATTACTGAATAGTTTGCAGCTGTAGCTAATGGCTTTTTAGACATAACTCATTTGCAGATTGGACATCTCAATTTATGTTCGAATCAACTGAAATACAGAGGGAGGACAGCATATGTCACAAGGTGTTAGGAAATGATGACCAGGCGAAGTTCTCTACTTCTTAGGGGAGAACACTACTTCCACGTCTGCAAAGCAAGCATGAAAGGAGAACCTCAGAAACAAGAAAAGTGTAAAATTAATGTTACTGGTTTATACAGTAGAAATACCATCTAAAGTAGGAAAAAATAAGAGAGGTGGGAGATGCACTGAAAGTACTGCAGAACAGCAAGAAGAAAAGAAAAACAGAGTACCTTAAAGGTATTCTGGGGTGTACCTTCTGCTGTTTTGATGGTTTACTTGGTTGGTTTTTTTGGTTGGTTGGTTTTGTTGAGGAGAGTTTAAGCCAATGTCTCACTATTTTGGTTGCCTAAATGAGGCTTATAGCAGGCTTAATTACACACATCTTAATATAAGTAGTGAGACTCGACAATCAGGGCCTGAATTTTCTGATTTGTCTACAGATCAGGTACAAAATAAGAACTGTTAGAAACAGTTTCTCTGCACAGCCTCTATATCGCCTCAGCACTGACACAGAGATACACAGAAGTGGTAAATGGTAGTTTGATTTCCATGCCCACCAATTCCATCCAAGTTGAGAGGCTGACAGGTCTATGCAGGCTAGATGCTCAACTATTTGCAACAGCTGAGAATCTGCCCCCATAAATGTAAGTCACCATTACATGAATTGTTAAACACAGAGCTGGCATAACAAGAAAGATCCAAAAAGTCCATGCAGGTGTTTGAATAAACAAGGCACTTCAGGCAGTAAGCACAGCAAAACCCTCTTTCACAAGGTTCTTCTGTTTTGATGATTCTTTTAAAATGTTACTGCATTCCTGTTTAGCACCTGCAAGTGCCTCAATTCTAGTATCATGCTTCTTTTTATAAACCAGTTTTTAAAAAGTAATATTGCTAGTCTTGAGTGAACTTCACAGCTTATAGTCACAGACTTCAAAAGGTATTTCATTCAAACAATTTTTGACAACATTCAAATTCAACTATTAAAATTTCAAAGGTTTAAAAAAAAAGTATTACAAAACAGAACTAATAGTTTTTATTTGAAAATGCCAGAGTCTTTTGGAATAAATGCAAGGAGTTTCCCTGTCTGGTAAAGAACTGAAATGGTTGTCTTGTGCTGGGTGACTTGCATGCTGTTAGGAAACACAACACTATAGCCACCTAATGATGAACATTTTAGCACTTGTGATGGACAACTGCAAAATATGAATGCAGGAGTCTCGTTTCATACACTGTTATTAAGAACTGCCATGAGAACAGAGCTAGGCCCACTTTTGCAAGCATTGCATGTGCAACGTGTGTCTCACTTGTGTTTCAAATTCATCAACACTTCCTTCATCTAAAAGCAGTACCTAGAATCTGGTTCCTCATAAAGTGACACTCAGTGTCACACAAATGTTGTTTGTTTTAATACATGCCAAATGATTTTTAAAAGAGTAAGTGTAAAGTAACGTAATTTTAATTCAAGTCTACCCAGACTTGATGCGTTAACCCACAGTAAGAAAGACCAGCCCTTTTTGAACATGACTGCATGAAGAAAAACAAAGTATGAAAGAAAAAAAAAAGAAAAAGAAAAAAAAATCTTTGTCCCTATTGAAGCCAATGTTAGTTCTGCTAATTATTAAATACAGCCAGAATGTTACTCTCTGTTTCAGACAGGGCTATTGCTCTAGACCTATTAGTGACTTGCAGGTGCTGTGTTACAAAAATCAGAGGAAAAAAAGAACCACAGACAGTTCAGTTTACATTAGAAACTCAGCTATCAATATTCTGTAATTTATATGCCAAAAGAAAAACTTGTCAGAAGTACTGAGAAAGGCACCATGTGGAAGTCCAGCTCCAGCAATGTTAGCAAGTCAGTAAACCTTTAGCCAGAAGAAAAAAGCAACAGCACTGCATGACCACATCCACTCTCACTAATGCAAGCAACCTGGCAAGGCTTGAAAAGGCTCAATGTCATGACCACAGCTTTTTAAGGGGAGTGTTCATTGGGCAAAGTACAGCACACAGATGAACTTTTGAAAGGCTGCCTGCTCTTAGTAAGGCCAGCTTTGAGTTCTTTAAACTGGTACTCCAGTATTCAAAGGGAGATACCAAATTTCCTCTATCCTTTATTCACCTTTTGCCCTTATTTTACTGGCATTCTTCTGGAAAGATTATCCAGATTTCTAGATAGTATCAGCTCTCTTCAATTATGGTAACTGGTTTCAAATGAAAGAATGCTTGCATTAGGCAATATAAACAACTCATATAGCATGCAGCTTAATACTTCCCTGAATATATAGAAAATAGGTCAAATATATCAGCTACTACATTTTATTTCTGTAGATAAGAAAATAGATTGGTTTTCTCATCTTATAACATTCACTATTTACTCTAAAGAGTTTTCAGATTTTGGAGCAGAGATTTCAAACTCCACTCCAGGACATAACATAACTAATGTATAGCTAAGAGCAAGTCGGTGTCCATCAGCACGTCCTAGCCAGCTGGAGTTGAAAGAAATGAATTCCATAATCCTGCGACATGACAATTTAGTGTCACTGTAGAATCCAGAAGCAAGCTAAATTACACTCTGAATTACTGACCTGTGGTGGCAAGTATTATCGTTGGAAATGTTTTCTTCTAGAAAGTATATAATTAATATTTTAATTTTTAATCCATAGGCTGATGTCCTTTCCACACTGAGACACCTCAGGTAGTTTTCTAGTTACCTGTGCTGAAGGAAAAGAACTGCAGAAGTGGAGTGATCTGCACCACTAGTCAGATAATCAGTAATAGCTTCTGGAATCTTAAAATTATTTAAAAAGGTACTATACTGACAAAATTTTAGATCAAATAGTCATCTTCTGTCTGCTAGTAACATTCAACCAAATCCATGAGCTTCAAAATTCTCCTAATTCTTTCTCAAATCAGTACATGGATTTTCTTAATCCTTTCCACCAAATCTTTGAGGTAGTCAAACAGGAAAACAGAACAAAAAAAATCCCCAAAGAGGCAACTTTATCATTGCAAATTCATCTCAAATTTCCCTAAGCCTGCTGTATGCCCAGAAAACATATCAGAAATAAGTGGTACTATCTATTCTGACTGTGAAGCTCCTCAGGGTAAATTCAGCTTAAGGAAGGGCTGCCTGAAAGAAGTTCTACATGATACGGTAGGGAGGTATCTGTTTTCATAGTGCAGATTTAATGTTGATACTATCAACAATCATTCTTAGAGGCTCTCTCTTTTTATAGACAGCCAATGGAAACTCAATATAAGGTTGAATGGTTGCATAGCAATGGAAGGAGAGCAAAATAATCAGTCTTCATTAACAGAAGCATCACTGAACCAACCACTTCTAGCCTGAAGGATGGCACTATGAATCTTGATAAAGTTGTATACTCTACAGATGTGGTGCTTTTAACAGAAATAGTGGTAGAGCTAATATTTAGGGGGTGGCATTTCTAATGCAGTGGTAGTCCAAGTTCAAGGTACTCAGATCAGCATAATAGTCTCACAAATACAGAAATAGACTTAGGCCACTGATTTGTACTTTGGAAAAATCCTACATATAAAAAGTCCACCTGCCCGGCCAGCCACAGATGAAACTGAGTCAGTGCATGCATGCTTGACAATGTTTTTGACTAGCAAGGTCAGGTACTAGCAGCGAGACAGCACTTGCAGCCGGTAGACGACAGCAAGTTTTCAGCTAGTTCCATGCTGCTTCATGACTGACATCAGAACCTGAAGCTGCTAGTTTAAAGGCTATGCTGAAACACATACCCAAAATAAAAATGCAACCACTGCCTTTTAGCAATTTTTATGGAAAAATTATTCCAGCCTGAAAAGCTGTGTAAGCTATTAGAGAATATATGTAACAGTTACTAATTGTAGTTAATTAAAATTTCAAGCAGACTCGGTATTTGTAGCAAATGGGCGCATCAGGTCCTAGGAATTTCTGACTTAATATTCTGCATTCTCTAAAGCAACTGGATCAGATTTGGCAGCCTTAGCCTGAGCCACAATAGTGATTCTAAGGACAGCAAGGAAGTCAGTTGCTCCAATAACTTTGTTGTAGGTAGGATTGAAACTAGATCTGATTACTACAATTCTAATTATGTCAAATCAACACGTCTGCCAGTATTACAAGAGTGCAGATTTGCAAATAACTATCGTACTCTAAACTCTCTGTCCATCTCCACTGTGAGTGGGAAAGAAATTGAATAAAACACAAATTACAGAAACAAAACCATCAGTAACAAGAGGAGATACAGTAAAAGTTTGGTATGTTTTGTTAGTTTCTACATTAAAAGTATTATAAATAAATAGTAAATATTATCATCATACTGTTCTAAGCTTACACTATGATCCACTATAAAGCTTGTAAAATACTTTAATTTCTTCACACCTGAATTTAAAATACATTTTTTATCTAGTTTACCTGACTTTTGAAAAAGAAAACCTATGCTTCAACAAGAACAGTCACAGACAAAGACACTTCAGTGGAAATCCAAAGAGATTAAAGGCTATGCTTTAGGAAGGTAGAGCACTGCAGCACCAGTCTATTTCAGACATGCATGTAAAACAGCAGAACTGCATGCACGAAGGTCTACATGCTAAAGATGTATACGCCTTTGTTACAGAAAATGCATACAATATGTGCTTTCAAAAGCTAACACATCAAATGCAGTATTGGCACAAAATAAAGTTCAACTGCAAATCAGAACATGTTTTACCATGTTTATTGGAAGAACGGCCAAAGCAACTAAGTCTGCTTTTCTTCTTTTCTTCCATTAAGTCAGCCAATGTAACCCCTTCGTGTTAAGTACATGTAATCCCAGCATTTAAACAGTAGATGGCAGCAGTGGCAACGCAGAAAATAAAAATGTGTCCATATATACAACACAAGCAACGTTAGGCAAAACAAATTGAAATTACCAGCAGCATAACTAATCAGAGCCAAGCCCCTCACCTCTCACTCATTTTTGCATTTCGAGTTAAACTCGCAATGCTTTGAAGTCAATGGAAGTCATTCATTGACTTCAGGGTAACTAGCTATTGGTTCATAATAACGACTTACAACTTTTACTGAAGGCATATTTACAATTCTAGTAGTTAAAATGTAATTATTCAACAGCACTGAACACCTGCTCATATCAGCAACAGAGACATACAAATACCGGGGGTTCATATATAAATAACTTGACTTAATGACTTCTGTGGTTAGAAATTTTAAAATGCTGGGGTTGCAGGAATCTAAACTACATTTTTAAAGGATTATGTAAGAAGCTATTAAACACTGATTTAACCGCCTTTGAAATCTGTACCTTTTCCTGTCATAAAAAAGTCTCCTGTATCCTAAACCCAGAGCTCTTCCACATCGCTGAAGAGCATTATGGTGATCTTCCATCACCATAAATCACCAGCAATCTTGATCATCCAGAGGTTTAGGTAATCAAAGTAGGGACATAGCTGCCTAGAAGCCTGCAAATGATTATTTAGTGTATCTTGAGACCCAGCCCTACCTTATGCTTCAAAAACTGTTCTAGAAACCCACTACCAGTATATCTGGACTAAATTTATTCCAAAGCTTACTACTCAAGATTACTAACCTAGTGATAACTAGCTAAATTTTACCTGATTTCCCAACAGGTAGCTCATTGATAATGGCATAAAGATGCTCCTAACCCTAAAAGCTTTCCATGGAATAACTGGATAGACAGCTCGTGCTGTCTCTCATCATACCTCCCCATGCAATGTGACATGCAAGGAGGTGGAGCAGTTCAGCAACCCTTCCTCCTTTACACCCTGTTGCAGCTGATATTATTTGACTTATTGGAGATTAATGGACCTGCTGGAGCGTGCCCAGAGGAGAGCTACGAGGATGATCCAAGGACTGGAGCACCCCTCCTATGAGGAGAGGCTGAGAGAGTTGGGGCTGTTCAGCCTGGAGAAAAGAAGGCTCCGGGGAGATCTTATTGCGGCCTTCCAGTACCTAACGAGGGCCTACAGGAGAGCTGGGGAGGGACTTTTTACTAGGGCAGGTAGTGACAGGACGAGGGGGAATGGATATAAACTGGAAGAGGACAGGTTTAGATTAAACATTAGGAAGAAATTTTTCACTCTGAGGGTGGTGAGGCACTGGCACAGGTTGCCCAGAGAGGTTGTTGAGGCCCCATCCCTGGAGGTGTTCAAGGCCAGGCTGGATGGGGCCTTGGGCAACCTGGTCTAGTGGGAGGTGTCCCTGTCTATGGCAGGGAGGGTGGAACTCTATGATCTTTAAGGTCCTTTCCAACCTAAACCATTCTATGATTCTATGATTAAAAATTAAATTCCAAGCCACACATTTACACACACATGCACAAACCCAGAGGACTGCTATGAGATTGCATATTTGCTGGAAATTTCCACTCAAAATACATATACATGCCTAAAATTAAATTATTGGGATTTTAAGTTCTTTTAATTCTTTTCCTTCTCCTATTTTTACTCTGCAAGTCTCCTCCAATGCTTAACCTACTCTGAAATTATGTCTAAGCTAACAGTTTAGAGCCAAAAGCTCTCTCAAACTCAACAACTACGTAAACAAATATTTTTGATTTATGAAAGACCTATATGATGTAGAAGCTGTTTAAGCAATGCTGGAGCAAATGGCTCTTTTGTAGCAAATTAACAAACATCCAATTTGAACAGGATGCAAAAGGTTCCTGGGATTTCACCTGCAAACTTGCAAACCAAGTCCATCAGCACCACAGCTGACTGCATAGTTGTCCAACGCATCACTTACAATTCTGCACCGCAGTCTTGTACGACATGTATTTACTCCATAAAACATACAATCTTTTACTTCTCAGTTTTAGGATTTTATCCTGATACTCAAACCCACAGTTTATATATTCCTTCCACACAACATTAGTAGTAATAACCAAGTACAGTGAACTCACTGGCTTTTTTGCTCTGCTCTAGATGAAACCTCTGTTTGTGCTACAGATTTTCAGATAAACATAAATTATTCCTTTCTGGGTGATGCTGGCATCAACATCAACCCACAAGTTGCTTTCCAGCCTTTCATAAAATCATCTTGTTTCCTTCCAGTCAGTACCACAGATTCATACCCTGCTTTTATTGAGAACTAAAGGGCTAATAAAATTCTGAAACTCAAAACATATAACGATTTTAAAAAACCTAACTACATGCAATACAGAGATAAGTTTAAAAACAGATACCTCAATATCAAACCTACTATGGTTTAAAAGAACAGTTCACAATAAATTAGCAGCACTAGAAGAAAAAGAACAGTAATAAGGTATTATTTCAACACAGAACATAATATTCTGAGTTGCCTTTGACAAACCACTCGTAGATACATTTTCTTATGTATATACAATGGTATGTAAATTAATAATATCATGACTTTCCCGAGTATCATATAAATAAAAAGGTGCTATTTAGCATTATTATGTATATTACGTTAAGTATTAAATCATAAACCACATCCTGAATCCATGTTCTCATTTATGTACAGCACTAAAAGTTCTCATGAAAATTTTAACCTCTACTACGTAAACATGGCTAAGAAGCTAAAATAACCTCTACTAAATTATGACATTAAAATACTGCTTGAAATTTCTGACAGAGAAATCAATTATAACTTTTACAGCTGTTGCAATATCATGAAACTAACTTGTTCCTTCACATTAAGACTCAGGTCATAAGCACTCGAGGGCCACTACAGCATAAACTTCCTTTCCCATAATAAGCTAGACACTACTGTCAAATTAATACATTCTAAGTAAGTGGCAATTATATTTTAGTGTTGAAAAAAAATTCCACAAGATTTTATTTATTTCACACTCGGTTAATCCATCTAGTAAAAAAGATTTTTATATAGTTTTCTTTAGTATCAGAAAGAAAGATCAAGAATATCGTTTCCCTTCTTCAAAACTCAAAAAAAAATCCTCACTATTAGCACATGGTTATTTCCTGACTGTAGTTTTGGTCATATTTTTTAAGCTTTTTCTATTATTATTATTTCTATTGTGTGCACCTACAGGGAAACACATATTCTTCTTGACTAAGGATTTACGATGATACTTAGTGGCACGTAGCTTGCACGCACTAACTTTTTACAGAACACAACTAAAGTGAAGATTTTAAGTCTCAGTAGTGACTGAGTGCAGACAATGATTTGTACATGGACAGCTCAGAGCAGAATTTTGTTGTAAGATTCTGAATTATCTTCCATGACTCAGTATTAACATATTAACAGACGTGATTGCTCTGCTTACAAACACTTTTGCAAACTGAAAATCAGAAAGCAACATCAGATAAGCTGCATTCACCCCAGTGTAACACCCTTAAAAGCAGTCAGACTGTCCCACACAGAAGTAGTACATAGTAAAGAACACGTACTATTCCGCTTGCCTTCTTCATCAACCTCTTCATCATTCTCAGGGTCAATGTCTTCTGCCTGTGTAATCCAGTCTAAATATCCCTTCAGATCTTCTTCAAGCTGCTGTTTTTCACGTAGTTTCTGAAAGTCCCCTCGGGCCTTGGCTTTTTCTCTTTCCTTGGAAAATTCTCTATCAAGTTCAGACAAAGAAGAAAAAAAACACTGATTGTCTAACTCCCAGACATTTTGACCTAGGTTTTGACGTTGCAGAATAACATACGAACATAGAAAATGAACTGAATAAACTACACCAAAGATTTGAAAGCTTCTTTGGAAACAAGACAGTGGTGCAAAGAAATCATGACAAATCTCTACCATATTACACAACAACTTTCAGAGCTTTCATGATTTAATTTAAAATTAAGCAGCATTCTTGACTCTTCCCATATCAGAAGAGTCATCCTGCCCACCCCACCCCGCCTTTCAGTATGTGCTCTTCTATACAGATTTTAAAATCAGTTTTATCTAATGGGTACAAAGCAAAATTGACTTGCAGTAATGAAATCATTTCAGAGAGGTGAGTATTAGTTTCAGTGAAATGGAAATTCTGGCAGCCAGTTCTAGAATCCTTCTTCTTCCAGCCACGGTTTATTTGCCATGTCCAAACATACTTATTTCAGTGCATGGTTCACAGAATTCCACTACTAAGCTCTCTCAGTTACATCATGCACCGACACCTGTGCTGTTGGCGATCTGGATGTTTTGCCCTTTTGCTCTCTATAACAGAATCTAGAAATCCTGTTCTCACAGAACAGAAATACATCCTTTTATATAAATTGAATCCTCTGTCTCATTGCCCCAGTCTCAAGACAATGTATTTCACTGTCTGTCTAGTTTAGCTTCGTGATTTGTGTCAATCTCTAAATTATCATGGAATGATAATTAAAATAATTAAGTCGTGCTCTTTGAGAAGGAGATTGGATAAAATGGCCTACTGAGGTCTCTTCCAACTTGAATTGCTTCATGGATCCATGATTCCCTTAATGATAAATGACTCAAGACAATTATCAAGTAAATTCTTGCACCGTGACATTTCATATGCCGATATTATTACAACATTTGGTGCAACACACAGCTCCAAACGTGTAACTCCCCTCAGTAGAAGGATCAAACATTCTGCGATTTATCCGAGTATCAGTTTGCATGATTAGGGGTAGGCAAGCATCTTTTGAACTGTATTGTAACTACGTATTGACTCAGTGTTTAAAGCTAAGCTTGCTCTGACTAACCTGTTAATCTTACAATAGGGCTGAAATTAAACCTAAAAAATGGCTATAGTAATTTCATTCACTATGAATCTGCATTCCCTTTATTTACATGAACTTTCACTTGAAAATACTCCCTAATTAATACACTCTCAAGGGGAAATTTATCAAAGCACTCAATATTCTTTTTTGAGTGGAAAAATATTAGGAAATTAGTATATGACTTGCAAAATATTTTAACAAGGTGAACACAATTATCAATATGGTATTGCCCTGCTAACAAAATATCACAGAACAATAGAAAGTATCATAATTTTTAACATAGTATTTCAGCTCGGTGACAGACAATACTTATTTGGAATTACCATCTGTCCATTTTTTAAAAGAAAGTTTGTTTTATTTGCAGTCTTCAAATACATCTTTTAAACACTAATTTCTGCTTTGACATTAGTAAATGTAAGAGTTAAGTTCTTTACATGCAACCACACAGATTTTGTTGTTTGGGGTTTTTTTTTAATGTTATGCTGCAGAAGCTAAAAAGCTTTATGTTGCAAAAGCTGAGAGGCAGGCACTACACTTTTTACAGTTGAGGACTTAATTCAACAACAATTCAGTTTGGCATGTGGAGATCATCCTGTTCCATCTGATGGCACTGTAATGAAGCTGAAGAATGCCAGTGCTTGCTTTGCATTTGCTACCCTTCACCTAGCATCCAAGGACAAGGTCCTTCAAAAGGCTCTTGAAAGACAGCGAGCTCAACAGATCTCTCTGAGGGATAACTGCTTTTAAAAACCAAACCAAACCAAACAGATTTCATTGTTTTGGCAGAAGATGTCACAAGCCTATAAGAAATAGTTTGGTTTATGGAATGCTGGGTTTTCAGCTTCCCTCAGAGGGAGTATCAAAAAGACTATCCCTTACATCCGACTGAGGCAACGTACTCGCAACTCACACCATAGGCAGTACCGTTGAACCATCGTGACATAGTACGAAATCACAAGTAACAAGCCTTGCTAGCTTTTCCTAAGTATTCATATTTTGTTCAGTTAAGTCCTTCGGGTGTTTTTTATTAGGGTGAAGGATGTGTGATCTGTGTAGGTAAAGTAAAATGAAAGCTGCTGTTATTACATGGAGTGAAGCAAAAGAAATCATTTAAAAAGGAAACAAACAGCAAGGCTGATACTTTCAACAGCTCTTCACCCATGACTGAACCACCTTTTAACTTTGACTTTACATTAAAATGGCTGCACGCAGAGAATTAAACACAGACTTTTATATACACAGCTAACTATGACCTTTCCCTTTAATACAGCATGGAAGTCAGACATTGTCTTGTTAAGTGCTGCTGCAATTTATCAGTAGGGGGACGTGCAATGGTGCTTAATTTCCAAGATATTTACAATTTTACTTTTATTTTTAAAACCTGACTGTTTGTAAGGAAGCATAACACCTGAGAGGACTGCATTTTCTTTATGGGATGGAGGAATCTGGCTCTATGGGGTTTTTTTTCTATCACAGTCACAATGAAGTGACATCCCTCTGACACACCTACATACGTATTCTTTTTACTGAAATACCATGAACAAGAAAGGGGAATTACATGGAATTGGAATGTAATGAGTTTCCTGTTAGCAGAACAAAACCATTTTTTTCCAAGAAGCAAGAAGTTATTTGAAAAAAGAGAACGGGGGCAAGACAACGTAGAGACATTGGTTCTTTAATGCTTCTGACAAGGATATTTAGACAACAAGATATCTGAATATTTAGACAAAGATATGTAGACATTGGCTGATGTCCTGGAATGGGGAATAAGACAGCTGCTTGTGCAGCATTTCATGGCTATGGAGAGCGTAGGCTGAGTCCAGGGCAGAAAGAAAAAGCTTTTGGCTATGCAGGCAGCTTAAGCACTGACATGGTTAGACTAATGGCCTGAACTTGCCTCCCTGACTGTCATCAACCCAGTCTAGAAGCCTATGAAGTTGAAAGGCTTAGGAAGTGGCACATTAATTGTCGTAAGTGGACTTAAGCTCTGTAAATATCTGGTTTCACAAATGCCCGTGCTAAGAGCTAACTTCAAAATACATATTTCATTCTGGTTTGATAAAATGACCTGGATCTGGCATTTGAAAATGTGCACTTGGGGGGGTGTGCGGAGATGATGTTTATTGACTAAACTGACAAAAATTGTATTCAAAGGGCTGTTGTGACTATGCTAACTTTCATAATGGTCTCTCCACTAAAATATGATTTAAATCAGTCTCCAAGTCGCAAACTGAAAAATCCTGAGGAGCCACGCTGATTTGACACCAGCATATGTGAAATGAAAATCAGGCCTATTGCCTGTAAAATTTCAGTTTAAAAATAAAATGGATTTAAGTAGTTTTCGTAAAGGATAGGACTCAATAAACACGTTTTTGTCCTACTTCCAACAACTGGAAAAAGTCAAGCTCACCGCTGTCTCCATATTTTAAAGGATAATATGCTTCAAAATTAAGACTTTAGGCTAGCAGGGCTAGAAAGAGTTTTTTTGCAAATCTCTGCTTCTGAAGAATCTTATAAAGCAGACCTGCAGAATTTGTATAACAACACCACATATAATTACCTGTTTGCCTTCAAAAACATCTTTTCTTCAAAACAATCTATTGCTACCTAGATGGAAGCAATTCAGTTTTTTATTTCACTGCAAAAGCAAGTAAATCAGATGAGCCAGCCCTAGCCAGCCTAATTTTGATCTAGTTAAATATTACTAAAAATTGCAGCATATAACAATATCCTGTAAACTGAGCAAAGCTGCAAATTGCAGCTCAAGTGTAAATATCTCAGTCAATTGCACCCACGGCAGAAAGGAGACATTACATGCAAAATACAGCATTATATGGAGACTCATCTACATAATCTAACTTATTTTATTGATAACTCAGCTACTACATAAAATGCAAGTTGTCTTTCTATTGCGCAAAAATTCCTTGTCTCCTTGCAGAAAAATGATCTCAGTTGTCTGTTTAGGAAACACCACCATCATCATCATCAATGGTTGTTGAGGCAGAAGCATATGAAATGAAGGTTTTGAGTTCATGCTTCCATAGTGTGGGGCAATCATTTTCATGCCAGGTTTTTTCTTCTTCACCAGAGTGAAATAACCTCTGCTGGTATGCATCAGCTGGGGATGGTTCGATGCAACAGGGTGGAGGTGGCAGCAGGGAGTACCTACTGGGACTCAATTACAGCTCTCTGGTTTCTCACACCATGATTTGAGGCAGGGTCGGTCATATTAACCAAAAATCCTAAGACAACACTTCGCTTAAATATATCTTGTATACTGTCTCTGTAATTCATGGACCTAATAACTAAGGAGACACCTATACTGGCCTCCTATCAGCTGAATGTTCTTCCACGCTAAAGGCTAGATGCTTTTCATAAGGGGGCTTCTGCAGCAACACAAGTGTTGCTGTATCTCCTGTGCATCACTACGCACTGATTATAGGAAATAAACAGTTGCCTTTGATGTCTAAGCATAAACCAGGACAGTAATTTTTCATTGGCCATATTACTGCCCTTCTGTGTCACTGCAAACGCAGTGAGAGAGAATTCATCTACTGCAGTATGCAGCTTACTGCACACAGGGTCTGGTACGTGGAAAGTGTTATGCTAATGCTATATGCAGAACTGTCACCCAGGCATCCTAGACTCTCATTTATTCACAGAGAACAGTCACATAATAACAAAAATGCACTCACAGGAGTACAGTGTTGGCCACCAGACTCACAGAAGAGCTTTCACACCGAGGTAACCATACCAACCAACAAATTAGCAGAATCAAATCACATAACTCGAACTGCTTAAATTGTACAGATAAGCACGAACAACAGCTCACAGCTGGGTGTAATGTGTAACAGATGTAGAGAGACATAAAAAAGGTTAAGTAACATTACATCTTGAATTACTGAAGAACTGCATACATCATTGTTACCCTTTCTTTTAGAAATAAAAAGGACTCATAGGCTGAACACTGTAGAATTGTTTCTGCAGCACAAAAAAAATTCTAGCAGGAATTTTACTTGAGCAAGGAGCATTGGGTTCTTGTAGGGGAAATGCAAATTGGTATTAACTACCCATAGCTGTGTCTATACAGTTCATTAGCAATTGACAAATTGTATATGCAACGGCTCCAGCACCACCTCTGTGTAGCACAGGGCCTGTACAGCATTTTTGTGCCAGAGTGCACATGAATGCAATGGGATCATCTGTGGGAACAGTGATAGGAACAATTTGATAGAACAGCAAAACAAACATATGTTTCAGACTGTTATCATATCTGCATATTAAGATGTGCTCATTCTGCCCTGCATAGAGACCTGTTTGGCTCAGGACACACTGGATTGCTTAGTGGAGGAACTGGCATTACTGAGGGTAGGACCATGCCCCAGTGCGTATTCACGCCACCATCGTGATGTGCACTGTCAACACAGCTTTTGAAACTGATGTGGCTTGTTACCTGCCAGCAGCTCATCAGCACACACCTCACAGGACTAATCCCTAAGAAGTCTTGGTGTGATAAGTTCAAACAGGACTGAAACAAACTCAGTTCCCTTCAAGCTCTTATTCAAGAGTACAGAACTACTCC
The DNA here is from genome assembly GCF_000708025.1 of Charadrius vociferus. Lineage (NCBI taxonomy): Eukaryota > Metazoa > Chordata > Aves > Charadriiformes > Charadriidae > Charadrius > Charadrius vociferus. The sequence continues at coordinate 1,421,816 of NW_009647579.1, forward strand.
CATTGACTTTCGCGGTCTCTGTCTAAAGCAGTTGGTTAGAGTTACTGCTGTATAGAGCTGAAAGAATCTGCTGTTTATTTATTGTTGGTATATTCAATTGATCAATCAAGGATAATATTTCCTTGTTTCGAATCTCTTTGTGTTTGAGTTTTATTTTTACCAGCCACACAGTAATCAAAACAATCTGCTTTAGCTCATAACCTGCTGAGACCTAGAGCTGAAGTCCCTCTCCTCTTTTTTGAATATATATCCTGTTTATCTATGTAAGAGTGAAATTTTTATCCACAACTCTTATTTATTTATTTTTACTAAGCCTTCCTTCTACTGTGAAAATTAAAAAAAAGGAACACTGTCAAAAACAGTTCATTTCCCTTTTGCTGAAAGACACTTCACTGCCATTTTCTATTTGGTACATCATTATTCAAATGTCTCTTTCTATGATTTTTTCCAGATATACTGTGGACAACAGTTCCGAAGTGTATAAGTTTATCTGTGCCAACATATTTTATATGACATTAATTGACAGACATTGCTGTGAGATTAGCATGGATGAGTACATACCCTTAGCTTTTAGAATCATTATGTACATACATTGCAAATAATACTGTGGGAAAGAAATGGAAAAAAATTAAGATTCTCTTAGTAACCTGGAAGACTTGCATGTAGGAGGATATATGTAAGGACATGTCAAAGCTTATGCTTTGGTGTCCTTTAGGCAAGGCAATAAATTCAACTTAGAGAGATTTATTAAAGTGTGTTTGTAAGGTCTTATTTGTTCCCATGGCTACCCAAAGAAATACTAATGCCTTGAGCAGAAAATGCCATCAGCGGAAACCATCCCCTAATGATAAGGACTATCTTGAGGAATAGATTATCATACATCATTAAAAGCCATGCCTCTTAATAAATTATAAAACTTCATAACTTATTTATTATTTTCTCTGTTCATAGTGAAACAGTTTAATGCATGCTGAATTACTGGCACATTTATTTTAATTTTCAATGCACTTTTAAAGGTACTTTCACAGGGTGGATGAGTATCTCAACTCCCTTTTTTAAGGTTTAGCTTTATTTGTTAACTTTCTAATAACCTTAACTTTATAATTTCGAACTTAACTTTCCAACTTCAGTTCACTGTCTCTTGCACCAATAGTCATGATATGTTCTGGTCTTTTACCCTGGAATATTTGAAGGAGGCCTGTCCTCAGCTCCCAATTTCCGTGTCTAGTATTTCATGACTTTGGAGAACACAGCTCCAGTCTATGCCTATTACACACGCTGTGTGTAACCAAAGCTACATGTAAAAGCAGACCCCTGAAGCAGTTCACCACCCTTCAGAGAGCTAGAATTGCTGGGCAGCTCCTCAGTGGTAATTTCTGTGTGAAGTTGCCCCAAAGATGCATGGCCTAATCCTTGCACCGTAACCAGAGGAATAACAAAGGAAAACAAGGTGCTCTAGTATCTATTGCAGACTGAACCCACTCCTTGCTACTGGCTCAAAAGACAGCAACCAAAATAGAGCGTGATCACGTCATGATCACCCTGCGATTTCTAGACTCTAAAACAATTATTCAGAGCCACATACAACTTTAAATTCGTAATGGGAATGAGCAAATGCAGACCAGCCCAAGGTAATGAAAATGCAACGATATCTCAATACATCTATGGCAGCTTTCCAGAGCTGCAAGAATTTTGCTCTGTATTTCCAAATATTGAAAGAATTAAAAAATGCAGTCTTATTGTGAAAGATCAACTGAGAGTTCCAGGTGTCCAGTTAGATTCCTAAGAAATTCACTCTGCTGAAAGAAATTACCAACATGCACATTTTAAACCCCACCACCAAACACATTTCCAGATACATTTCCAGACCTGGATCTAGAGCCAGTTTTTCTAATATGTTTAGGGAGAAGCTGTTTGTCAATTCTGTTCTCTGGCCAGAGCCAGCCCTCTGTGGAAGTTGGACCAAGAGCCATCACTATAGTCCTTTCCTAGAGCCACAGCTATAGTTGTCTCTAGAGCCATTTCTAAAGCATTTTCCAGTAATAGATCTTAGGCCAATTTTAGAGGCCTTTCATTGAATCATAGAATGGTTAGAGGTAGAAGGGACCTTAAAGATCACCGAGTTCCAACTCCCCTGCCATGGGCAGGGACTAGACTAGGTTGCTCAGAGCCCCATCCAAGCTGGCCTTGAACATTTTGAGGGATGGGGCATCCACAACTTCCATGGGCAACCTGTGCCAGTGTCTTACCACCCTCAGAGTATAAAATCAGAATGGTTTAGGTTGGAAGGGACCTTAAAGATCATCTAGTTCCAACCCTCCTGCCATGGGCAGGGACACCTTTCACTAGACCACGTCACTCAAAGTCCCATCCGGCCTGGCCTTGAACACTTCTGGCGACAGGGCAACCACAACTTCCCTGGGCAACCTGTTCTGGTGTCTCACCACCCTCAGTGAAAAATTTCTTCCTAATATCTAATCTAAATCTCCCCTCTTCCAGTTTGACGCCATTACCCCTCATCCTGCGACTACATGCCCTTGTAAAAAGTCCCTCTCCAGCTTTCTTGTAAGCCTGCTTCAGATACTGGAAGGCCACTATAAGGCCTCCCCAGTCTCACCAGAGCAGAGCAGAAGGGGAGAATCACCTCCCTTGACCTGCTGGCCACGTTTCTTCTGATGCATCCCAGGATGCCATTGGCTTTCTGGGCTGTGAATGTACATGGCCGGGTCATGTTGAGCTTCTCATCAACCAACAGTCCCAAGTCTTACTCCTCAGGGCTATTCTCAATCAATTCTCTGCCCAGCCTGTATTTGTGCTTGGGATTGCTCTGACACATGCAAGACCTTGCACTTGGCCTTGTTGAACTTCACGAGGTTCTCATGGGCCCATCTCTCAATCGCGTCCAGGTCCCTCTGGACGGCATCCCTTCCCTCCAGCATGTCAACCGCACTACACAGCTTGGTGTTGTCAGCGAACTTGCTGAGGGGGCATTCCATCCCGCTGTCCATGTCGCCAACAAAGATGTTGAACAGCACTGATCCCAGTACTGACCCCTGAGGAACAGCACTCATCACTGGTCGCCACTTGGACATCAAGCCATTGACCACAACTCTTTAAGTGTGACCATCCAGACAATTCCTTATCCATCAAGTGGTCCAACCCTCAAATCCATGTCTCTCCAATTTAGAGACAAGGATGCTGTATGGAACAGTGTCAAACGCTTTGCACAAGTCCAGGTAGATGACATCTGTTGCTCTCCCCTTATCCACCAACACTGTAAAGCTGTCATAGAAGGCCACCAAATTTGTCAGACATGACTTGCCTTTAGTGAAGCCATGACAGCCGTCACCAACCACCTCCTTGTTTTCTATGTGCCTTAGCAGAGTTCCCAGGAGGATCTGCTCCATGAGCTTGCCAGGCACAGAGGTAAGACTGACCAGCCTGTAGTTCTCCAGGTCTTCCTTATTTCCCTTTTTAAAAATAGGGCTTATGTTCCCCCTTTTCCAGTCAGCGGGAACTTCACCTGACTGCGACAGCTTCTCAAATATGATGGACAGTGGCTTAGCAACTTCATCTGCCAGTTCCGTCGGGACCCACATATGAATCTCATTAGGTGCCATGGACTTGAGCACTTCCAGGTTCTTTAGATGTTCTCAAACCTGGTATTCTCCTACAGTGGAAAGTTCCTCATTCTCCCAGTCCCTGCCTTTGCCTTCTGTGACTTGGGCGGTGTGGCTAGAGCACTTGCCAGTGAAGACCGAGGCAAAAAAGTTGTTGAGTACCTCAAATTTCTCCATATCCCAGGTGACCAGGTCTCCCTTTTCCTTCTGGAGAGGGTCCACATCTTCCCTAGTCTTCCTTTTGTCACCAACATACCTACAGAAGCTTTTCTTATTGCCCTTGACGTCCCTGGCAATCTAAAGCCCAGATACAATGTCCTGGTTTGAGGTAAAACAGAACCAATTTTGTTCAGTACCTTTGCTTCTCAGCTAGGCCTCTTCTAACTGCTGAAAATAACACTTTGAGAATAATGTGAATAATAGTACTAGCATCTAATACACAGTAAAAAATAGAGTATTTTGAAAAAGCTGAATTACCTCAAGCCTATGAATTCACTCCATCGTTGTTATTCAAGGGAATATTTAGAAAAAAAATCTCCACAGTCAGCTTCCATGCAGAAATTAGAATATTTGCCACATGCAGATTCCACACACAATTTCTATTAATTTACACATCTGCTATCAAAAATACAAACTCTATTTTTAAGAATGTCACCTTCAGCAGGCAAAACTGACATGGATCACCAGGAAATACTCACCTTCAGAACCAGCTAGATGTAAAACAAAAGATCTCCCAAATCATCATTCATATCCATTTGTACAGTGTCTAAATACATCAAGCATGCAGTGCAGAGAGGCATTACAGAAATACAAAGGGGCAGATGGTACAGAGTAACAAAGGAGTGCAGAGAGGATGAATGGATATTTTAAAACTGCAAACAGATCAAAACAGCAAACAGATTTAAATGTACGCAGCATAACCTGATATTACAGGAAGTAACACTTTCATACAGAAAAGGTGTATTAGGCATTCAGATTCCACTTCCAAAATCTGTATGCAAAGCCATGCTTTTCAAGTAAATTGGCATAATTTTTGCATTCTTGAAGTTTGATTGGTTTAGTAAATTTACCTTTGTAGATTTATCATAAACCAAGTTTCATGCTATGGTTTCAAGAACATAAAACTCAAAAGCTAATAACTCTTAAATCAAAAACAAAGAATGCATGTGTTAGATATTCAATGCCTGTCTCAGAAAGAAAAATATTAGCTTTCTACTAAAGAATACAAACATAGGATTTTACATCATATTTTTCCTGTAAAGTTTAGACAGATAGGTCTAAATAGAAAATGTGAAAAATATTTATTATTGATACACAAATGGCATTTAGTGATCAAAATAAATCAGTGTAACAGTATTCCACACTGGCCCTTGTGAGAATTTCAAGCAAGTATGCCAGGTGGTTTTGTTCACTTACATACCAAACATTAGTTTGGTATGATAGGTATCTTTTAGGAATATTTTCTCTTCCTTTCTCCTTCTGCTCTCAATGTCAATCATTGGTGATATTTATATATCACATGTCTCAATTCACTAGTATCATTTTCTCAAGCACAGAAAACAAAAAACTGGAGACTTAGGAAGGCTCGTTCACATACTTAGGGCACACATGAATTCAAACAATTCATCAAGCACCCCGAGCACTCAAGGGACACTGCAGTTAGGTGACACTATGGCAGAAAATAAATTTGGGAATGACTGAATTTCTGAATTTAAGGAGAGTTCACATCATACTTGACAGTGCTATTTCTGTTCACTGGAAATTGAAGGCAAGCCAGTAAGGGTTCTGAAAAGCGTTAGAGCTCTAGAGATCAAGCAATACCTAGAAATCAGGGGTGATTTCTTGTCTGCAGAATGGAACCCAAGGACAAGGGGACACCTCTTCCCCTGTATTCTAACAGCAGCTAAAGAACAACTCCATATTCCAACCAATATGATATGTATCATAATGTTGCAAACTTTATAAAGTATTTTAAATGTATTGAATCAAACATAAAGCTTAGCTGTGAGGGTCTCTCTATATTTCCAAGGCTTCAGTAGAAGAAATGAACATGTGCAAAAAACCACTGAATCCAGCATAACTTTCCCCACATCTTTAAAAACATAAAAATCTGAAACCATTAACAATTCAAGTCATGCAAAAGGGGAATATTTAGTTAAATGTTACCACAGGACACCTTCACACAACAGGAAGAAAACTAATTGCTGCTTGTGACCTTCTTAAGGGCCAGGGAAAGGAACTTGGAAAACATAATCCTCTAATGACTTCAGTGGGAAGTCTAGTCACACGGCAACGCTGAGTAACAGTATCAAAAGAAGAAATAAATTACACCACAACTACCCTCATTTATCTGCCCTTCTCCTTATTTTGTTTGTCCAGTGTGCCTGTGAGGTGAAAGCTAGGCCCTTAGTTTTGCAACAATTTACACATTTGTCCCTGAATAAAACAAAGCCAATACGACTGTAAAAATCAGACTTTACTGGGTAGGTCTTGGAAGGAAGGGATTAAGTCTAAAAATCAGGAATGTTTTTAGCACTCTCTCTTTCCTTTTAAACATCTGCTTTGTAAAGGGATTCTTACAGTAAGGTAAAACTATGCTTTCCCTTGTTTCCTGTGCGCAACCATAATCTAAATGACATGATTTTAAAAGACACGTAAAAATTCTTTTCAGATAAAACCACTCTTTTAACATAGTTATCATATCAGCAACTGGAAATTTTGTTTCATTGCCTGATTTCCAGGAATGTAACAATGCATTATAATTCCTTTTAAATCTAAAGCGTACAATCAGCAGTCTGATGACACCTTCAGCTACGGTGTTCAGGTTGCTTTCTACACAAGACAAATTTTCATGTTGGCTCACAAAGACTCCCAGCTTGCCTAAGATTGCCAGAACAATACCGTTTGTTGTATGTATTAGCTTTTAATCATAAAATTATAATAATTTTCTTTTAGTATTTAAATGCTAGCAGGATCTTTTATTTATTAACCAGAAAATATCTTTACCATCTTTCCCAAGCTCAAGCGTCTTAGAAACCAGGAAATGGCAAAAGGAGTGGAGCTGTAACCTCAGTAAGCGAGCTTTGCAGGAGGAAAACCTTGCAAACTATTGCCATAAACTACAGTTTTAAACCCCATTGTACAGCTAAAACTGACACCACTTTAGTTCTTGGCTGGAGTCTGGAGTACAGAAACCAACAAAAAGCTGTGACAACCTCCCACCGACAAGTATATTAAATGGACACTTGATTATCGATAAACATATCAGCTCACTGGTGCAGGTTGTCAAGAGCAGGACTCAGCTCTACAATGCAGGAAGCGCTAAACGCTTTGTCTCGAGGTGGCCTAGTCATACTTTTTCTGTAAGACAGATCTTGAAGCACCCATTAAAAATAATTTGCAATGTGACTGGTAAACACAAATCACACTTCCATTACTTTATGGGTATTTGAGCAAAAGCAACAGTTGGACTTTCAGAAAAGGACACTTGTTTACAAATATAGGGGAGAATATTCATATAGGTGCACCACCCATCTCTGTGTGCAAAATAATGTTTCTCCCCGCTGATAAGATATTATAGGATAAGGAAATTAGTGCTTCATTTAATGAGTATTTTTGGCAAGCATGGTGAACATGATGTCAGACAGATAAAGGCACTAGAATCACACAATTCAGTCAAAAGAGCAAACACTAGTAGGATGACATGAGAGTCTCATGTGCATGCAAAAAAGCCATCACTGAGAAGCTTGAGTAAATGCAGAGGCCATCTTACAAGTAGCAGTAGCATACACAATGTTAACTCAACTGCTTACCCACTAAGTACACCAAGAACCAGGTTAAGTACGAAAAATGAGCCAAGGATGATAAGACTAACAAAATAGATCCATGGCCATTCACATCCTATTGCATCATTTACCTGTAAAATGTAAGGAAATAAGTTATGATTCAGTCATTCATTAAACAGCAGAGTCCTTTTTGCAGCTGCCAGATCACGTAGGTTTCAACACTTAAAGTTTATAACTTACTCAATTCTTTAAAAAAATAATAAATCAATGAACATTTGTTTAATTTCTTTACTTACCCAAATTATGTTGTAGATGTGATGCCTTACAAGATGAATTAAAATAAGCTTTAAATAAGTGCAGGAAAATTATTAGCCCTTTTAATAATTTTGCCACAAGTATGGACATGAAGAATATATACTGGTATGTCTAAGCTCCGATTTTGGTATTTGCATGTTATTTATATGATAGCTACAGAAAACTGTTTGTTTCTAATTAGAGGAGGAAGGAATACAGCTTTATTAAAAGATGTCATCACAACTGAAGCCTCACCTGTATAAGATAACCTGTGTGTTCATGGCAACTGAATTCAGGACTCTGCCTTCATGATGAAAAAGGTGTATGCTTACCCGCTCAATACACCAAGAACAAGATTTAGTACGAAAAATGACCCAAAGATGACGAGACTGACAAAATACACCCATGGCAATTCAAATCCCATAGCATCATTCATCTGCAAGAAATAAGATGATCTTATAGAGTAGATCACTATAGTAATAGCAACGAAGAGTCAGAGAAAAAGAGAATTTAATCATTCAGGTGAGATAGTATTCTATGCATTCCTTCAGTATTCAAAGGAGAACAAAACAAGAAAGAAGGCACTGGACACACTCACTTTGCATTTCTAATACATACTCTAAAACAAAATACTGAGTGAACATTGTATTCACATCAAAAATATTATCAAACAAACGGAGCACTGCAACAGTTCCGTTCTTTAATACCTAAAATGAACTAAATTTCAGATCTCACTAATTAAAATTATGCTTACAAAGTATATTGAAGTATTAGGATTTTTAGCTCATATATATCCTAGCTATATGAATGATCCTTTGAGAAAAGAAACAGTAATACGTATCTCAACAGTACAAGCAATATTATTATTTTCTGTAACATGGAATTTCACTATTTTTTTCCCGAAATACTACAGTTGGATGCAGTCAGACATTTTACATTAATTCATAAAGAAATAAATGAGAATGAACTTGTTTAACAACATGAACACAATTTTAGGAAAATAAAAAACTGAAATCCAATTTTAGAAACATAGTGGAAACAGGGAAATATCCCACAAACACTTCTGAACAAAAATTATATCAAGATTAAGGTTAAATGATGTTTTAAAAGTTGCTTTTTTTTTTTTTTAAAGTAAGGTTGAAGTAACTGGGCTTTAAGTACACTTTTTATAGAGTCACACAAGCTTTTCTATAAAGACCTTTTCCACTGTCTGTTCTTAGCGAGCTCATTATACATATCAGCAGAGGGACTTAAGAAACTTACCCATGGAAATCTAAAAAGGCCTATTCAGAAAAAAAGATATTTTAAAACACAGGGAAATTGTTTTTGTGTGTAGCATTCAGGTGCAAAAAGACATTTTGATAAGTTACAAAAATAATTCTGACTTGGAACTTCTTGGAAATGTCTCTTCTGGGAAAGGAATTATTCTGGCTTTTTTGTTTATGCTGACAAGTTTGCATTAGATTCTTCTTAAGATGCTTTTTAGCCATCAAAATTCAGCAGATAATAAAAACTGCATGAGCATTCGAGACTGGATATGGTATTGTAGAACAATCTTTGGGCAAACCTTTTTCCTCTTCTGTGAATGCTGTTGTGTTTGTCATATCTGAAATTCGTGATTAGGCTTTGAGCTCTATTGATAGTCAAGTTTGACTCCTGTCATCCTTAACATCTCTGTCGGAATAGACACACTAAACATGGGAACCATCATTTTTCAAACTGTACTACTTATTTTATTTTTCCCTCTATCTTTTAAAAATGTATCATAATCTCAGTTTCTGCAATGTGGCCCTAGGGATGGTTAGATAAAAGCACACGCATTAAGTCTTTGCAGGTTAAGGCCCACAGGCACTTTTCTTCGGTGGTGTTCTGTAATAATACCACTTTATGCTAACTAAAATAAACAAACGTCCTAAGTAACCAAAGAAGATTATTTTACACAACTTCTTCATGCATCCTTTAAAATAATCTCTCTAGGTATCATCTTTTATAATTCTTCAGTAATTGAAATTTTTCCTTTTAATTTCAATAAAAGTATATTTTGGAGAAATTAAAATGGAGAAGGGTTATAGTCATTCAGAAAGGCTGGGATCATTACCTCGAATTTTAAAAGATCCCAAGTTTCCATAGTCCAATTCTGTAACAGCATATTCATATGGAAAATAAAGTCTTTCATAATAGTGCCATTATACTGACCTACTTATACTTAGTCTCCTGTACTAATATACTTTTAGCAATACTTACCATGTCAGGTGCCTATGCTAAGGAGATCAATTGTGGTTTGATTTTGGTTTTTTGTTTGGGTTTTTTTGTTTGGTTTTTTTTTTTGTTTGTTTGTTTGTTTTTTTATCATCCATGCCCATTCCCTCTCTGGAAGTCTCCTACATTGAAGAAGTCTTAACAATGAAGACACTCAGGTATTTAGTAAAAGATCTTATTGCCCAGACTGAATTTCTGCTATGTCCCAGTGTATGCTGCCCTGTGCATCTTCTTTCAATTGCAGGCATCAGGTCTTGAGGTTTAGGAATAAAATTTACTCAACAGTTTTTTAAAATGCATATTCATAATTATTTTATTGCTTTAGAATTAAGTTTCCTTCATAGAAATGATTCATATGATACATGCAAAGTGTTCTTCTAATGATAGCTGATTAAGAGTGAACGTTTTGAATAAATCTCAAATACACATGAATGCATTTTACATCTAACTGAACTGTATCATTGGCAAATAGTTGTTTGCAAGTCACCAGATTTCAGAGTGAAGGCATAAATTCATCTGGTGTTGATGCCAACATTTTCCTGCTGTAAATCTTTTCGAAAAACCTGAAAGATTAATATTTGCAATTTTACTTTGAGAAAAAAAGAGCTCTGGGAATCACTGCAATCCAACTTGATACACTCTTTTTGCTCACAAAGAGAACATATTCAAGCAGCCAAGCATTGTGCTAACTTAGGAACCCAGGAGCAAAGCTGAAATTTCCATGCTCTGTCACAAAGGCCCTATTAGCATAGGCAACTGTGATTTGCATTTCCTTCATTCACTTTAAAATGCATAACATATGAAAAAATTCCTTCTCATTTATTCAGTTTGATTGTAAGCCCAATGTTTTAGACTAATCTACCTAGGACTAATGCCCTGTGATTTAAAAATTGGAAACTGCAGCTAACCAGTACTAGAAGAAATGTTTTGGTTTGGGCAGATGCTGAACTAGTTCAAAAGCATTCCTAATTCAGGAACCCTTAATCTAGCAGAACACCTTGGCACTAATCTAAGACTGACTTCCTAAAAGCAACAGCCTGAAACTGCATCTACTCAAGAATTTTACCATTTAATTCTAGAGACAATTAAACTCTATTCAAGTAATGCATTGTAATTTCTATTCATGAAGTGATATTTCTGATTGCATTAATACCAGAGATGAAAGTATAAAAAGTCCTTTCCTTTTGGAAAACTTAGCTACTCATTTCATGCATGTCAAGTGGCATTTTCCATAACTTTCAATTACAGAAAGATTAAAGGAGTCAATTTGCCTTCTGATGAAAAATTGAGGCAGAGCTTTGTTAATATATGAGCACAGGAAAATCGTCATCCTCAGAAATAAGGTATTTTCAGTTGAAAGGATTAATGCTGACTTCTCACCCAAAGAGCAGAATAAGGAGTTATGAAGACCCAAATTCCAGATACATTGAAGTTGCAACTAACAATAAAAGCCTCTGAATTATGCTAAAGTAACACCAGGAAATCTAGGAGATATCATAACTCAAATCCTCAGCAAATAGCCTTGCAAGACTCCCACTGCCTGTGGGTGAGGGACATACCATACCAAAGGAGGTATCATATTTAATGGCTCTCAATGGACTTGGCCCATATCTTTTTGAGTCCATTAAGCTTTTAGCATCCATAACACCTACTGCAAAGACACCCCCAAGGACCATCCTTCTTACTCTTCGCTGTGCCTTTTTCCAGATCTAGTCTTACTGTTTGGATTTCAGTTCGAATTATTTTATCCATCACATAAGCCAGAGGACAGATGAGATAATGGATGGTATGAAGGATAAAGTATTTTCATATCACTTAATTCTGTTTCACCATAATGGTAGATGTGTACTACTCAGTTAAACGTTTAAAAATGCTTATTCTCCAGAGATGTCACTTTTGGCTACACTCTGCATTTTCACTCTTTTCATAAAGATGTAAGGTTAGATTTGTGTATTTAAACAGCTATGAAAACTTTGAGGCTCTTCCTATCCCTTTCATGAGCAACGCAGTAACTAACAGTTCAAAAGTCCTTGTAAAAGGTCCCATTTGTTGATGCTACCAGATCAGGAGACAAGTTACTCTATGCAATTTAAATTGGCGGAGAATAATTAATGTTCATTGTATATTTCGGTCTTTGTATTTACATGCATATGTTTGTGAGTATATGTCTGCAAAGTCTTGAAGAATTATCTAGAGCTGATAGGACAAACTTGGTACAGTCTGAAACTGCCTCATCCAGCATTTGGAGTGAATTAACTTGTTAGCGGTGCTGTAGTTGGAGTCAACTATCATTACAATGCGATGTAGACGATCAGAGACCAAGACTCTGAAGTGAAACAGGGAGAAAGCCAAATTTACAGCAGACGTAACCATTACTATTACACAGCTGCAGATGCCACACTCCAATCTAAAATGTCAATTATAAATCATTAAAATGTCTCATTTATCTGTTGTAATTGTGAGTAAAATCCCCATACACAACTGAGTGCGGATCAAGGTCTTACTTTTCTGTACACCTGGTACTGGTTTACTGCAATTTGTTACATGCTCTTTGTATGTACCAATTAACATAAGCTCTAACTGGGGATAATGATAAAGCAATGCAGTAAAACCTCTAATTCTGCATTTGTACTTTTACAGCTATAAAGCACTGATGCATCAATCTACTTTGAATTATTTTACACAATGTTTCAAATTTGCTTAATTTCTTAAGTTTCTGAGTTTCCTTAGGTTTCAATTTTACCTTCCTGCTTTTATAACACTCCAAAAGATACATAACTGGTGGGTTTATTTATTGTTACCTATGATCTACCTAATAATCTTAAAATTATTAAGACTGACAAACTCAATCTCTTGACAGGTGTAAAAGTCCTTCAGAAAACAGTATTTTGTGAAATGGGACTAATCCTGCATTCTTTGAAGCATGCAATTTAGGCTCCCAAAACCTCAGATCACAGGCTATTTATTCTACTCATTTTAGAGCATACCAGACAGCTTTTCAAAGCCTTCTAACTTCAAAGCTCGTTTCCTGGGATATTCAAGGCTGAAGTGGAGTTAACTTAAAGATGACTTAAAACAGCCTGTGCTTGAAGCATAGCAGCCTCCAGGCTGGCTTGTAAAAGCACGTAATTTTATCTTCAGTCTTCTCTGGGTTCTGGAGTTAAAGCACAGATTTCCCTGACATTCTCCTGGTTGGCCAGACTCAACTTTGTTGTACTGAGAGCACAGAAGCAAGTCGAGACATACACTGGTGGGATATGAACTCAGAGACCACTGCTTTGTTAAGCATTTCAGCTCAGCAACAAATGGAAAATCAGAATTTCATGGCTCGGGCATTAAGGCATAAAGAGAAATATAATCCTTGGAGAAGTGAAAGATTGCTAGAGTACCTAGAGAGCTTCATAATTGCTTAATAACCTCTAAATTTGGCCCCTTTCTTCTGTATGCAAACCGTGCTATAAAGTTGCATATAGGACACATACAAGTGACCGTCTCAAGTTAAACCTCAACTTGTGAGACGCTGCTTCAGTTTTATTAATTTGCTTTGATCTATCTGAACAGACCTCAGTTGCTACCATATTTTTATACATTGTTAGCTAATGAAGTCTATAATTTAGGTAGCCAAATAATGCACTTATTCTTCAAAGCTGATTGCTTATAATTTTTTTTTTTTTCTAAGATTGATTAGAACTCAGTTTAGATGCAGGTCTTTTTTTTTTTTTCCATTCAGATTCTTTATTTTGCATCTAATGCCATTTTAGCTAATTACTGTTGGTGGCATTTCATTAATCAGCTTACCATCTTTAACTAGGAGAAAAAGAATAATCAAATAATTGTTCCACAGAAAACCTAGATGTCAAATGTGACTGCTAAGAAATTATTTTCTCTATTTCAGATAGGTATTCCAGGCTGAATCTGCAGAGCAGATAGCCATTACCATAACAAAATGAGGAGTACTGCCTCTACAAAGCAGTAATCCAGCAAAGGTTTTCTGTGGGATTGTCAGAGGACTCTACCAGGTTTAACAAACTCTATATTCCAGGTATAGCAAAATGGAACTGTTTGATTCCTTCATTGGTTGCAGTGTGTTAATTTAGGATGAACAATTTGTTAGTGCTTCTCCCTATTTATATTGCCCAAACTAATTTCACATCAGAAATTTATAAAACCTATGTACTGATCTGGTTTAATAAATCTAAGGCCTCAAAAAACTATTGAAATGAATTATCTAATGTGATAGAACAGTGGTTTTATTTTAAAATATTTAGCTATAATGTATTAAAATACATAGAGTAATAGTATCCACTTTAGTGATATACACTACATACTGTTTTTCTTTTCCTATTTGCTATGCCACCTATATATGTACCATACAACATTGTATAATAATTGGATGTACTTTGTATTTCCCATATGCTGGATACAAAAACTGCGAGCATAATAGCATGTACTATTTAGATTGTCTATGTAAAATTGTTACCTTGGTTTATGTGGAAACAATGAACAAAACCCCAATAGTCAAGGTCGATCTGAATGTATCTACAAAACTGTTATCGTGGGACAGTCTGGGAACTAGGATGGTTTTAACAGGATTCTTTGCCACTTGTGGCAAAGTTTTTGGAAGAAACTCTAGCTATTCAACTAGTGGAGGTCTTAGCGCTACCTAAAGTCTGGCTGACTTCTAATCCAGTTCCTATCCATTTTATTTAAACTTTCTGGGGAGAAATAGTATGTTCTTCTACGTAGTTGCAATGGTCTATGAGACATTAGTTCTAGGCTTTGACTGCAGTACAGGTCAGCAGTCAGCTAAGACTAAGATACCAGGTATCTTGTCAAAGTAAATCAAGTTCAGTTCATGGGATATTTCCCCATGAGGCAGTTTAAAATCCCCCTCAGGTGGGCTCTTTGTGTTAGGATGCTCATTTGAAAAAAGTTATATGATCATTCCTTTCAATGCCAATTCAAACTTTTAATATGTATATTCCTTGGCTTGGCAGCTCTGTTTGCATGTCTGAATTTGACCATTCCCTTTTCTCCCTTTCTGGGGTTTCTAATTTATTGCCAATTTAAGTCTTGTCTCTTCGAAATCTAAAATTGGTTGATTCAGAGCTTTTTATATAAAGAGAATATATCTATCTATCTAGAGGATATAAAAAAAGTAATTAGTCCACATCATTACCTAACAGGTGATGGGGTTAAGCTAGATTTTAACATGAAATTGGATTCAAGTAATTAACACGCAAATTCAAAAAACCCTGCCTGTAATTCCTGGCTCTTAAGTGTGATTTATGCAACATATTAAGACTGTCATCCAAAATTTCTATCGCTCTTTCTCCAGCTGGATATCATGTGTTAAATTTTCGGCTATGTAGTGACAGGCTGGGTGCACTGTGCATCCAGCACATCAATGCCTTTGGGGATGAGCTGCCTCGTTTCACTGAAGACTCTCCCTCAGATGACCTGTGAGTGCTGTTGAGGGATGCTAAGAGAACAGCATTAAATTATCCTTAGTATATAACAGACAAAGGCAGAAATAAATATTTTCTAAGATTTTTCTAACATATTCCCTCACAATTTTTAACATTGTTTGCTGAATAATTGCAGCTGACGTACAAAAGGAAAAAAAAGCTGTCAAGCATCCTTTGACTTCTCTCAGAGTGTAAGCTGAAATTCACCACTGACAAGTGATGACTGGATGCAATAACATGCGTTTCATTCTGCAGCTGTAATGTGACGAAGGTGAGTTAAATCACCCAAAGTCTTTGTTTCCCATTGGTTTACTAAATTATTCAGCTCCAAGTTCTAGAGTATTATTGCTTACTTGACTGTCACATTTTTTGAAAGATACTTTTTAGAGATTCCTGCTCAACACTCTGATGACAGCTTCGATAATACTTCAAACATACTTTGCAGATTTTTGTTTATGGACTAATAATACACTTGGTGGCTGAGCCAAGGTGGTTTCTTGTGAGGTATATTTGCAAAAATATTTGCTTGTGTTTAGGAAAAATCTCTGGCTGCACATCAGCTGGTTTCAAGTACACTATATCCCATTACAATACTTCTGAGTAGACTGTCCTTTAAGATTCTTGAACTAGGAGCATTCTAAAAAGCAACATGATCAGAAGATGGTCCGAGTCCCTGATCATCTGACTGATATTCTGAAAAATTGACTGATTTGTTTTATTATAATAATTATTTTCTTTTCTATGCATAGGTTTATGTGGGAGTTATAATCATTCTTTCAAATACTCATCCAGTTAGAAAAAAAACGTGCAATGATTTTGTACCTTTCAGTTTATGCACAATAAAGTCATCTTATACTACTGGCAAGCTAGTGAGGAAGCCACAGCTCTTGCACTTGGTTATAGAAATACATTCAAAAAATTATTGATACAGCCTTTTCTATATTGATACATTACTTCCAGCAACATTAATACAATGGCTGTGTAGACACCTGCATACCAGACAGATGCGAAAGTGCAGCCCAGACTAAACAGACTGTGTTACAGAAATGATTGATTCTAAGATGTTCTAAGATGCTTCAAGGAGTATATTGGGGCACATAAAGCTTAATTTCTAAAGAAAAAAAAAAAAACCAAACCGAAAACCAGATTTCTAGGTGCATGCTTCTTTTTGTTATAAAAGCAGAGGAATTATGAATGAAGTATTTCTTTGACTATAACATATGTTACTATCAAACAGTAGTAAAGGACACAGTCTTAAGAAGTTGACATATTAGTAAAGGGTACATTAAAAAAAAAAACTGACACCCCTTTCCTTAAACCTTATGCAAGTTTTAGATATATTTCAGATTGCTTAGATGTTTCAGGTAATGAATTGTGTATTTTAAACATGAATCCTTGAGAGTATGTCTTGTTAACAAATCAGTAAGTGTATTAATAGGCAAAAATCACGTAAGACATCAATGTACCATTATTCAGTGATTTCAGTTCAAGAGCTTCAGTCTCAAAAATCTCCAACATCAATGCTAGCTAGGTGTCAGAGAACTGACGAGCTATTAATATTCAAGCTAGTAATGCAATGTCTGTCCATAAAATAGACTTACTAAAATTCAGTAGCTACTAATAAAGTTGCTCAATCATTGAATCAACTGTTCTGGCAATCCATCACACAGTAGTTTGTTTCACAGATGCGCTGTGTATCTCTCAAAGTACAGTAGTGTCAGTGTAGATTATTCAAGTGTAGTAACTCAAGATAACTTCACTGTGGTGCAAACAAGAAGAATTAAATGGGATAATTTTGGTACTCATGGGAAAATTGGGGGTTTTGTTGGCAAGTACTGCTGCTCATTATGTGTGTTCCTACGTATCAAGTGAAATAGCTAAAAATAAAAAGCAATTTAGAAAATACGTGTTTGCCATTAATAGACTATAAATCTAGATGTCTGAAAGACATGGAAAAAATCTAGAGCCAGATATGCAAATGCAGACTCAGATTTTTTAATTCTTGAGTGCTTGCTAGCATAAACTGAAAATGAGGCAAAGAATGCTATGCTCTCAGTTTCAGAATGTGAGCCAGAGCATTAAAAACTTGGGCACATAGAGGCTGCCACTTTGCCAATAACAAGGACTGCACTGGGATCCAAAACTAACAGCATAAGCCTTCAGCTAGGGCTAGAGAGCAAACAGAAAGGACTGTGACGGGGAATAAGCTCAGTCCTGATATAAATGGAGAAGATGTACAGACGTGCAGCCACTTATTATACAATTTGGGAACCCATACGCTGCACTAGCTGGTGAAAACAAGGACACTACCCCCTATCCTCCATAGTTAAGTCTGGCATTTGGCACTAAGGAGTCACAGTTTTTGTGGATGGAACGTGTAATACATGCTATCCAATGAGTTACACATAAATTAGACAGAGGAAAGTAGCCAGATGAAGATACTCTAAAATAATAATAGGACATATGGGCTTCAGATGCAAACTGGTGAGCAGCAGGACATCTGTGTCACCAGGATCTGAAGGATGCCTAGCAGTAGAAGGATCAAGCCCTCAATTTATAACAGGCATGCATAAGAGAAAAATCATTATTGATACTTGAAGAATTTTTAAGCTGAGTTTACTGCTGTTAACCAGGTGATAACACGCTGGGCTAGTGAGTGTTATTGGAAGCTGTCATTTTCAGCTGTCATTCTTGCTAACAGAATGCCACATAACATGATGCAAAATATGGCACGTATTTCACCCACTCAGATTACACCTGCTAGTGAGATAAGCCTACGTAGTTAATTTTACTGTTCACACAGTGACAAAATGAAAATCAGAATTTTGCACAGTTTCTAATATTTGTGGTTTTGGTGTTATTTGTTTATGTTTCATCTAAAACTCATTCAGGTGTGTATCATCAAGAGATTTCTAAGTAAAAAGCAACCCACAAAACCCATGCACCTCTAGCTAAAATTGTTTTCTTGGATTCTTTGGACATTTTTATTACAATTTGGTATACCCCTAATGTTTTCACAATTTGCAATTAAAACAAAATCTTTTCTAATTTTTACCTAGCAATAGCTAAATCTACCTCAGCTTAATCCAGGGCTAAAATTAAAACATATAAACCGTCATTTCTCTTGTCCTCAGCACGTAATTTCAGCTTGACAATGGGCAATTTGTTAGTCTACAGATAGAAAGAATCCAGATCTATAATTTAATTATATAAACATCAGCTAAGACAGATTCCAAAGCCACTTGAATATCTGACTTTGATTATATTTCACTAGATCAATAAATATTTCCTTCTCTGTCTAATACTCAGTATCATTTGTAATAAAATGAAAACTGACAATAACATGAAACTATAACTGTAAACACCTTCTACATGAGAAATTAGTTATAGATAAAATAACTTGTGCGTAGTTTTGAATTTTAAGTTTTTAATTTTCTTATGCCTTGCATTTTGCCTGATCATGACAATATTCAGCACACTATTTTAACGGGTTTATTTCCTGTGCTGTCAATGGAGACCACAAAGATTTCTTAAGATGCATCAGATCAATTAGCTCATTAATTCTGAGAGCAAAAAATGTGTAATACTGAGCCACTCAGCTTAAATTGTTTCTGTATCTTTCGTAGCAATCATATTCTAAATACAGTAACTCCCTGAAGTTTTTACATTAATCTTCCTTGAAAAAATTGGTGACAGTTGGAGGAATTGTCAAGTACTGACATGTGGGCATACTTTTGCCTTGAAAGATGTTAAATGTATTTTTTTTTTCCCCTCAAGAATCATGGCAAGTCTTCCCTTTACTTTCAGGAGGGATAAAAGCAACTCACCATCATGAACGTAAATGGTATAAAGCATACACTAATGCTGCATTCACACAGTCTTGAGAAAATTAAGAAGAGTTAGAGAGCAAAACCCAAAGAGTTGATAAACCTACACTATGAGAAACAATACACTAGCCTATATGTAGCTATGCATTATTGTTAGACTCTTTAGTATTGAAGGTGTGCATGTTTACAGCCAAATTTGTATCTCCGATAACAGACAGTGGAAGCAGAGATTCATATTTTGTCAAATTTTTTGTCTTTCAATCCTAAATGAATGCCAGTTTACCATCTTAATTATTGTTACAGTGACTATCTTAAAAACATCTCCATAATCTATATTCTAGTATAATAGATTTTATCTGAGACTACAATCTGGTGTTACATCTTTTAGCAACAAATGACCACATAAAATTAAGTGTTCACTCACTGGGTAATATCACATCCTTAATTGCATCCAATACACCATAATAGATCTGCTATCAGTAAACAGTCCCACGTGTCCAAAGTTGAAGAAATTCAAAATGTAAGCTGCTGTGAGCAACATAACCTAAACTATAGTTCCAGAAAGATACAACTTAAGATAGCTCATCCATTTTTAACAGCTTGCTAAGAATGATCCTTACTAGTAATCAGTTTCCTTCTTTCATAAGTATTTTCCAATATTTGAACTGTTACAATTACATTTGTTATAAGGTCCTAATTGCTGCAAAGACTTACTGCTGAGTACCAAGTAGTACAGAATATTCTCATTGATTTTCAGCACCTATGGTAGGTATGTTCTGTCAGACTTCTTGAATGACCGTGGACAAATCACTCGCATCAGATATTTAGGTACTTAAAGATTCACAGAAGAATGCAATGTAATGAATTGAAATGGGGTTAGGCAGAGAAATGTCTACCTGCACATTTAGGTGACCCTAGTCCTTTAAAAAATCTGTGTGTTCTTCTACCTCCATTCTCATTTGTAAAACCAGACCTAAAGATATCTTCAGTTTCCCAGCCTGTGTCCAGCTGTTTGTTTATGTGGTGATTGTGGAGGTTTGTACTGGTTTCAGCTGAGATAGAGTTAATTTTCTTCCTAGTGGTTGCTGCGTTTTCAGATTTGCTATGAAGAGAGTGTCAATAATGCATATTGGCTTAGGTGCTGCTAAGTGGTTTTAATATTAGTCAAGGACTTTTTTCCAGCTTCCCACAGAAGCTGAGAAGGCGCATAGACAGAACAATAGAATGGCCAATGGAATATTCCGTACCATAGACATCATGCTCAGTATATATATGGAGGTTGGTTGAGGGGGGAACCCATGATCTCTGCTCAGGTTGGGCTGGACAACCAATTCACCGGCCAGTGAGAGTAACATATGTCTTGTGTATTCTTTTACCATTATTATTATTATTGTTGTTATTTTTCTTTTCCATTATTGTTCTATTAAACTGTCTTTATCTCAACCCATGAAGTTTTTCTTCCCTTTCCTCTCCTTTTCTCCCTCTTCTCCCTACCCTTCTCAGGGGTGAAAACAGGGTAAGCAAGAGGCTGCATGGTCCTAGTTACTGGCTGGGATTAAACCATGACAAGGTTCCATATCTGATGCCAGACTAACATTTAAAGGTGGGGACTTAAATAGTTAGGGGTTTTTTTATACCTTCTGCTGCTTCTACGGAGACAATGTCAGGCTCACAGCTCCTGTGATTTGTTGTTCCTGAATGGTTAACAAATGGTTTGCAGTCCCCATGGCAAGCAATGACAGTTGAGAGCTTGCTTTGTTCTAATTTATGTTAATACTGTGAAATATTTTGCAGAAATACTGCAAAAAGAGAGCTCTTAAGCTTAATCAGAAAAGACGTATTAAAAAAGTGTAGGCTTGCACAAAAAAATGCCAGTCCAAAGGACATAAATGTAATATTACATTTACCCAAACGGAATAGGCAAAAAACCTCTCAAATAAGCAATGAATAAATTTGTTTCTAAAATGTCTTTTTAGCCTGAGGAGTCCAGTAAGATGCTGTGACTGGAAAAAGTATGCAGCTGAGCTCGTCTCCCACAAAACTCACCAAGATTTCCCTCTGACGGTATTGTAAACCACAGTCTATTTCTCACTTGAACATTGAAGCTGGTTTAAAAGTAAACAAAGCTCAGCGATTTATGAACTTACCCAGTACAACACATCTGTCCATCCTTCCATGGTTATACACTGGAACACAGTCAACATCGCAAATGCAAAATTATCAAAGTTGGTTATGCCTCCATTTGGTCCAACCCATCCACCCTTACATTCAGTGCCATTCATGACACACTGACGTCCATTCCCTGAGAACGCACAAGGTGCTGGATCTTCTTCAACTAGTATATCTGAAAATTGACCAAAAATAATCAGAACTTTCAGTTCTCAAGTTTTTGCAAGTTAAATCTTTGCATGAAGAATTATCAACCCTGTTGGAAGGTAAAGCCAGATATCAGCATCAGAAATGCTGAGAAAGGCAACCTGTGGGAGCTTCAGAGCTTTTAGTGTCTCTCACATCTGGGCCTTACAGACTTGAAATAAGGCTGAATCAAAACTGAATGTAAATAAGAACATCTGAGTAACTAAGCAGTGGAGTAACTAAACAGTGGAAAGAAGCATGTAATAATACAACATATCTTTTAGATACCAACCATGGTTTGTTATGGTGGGGTTTTTTTTTTTATTGATCTTTCTTCACTTCATACTAACACATGGCCCACCAAGGAAACAGCTCTGGACTAATTCTTTGTACATATAGTCTACTGCATTACTGAGCTGATAGAAATGCACCCTTCGGCATCAGATCTCCCTTGTGATGTTTCACTCCTTCAAAATTCTCCCATAACAAACAATTTCACTTCATCATTTCACTTGGACAGAGGAATACTATTTTCGTTCCTTACTCATTTTGGAACTGCGCTTCTTACCATACTGCCACAATCTTCAAGGATAGACATTGCCAGATTGTGAACTCAGGAAAGTGTACCTTCCCTGTAACAGAACTAGGTACCTCTCCAGTAACCAGAGCTCAGAAAAAACTATCGAGTTGTCCCCTGTGGATAGTCACCCTTACTATCTTCACTACTGACATTTCAGTTACACATTTCAGAAATGAAAACCTATTCAGAGTATGTTCTAATCTCCAACTAGTTTGCATTGCTGCTGTTTTTTTAAATTTAACGCACTCTTCCTAAAATTCTGAATCACAGTGAAAACTGGGGTTACAACAGTTTTAGTGCTTTGGCCCCTGTTCTATTTCAAACTGAAATCCCACAGACTTGAAAGAAAACAGAATTAGTCCTTTATCTTCGTCAACAGTTTCGTGACTTACCTGAATCAATAAGAAAACAAGATTTGTGCATTTTTCCAATAAAAAGTTCCAATCCTATAATAGCATAGATTATGATTACAAACAATACCAAAAGGGCAATATGGAGGAGGGGAACCATGGCTTTTATAATGGAGTTCAGGACAACTTGTAAACCTAAAAGAAAAAAAAGAGGACACAAGATATGAACCAGATTTCTATGTCTTGCCTTACCAAATTTTCTATAATTACACATTATTAGAAATTAATGATACAGGCATGCAGAGTGAATCAGTTTTTAAAAAAATTCTACTGCTCAGATCCACAAAATGTTCCTGTGACATAAAATATTTCATAAGTATTTGACTTTGTCTAATTATTTCCTCTGTTAATAAAGGTTATGCAATAGAAGTTAATGCTTGAAATGTGTCACAAGAATTTATGGGTATTTAGAATAAATGAGAATGTAGTCAGCGTGTGGCTGTAGGTCATTTTATGTGACTTTTTAAAAGTTCTGTGCTACAACCACAACTTTGTGGCAAGTCCTGAGACTACGTATGCTCAGCCAACTGCAGAACGGTATTTTTGGTCTGGAGGGAGAAATAAAGCATAGTTACCTGGGAAAACACATTTTTACCCTGAACAAACTTACTTTTTCATAATTTATGCCTCATCATTTTCAGAACTACTACAGTTTTCTTTTCTTTCCTCCTTAATTAAATATTTAGCCAAATTTTCGTCTTACCAAAAGAAGTAAATCCCAGACTAATGAAGCTGCCACAGTACCAAGGAGGAAAAAAAAAAAAGGCTCATTTTTATTTTAATAGAATTCCCTTCTGATATTTCATAAGACTGCTTCTTTCTTCACTGAAGTTCTCTTGCTGAATATATACCATCACGATCATTTCCATGTAACAGACTGATATAATAAACAAAGTATATAGGATTCTTTTTTTGAATGTCTTGGGAAGAGCTGAATTATAAGCCATAAACCTCTTCAGTCCAAACAGCTTCCATAATTAATAATGTATCAAAAGAAAACAGGAAAGATTATCAGAAAATTCAACTGGTTTCTTTAAATAATATTGTTCTACTTTTTAACTTTCCTAATTTATCTGTTAGGTCTACTGGGATAAACAGAAGGCATTCATGTGCATTGGAGGGGGCAGGAAATATGAAATGTGTAATGTGCTTTGGCATACATTTACCAACATATAAACTATTTTAGGACCACCTACACTTTCAGATCTGCAAGGTTTTGGAATAAAAAAAAAAATCTGATTTTTTTTTTCTGATGTATTTGCATTTTAACATGTAATTTACTTTTATATAAAGCTTCAAAAAAAGAAGTGTATTCCCCTGTCTGCTTATTGAACTGTGTAAGAAGATCATACACTGAATGAATTCACAATCCTTCGTTCAACTTGAAATAGGTTATCATTCATCTCGAAACCCACTTTATATACAGAATCAGATAACAAGAAATCAACTTTATATTATCGCATTTCTGTTAGTGTCTGGAACAAGAAAGTTAAATAATCAGACCAGTCACAGTATTCATTCCAATGGAATTAAACAGAAAAGAGCTTACTGGGCACTCCTGATACAAGCCGGAGAGGTCGCAATACACGAAAGGCTCTTAGGGCTTTGACATCAAAGCCACCAGGTTTGCCACCTGAGTGGCTGCCACCTTCTGTTTCTTTGGTTAATTGTTCCAATATTACACTAAATAATCTAGAAAATGAGATGAAGGGTAAGGTCAGCATCATCCATTTATCATGCAATCAAAGGTATTAGGAAATTACTTGAACTGCAGACAATTCTGAAAAGCTGTTCAGCTGTCAAATTGAGAGGTATATTTACACATTAAATCATGACAGGAAGAGTTATGAAGTGCCATAATTTTTAATCCCTCCAGAGAGTGATGATCACACAGTATTCAATAAATTAACATTCTGCTTGTATACACAATCTGCTATTTTTAAATAAATGAAGCTACTTTGCCACTTCTTTGTTTAAATGTTTGAGCTGTAAGGTTTGGAGAATTAGTCTTCTCTTTAGAACATGAAATAGATAATCACAAGAAACCATGTATTTTAATTTTGGTGGAATATATGAACTCCAAGTGACACTGCAGCTCAATATTCCAAATACAGTCAGCAAAACCAGAATGTGTGAGAAGTAGAGTCCAACATTTAACAACACCAAAAAGATTTGTTTCTTACACATAATATCGTTGAAGATTAAAATATTCCCAGATGACTCATTTATTATATTGTATTTCTTCACTGCAGAAATGAACTAGTCATTCATTAGAACGCTTTGGAAAACGAGTTTTATTTTTCTTTCCCAGATCTAGCAGCAATTCAAAGTGATGCCAATGGTTGAAGTGTAAAATAATCTTAGGTTTATTTTAGTTTGGACCTGCATTTCAGATGCATGGTTTTCTAGACTGGCTAGACCATGCAAACCATATTAGCCTTTGCACAGAATCTGTAGTTCAGTAGTTGTAGAACTGAACTCCTCCTGAAGGGATTATCAAGTCAATAGAGTTTTGTAATCCTGAAAAACATTTCACACTTGTAAAGAACGCCTGAAATGCACAAGTTTTGTGTTTTGTCAAGAAAGCTTTTCACAACTCTGGTTCACAATTCTGTCACACTGGATAGTTGCTAGAAATCATGTAATATTTAATAGGTTGCCCAAACTAGGATATTGAAGACTCTCCCCACAGTAAGCAATTGACTTGCATTAGTCAATACCCATGCCTATTCTGCTTCAGTCCCCTCCAGAGTGAAAGCCAGCCACGAAGACTACAGAACTAAGAATGAACACCAGCAACCCACGTACTGCTATAACCATAGAAATCCAGACATTTAATATTTCAGGTCCTGATTCAGCCCTGTAATTGAACAGAAGCATAATTCTAAGAAAATGAGCCATCTCAATGATTTCAGAGTGACTATTCATGCTCTAAAGGCAGACATGATTAAACAGGCTTCTGAATCAAGTCCCAAATTAAGAGAAGCTGTTTTCAGTCTGTCAGTCCATACATCATTCAGAAAATTAAAGGGCTACAAGCACAGGAAGGTGCTATGAAAGCTTTCTCTTCCAGGACCTTATTCTTTCATAGAAATAAATGAAAATTATGTGGTATAGCATGCAGGCAAGTAGTAGACTGCTCTGAAAGTAATTCATACTTTGACTTTGGAGAGAAGTGACAAAGACAGGAGAAAACATCTCATTCACAGCTATGTCTACAGCCCTGTCATTTTATGTCTATCCTATAAAGCCATTTAGGTATAAAACCATTGATCTCCTTTATTACTTCTAAAATTAACATTTATTTTCCTGTACAGTTTACCAAAGTTTAAATGCTAAATTTAATGTTGTGGAAAAAAAGTTTCTATACATACTTCCCTTTTGCTAGTAGAGATTTCTTTTGGTATAATTAAGATTTATGCATTTGGACAGCTACAGTTTCTGCTGAGAAAGCACATGAAGCAAATTTCATCTAATACATTCAATACAGGACATCTTGGCAGATCTTTCTGAGCTATTAAAATACCTAATGAAATTTCACAATGAAACTAGTCAAATAGAATCAGATCCAGAAGTGATTCCATACCCACCTTGGGTTATATATGAAAATCAATTCTTCACTGGGCTTTTAAGCATTAATTAAATAAATGGACTTATGCTTGCTTGCTTACTTGCTTATGTGGATTGTATTCTTCTTAGAAGAAACAAAAACATTGCTCAGATCTGTCAGTGCCTGACATGTTATGAAGGGTCCACCTTGTCTTCCAGGTAGACTGATGACATCTTACACAACAGTTTATATTCCAAAACTTTGGGGGTTGAGCTAGGATTTAAATCTTAATATGATATTTTAGGTATTTGATAAGGTGTAGTCCTTCTTTCTTCATGTTTTTCCATTTTTCCCATTTGACCTAACTAGATTTAGCCTCCAATAATGAGTGGTTTAGGAGTTAATGGAAAATTTTTTAGTTATTATGTATTTAGGACACAGCCAAAGATAGAGGTCATGTTAATTAGACTGCTCCAGGGTTACTGTAACTCCATGGTCACTTGACAAGAGGAAAGAGGTCTATTCAAGTGACTGCCTGGCAAGAGAATAGAGCTCTTATGTGTGATAGTCTCCACACCTGCCCACCAAGCTTCCCCTTCAGGCATGGAGGACAATCTGTTGAGAATGACCTGACCTGATGAAGGATCTATTTATACAAATTTTAGCCCTGGACCAAAGCTGCCTGAATGCCAAGCAACTGGCCCAAATACCATCTTCTCAGTAACAATTACTATCTCAGAATCAAATAGTTATAAATCGGGTATTCATACATTCATAATACTTGCCCAAATTTAATAATGTTTTACTACAATTTCCTTTACTTTGCACCTTTTTCTTTTCTCCTTAATGTAATGATGTGAGCTAAGAGCAGCACACACTCTAATTTCTGGGCCTTTTCAATCACAGGCAACCCTTGATATAGTTTGAACTTAAAAATGAAACTAGAATGGCAAACTACCTGCCAACATCTTCCTTGCAAGCCAGCCACAACACAAAGTTATATGCGGATAATGTTCTCCATGTGCTATATCAATAAGTGTTTTTAGTATACAAAATTTACAGTACTGGAAATTCCTTTTTTTTTTCCTCAATATAATCTCCTCCGTATTTAGGGAATTGGGGAATATATGCCTCAAGATTTATTCCCTAGATAGCTGAAGGCAGGATCTTCTAATGAACTAGCACAACGATTGACACAAAGTTGCTGACAAAAAAGCCAGATGTGTTATTTATCATAAGCAGCTGCATAATATAAGTCTGGGACATACTCTCCACTCTTCTGTAACCTGCATAAGGCCCGAGCAGCCCCTCCTCCAAGGATCAGAACAAACTCTTCAGGGTTTGCTGTGTACAGCAAGGCATACAGAGTTAAAAAAAAAAAAAAAAAAAGGGCATTTTTAGCATACATTCTCCCTGAGGCAAGCCAAAATCATAAATATATAGGGCCTGATGTACAGCACCCCAAAGGAAAGTATTTAAGTGTTCAATTTTCCTCAGATTTTGGGAAGGTCGAGGAATCACACAGTTAACTCTGTCTCCCCTGACCACTCTTCTCCACTTCAAAACAGGTGAGTTTTTCGCAGAGGTCTTTGTAGAACAGATGAACTCCACATAACCACAGTATAGGGGTAAATGAATAAATGACAATATATTGACCTAAACAGATCAATCTTTATCACACACCAAGAGTTCACCTTGGAAAAATCAGATGGAAAAGATTCTGCAAGACAACAACCACGGAAAATTCTTGGCAGAACTCAGAATTCCCTGGGAACTTTTACGATAAAGCTGATTGTGCAACACAGCCTGCAGCCACAGAGAGCATTGATGGACTTTTTCAATTTTCACTCGTATCAGTTTGTTCTTTTACTCCGACGGAATAGAAATCAAGTATTGGCTGTTACTCACAGCCAAACAGACCTATATCTACCTCACTGTAAAGAAGATTTTAAATCTTTGTGTAATGAAGGATAAGTTACTTACCCTACTACTACGATTACAAAATCCAATAAATTCCATCCATTTCTAACATACGCATTGGGGTGTAATAATAATCCATATGCTATAATCTTCAAAAATGTTTCAACTGTAAAAATTATCAGGAAGGCATATTCTACTTTTTCCTGTAAAAGACAAAAAAAAAGTACAATGAAAGAAAATGTAATTTAACAGCTCTTTTACCAGTTAGAATTTGCAGTAAGTGATTAATTTGTATTGATCAGGACTAAGCAGATACAATAATTCATGGCAGTTTATTTTACAGGTTTTAATTGCATAGCACTTAATGATAGCTGTATTGACAAGGTTATAAATACATAATTGCATGAGATTTTCCTGTTTTCACATTCTGTGAGCGAAAAAGGTTCTATTTCTGCAAACATGGAAGTATACCATACCTACGTTTAAGCAAATAGCCCCTTCCAGGTCAATAGGATTCTTTGCATTCATTAAAACCAGAAAATGCTGTAGAACAGGGCCCTGGAAATATCCTTAAAAGGTATGCAGTGGTGTGCTTACTTTCACTATTCATTTGGTCAGCCTTTATTTAATTAGCAGCCACAGAGTTCTACTTAATAAAGGAGTTTGAAACAGCGTTATCCCATACTAAGGAGATTCAAAAAGTTATAAGCTAATTAAGAGGGTCTTCATTTAATTTTACATTGTCTTGCAGCTTTTTCGTCTTGACATGAAAGCTTACATTGACTTATTCTTCCTTCCACATTACCAGAATTTCTTTATATCACCCAATATGGTTGAAGAAATTTTAAGGTAATATATCACCACCTTGTATCATTGCAGCTCCAACTTCAGATTTGTTTCAATGCTTTCTTTAAACATTATTAGCCTCCTCATTTTACAAGAATTCTTACTTTAAACAGTTATACGTTGAATCTCTTCTCCTAGCTAACTGGATAATAGATTTTTTGTGGCTTCTTCATTCTATAATAACATCATATTTGATTTGGATAAATTGTAAAAGTCACTGCTATCAAAACAGACCAGTTAACACATTTTGTTCTTTTTACCCTCAGAAATTGTCGTTTCATCCCTTTGTATAATACTTTTAGTTATCTGTTGCTATGCAAATATCAGAGCCAAGTATAAAAGACACAAAGACAATGATTCGTTTTGGGTTGTTTTTTTTTTTTTTAACTTCTTCAGGAACACATGATGTTGCTCACTTATCACACACAGCATTAATTATATGGACTATAACTGCTCAGTAAGGATTACAATCTTTACTATCATATATTCAAATATAGCACAGATATTACACACAGAACTACATATCTCCTATTTGTTGCACAGCTTGGCACTTTCTTTAAACAACAAAATAAAAAATAAGCCTTGATAATTTGCAGTTTAAACAAAGATCTTTATATTCTCATGTGCAAAGTCTTTAATTTGGGAGGCTAGATTTCTTTTCCTCAGGGTTGGTTATGTATAGGATGTGATATATCCATTTATAAATCTGACACCGGTGACTTAATAAATGTAGAGGTTTGTCAGTAACCTACATACTCCTTCTCCAGGTCTTCATCTCCAACAAGCAGCACCCTGGGATCACAACGAGAGGCAAGTTTATTCCTAGTGCGTAGCAAGGATTCCTGGATCTCATTCTCTCCTCAGCTCAGTCCCATACTCCTGCCTTTTTCCTCTGGTTTGCGTACGCTTCATAAACACTATAGAGCTTCACCCAAGGCAGCTTCTCCTGAGCTGCATATTTTGCCTGAGATCTTCTGGCCCAGTGGAACTGATGGACATCCTCCTTCTCCTCACTCCCTTCTCCAGATTTTTCCCCTCATATTTATTTCAAATTTGTCCCTTCCATTTCATTTATCACTAATAAACTGGAACAGTTACTGGATAACAAGAGTGAAGTGACCTCAGAGAGGAAATATGAATGGTGTGCCAAAAGCCATCAGATTTCTTTGGCTAGAGAGCACCACAGAGGTTACAATAATATGAATTATCAACATTCCTGAGAAACATACTGCAAAAGCACTTAAATTCAAGCAAATCCTACCATGTACACATCTCACAGTAACAGTTATTTCTGTCTCCCTGTATATAACTAAGTCTGCAGCGTGGATATAGAAAGATAAATAATGTAAGACAACATAAGGAAGACAAAAAAATATTATGGTTGGCATTTGCTATGGGCAAAATATATACCAAAATCATAGTAAAAGAAAACGTGAGACAAAAAGGAGAGAGGAAGTTTCATATATGCATAATTTCAACAGCTTCTTTACATGAAGGGAACATAGGACACTGGACTGGATGGGACCTTGTGGGCCAAGATGACCTCTTGTGTCATCATGTTCAGTATCCTGTTATTACAGGCAAATATGTAATTTAATTCCACCCATCAACCTATCAGATTCCATCTTAAAAAGCATCTTCTCCGTTCACTGCTCCCCTTCAAATAATGTTCTAAAGCTCTTCTTCTATTTGGGCTCGACACCAGTCCCAGTGTAACTTCCTTAGTCACAAATGCTTTTAACGTGACTGTTCAAATCTAACCACTCTACCCTACCACTTAGCATCCATCTTTTAAAATAATATTGGCTCTTGTTCCTGTTTATTTTATTTTCCTTTTATGGAAGCAGGACAGTTTCTTTATTTCCTAAACACTATTGCAAACATTCTATTCAAACAATATGGGACGTAAGACAAGCTCATTTTTTAAAACCAAGGTGGGCTTAAGGTCAGTGTGTGCCACTTAGCAGATGGACCGTAAGAAACCTTGACAGCTAGACCAACCGAAGCCACATGAGTCTCAGCAAGGAAAAATGTAAAGTAATGCAGCTTGGGTTAAATAATCCCACATCAATACGGGCTGAGAAAGGACTTGGAAGTCACACTGGGCACCAAGCTAAATATGTGCTCATTGTAAATCAGACAAATTCCATATTGGTCTGTATTAGGAACACCATGGTGAGCAGACAGAGGGAAATTATTATCCACCTCTACTCAGTGCTGTGAGACTGCAACACTACTACAGTTTTGGGTCTCTTAGTTCAAAAAGGGGGTTGAAAAAGCACAGACTCCAGTGAAAGAAAGATCTCTCCATCAAAGAGGAGGTGAAGTGAAGGTCTAACAGTAGATTACAACTACTTGAAGGGGGGTTAAAAAGACCATGAAGCCAAACGCTAAGTAGCGGCACATGGTAAAATAAGGGGAAACAGCCAAGCTCCGGGTTTAGAGGTTCACAGAATGTTAAGAGAAACTTCTTTATCAGAAGAGTAGTGCAGAATGGGAAGATACAGCTTCAAAGCAGAAAGTTTTGAAGATGCAGGTAGACAAAGGTACAGCTGACCTGATCTAGTGCTAGCAGACAGTCCTGCTAACTAGTGTAACCATTACACACGATGGAGCCCTGCTTTCCTGGAGACGGCTGAACACCTGCCTGCCAATGGGAAGCAGTGAGTGAATTTCTTCTTTTGCTCTGCTTGCACAGCTTTTGCTCTACCTATTAAACTGTCTTTATCTCAACCCACAAGTTTTTCCTCACTCTTACTCTTCTGATTCTCCCCCCCCCACAGCTGGGGGGAGTGAGTGGCTGCATGGTCCTAGCTCCTGGCTGGGATTAAACCACAACACATGGTCTCGCACACTCACTTTTTTAAAATCACAACTTGTGTTTTCCACAGAGGCCAGATGAATGATTTGGCCCAGTAGTTAACAATATTCAAAGTACAGGCTGTGCTTTCTTCACAGACAATCTTTTCTCTAAATAAGTAGGCAGCCAACAG
Organism: Charadrius vociferus; assembly: GCF_000708025.1. Classification (NCBI taxonomy): domain Eukaryota; kingdom Metazoa; phylum Chordata; class Aves; order Charadriiformes; family Charadriidae; genus Charadrius; species Charadrius vociferus. Next base: position 1,453,723 of record NW_009647579.1, read on the forward strand.
ATGTTCTAACACAAACTGCAAAGTTAGCAACAGGCCCACCCTTGGGAAGTTACTGACAGTCCCTTCTCACACCTTCGTAACTTCTTGTCAGTCACTAAGGACACCAAATTTTGCCACTGCAACCAAGATACATCTGTAGGCCATACGTCACCCAGCATGTCCAGAACTTAAGCAACCATTTCTCAAGAGTAAAATTCATACCATTTTCAGTATTATTGGAAGAGTTGCAGAGGTAGGGTTGCTATGTAAAAATAAGTCTAAAGCAGTAAGAGAGAATTTAAAAATAGAGACTAAAGATTGGAGTTCTAGCAGTTTACAATGCACACGTTTATCTGCTTTATTTTCTCTGTAGTGGAGAAAACTAACCCTGCACATCTTATTTTGTTCAAATTAGTCTAGAACTTTAAGTGAATATTTTATTTCATTAAAAATTGAAGTAGGAACACTAAGAAATAAGACAAGCAAAAAAAAAGTAAGGAAATACATAAGACGAGTGATTGCCTGAAAAATAAAATCTGTATTAAAAGAAACTGAGAAGACAATTTTGATTCTAAGAAACTGCACAGATTAAATTAGAAATTGTACATAAGTTCTAATATCTATTATTGCATTTAGTTCTACATTGCATCACAAAAGTAGCAGAGAAAACCTGACAGCTGTAAATCTAAAGAAGATATGAAGCACAAAAATATGTCTGTGTTACTACGGATCTAATCCTACAGCTCTACAGATTGAGGGTAGTTTGTTCACTGATTTGATACCACACAGAGCTAGGTCATCTCTCTTTACAGGTGGCTGATTCCTGCAAGGCTGTGTAACGCTTTTGTTAATGTTACTCAAAATCTTCCAAGTCTCTGCAATCTTTTCCTGAGTACATGATGCAACAACAGGACAGAGAAGATACACTGCCTTTCTGCTAGAGACCAATAAGCTTCACTTTGATATTGGTCATGGAGCACAGAACAAAGGCTACCTTTATCCACTGAGTTTCAGTGAAGCTATTAGAACTTCATTTTCTCAGAAAAAAAATGCATTCGCTTTCTTATTTTAAGTAAATCAGCTTAGCAGAAACCCTGTTGCTCAGGAAGAAATCTTTTTTTTTTCCCCCACCCTAGCCAGATGGTGTACATTAGTCATCATTTATTATCTTCATATTTTCAAAATCTCTGAAAGAAATATGCAAAGCTACTGTTACATGTTGTAATGTGATGCCAGAACTCTGCATTTAACTTAAAATGTCTCACAAGGTTTCAAAATAAAAAGTCATTCATTTGCAAAACCCTAATCTATTATGCTATGTAATTAAATCTTCTCACATTAATTTCTACTTCCTGGGCATCAGAAATCAGAATTATTTCTTAACTGGGGAAATACATGTTTGCATCCAGAATAACATACATGTATCACAGTAAAAACTGCTTAGCAGATGAAGCGACTCAATTTAAGCAAAGTAACCAAACTGATCAACTTTCTGCAGTTTAGACATACACAAAACCAGATACTTTGACATTCTTCATTTGGGGACTAATAATCCATCATGTGCTATTAAATAAGATGTGTGACTGATGCCTTGCCAACATACAAAGCCATTTATCTTTTGGACAAGCAGCCACTCTTTCACATTCTGCCACTAGGAAAAGACAGCATTTGTAAGACAGAAAAGTAACTGAGTTTTGAATTTTGAAATATAATAATTTAATTTTTCACTTCATATACCTGTATTCCCCTGAAAGTCATTTGTGATCTGCACTACAGTAATACCAAAGAAAAAAAAAGGAAAGTAAACCCATTTATTCCCACGTGTGGAAAATGTTATGGCAGTTTCCCAATATAGAAAATGAAACAAAGGAAATTCACATACCTGTCAAAAAGAAAACAGCACTAAAGCTTTACTTTGTTTCTGCTTTTACAGCTGATGAAGTAATTTACTTCCTAGAATAGACACAGAAATTACTCTCCCTTTATTAGAAGAATTAGCATTATTTATCACTCAAGAATTCAGTGATAACTATTGCATTAGCTATGTCTTTAGATACATAATAGCAAAGAAGGGAGGGAGAGTTTCAAAAACCATGTTTTAAACATTGGTGTTCTGATAAATTCAATTAAAATCACATTGCGTCTTCTTAATCAATCCTGATTCACTTGAGGGAATACAACTACCACTCTCAACTACATCAAATGTCTGCATTAGTGTTCTTTTTAAGTGCAGCTTTGCTTTTTGACAGAGGAGCTCTGCAGCAACTTTAGAAAATATAATTATGTACCCATTATTATACTTCTTTAATACAGACATGGGCCAATAGACATTGTTTCCATACTTCAAGTGCACATGACATTCCATGTACACAAGAACATTTCATGGTTGACCAGCATTGTCCCCTGACCTTAAATTGCTCCCAGGACACACACATCCCCACATTTTGAGGTACGAAGAGCTGGACAGACCTCAGAATTCCTGAGGACTAGGATTCCAATGTGGAAAAGGAGACAGCCTGTGTAGACTTTGTATTTTTAAGAATCATTTCACTGCTCATATGGATTCCACTTTTGGTGACTAAATTACCTCTGTGTTTCTAGTTGAGTAGTAGCATTCTTCCTTAAACACGGACTGCTGAACAACTCTATCAAAAAGGTACCCCACAGAGATATATATATGCCAAAGAAAAATCTTTTACAAAGGTGTGGACAGAGATCTGAGTAGCTCTTTCCAAAATTTAGAAATTTGGAAGCAATTTAGTGGAAAGTACTGATGTGGTTAAGCTGCTTTCTTATGTTAACTTGTAGTATGTCTTTATGCATACAGAAGCCTGTTTCGGAAGCTTTGAGAATACACTTCCTAACCCTTATGATACGATCCAACAGTCAGAGTCCCAGCACATTCTTGAATTTACAAAACTACTACAAAAAGCGTAAAAAATCTATCTTTAGTTATGAAAGTCTGGAATAATAAAATCACAATGAATACATTGGCTCATACGAAAAATGCGGGGCAACACTGGGCAGGAATTTGGCATTAGGCCCAGAAATATTTCCAGTCTTCTGAGGCTCTTTATAGGACACCATCATTCTACCGCAAATCCAGATGCTTTGGCAGTTAGCACTGGTACATCTGATGGTAAGGTTGATACTTAAAAGTCAATACCAAATGCAAACTCCATATTTAGGAGTAGAACTAAGTAGGTACAACACACCATAAACATTCTTAGACCAGTTTTATATAAAACTGAAGGGATTTCACATTCCTAGCACCACTGCCAAGCAACAAATCTTACTCACAGAATTTTCACTGTTTCCAAAGAGGACACAAAATCTTTTCATCTCATTTGAACTGTGAAAGCGCAATCACTTGGTATAGCCCCAACTAACAACAGTTCCACCCTCTAAATCTCAAGCAGGGATTTACACTTGCAAGAAAAGAATGGGCAATAGGACATCTCAAATACTGAGCACAGCATATGAACAAAATTGATGCGCAAGCTACATGAAGTGTAATTAAGATGAAGTGCAATTAAGATTAAACATAATTAAGTTTCTTAAAGTCCCCTTTTTTATCAACATAGTCTGAAGTAGAATTTGAATAACTTACATCACTGAAATAGTATCTCAACCTTCAAAGAGAGTTTTAGGTAGCAGTAATGCCTATACCATCATCTGATAGATTCTGGCAGCCAGAGATAGATGAGTTAGCAGATCATGTTTAACACTTTGATTACTTTTTTTACATTATTTCCTTTAATCACTTCCTCTAAATGCACTGTAGACCTGCATTTCATCTTTGAGTGTGCTTGTTTCTCGTATTTTTAATTGTGTATTTTCCACTTTACCTTGTAAATAACACAATAATGAAGATATATTTAAACACCTCAGTTCTGCAAATAAGCATTTGTACAGACTGGAAAATGTTGCATCCAGATGACAGATTTTCATACTGATTACAGGCACCCGTGTGGATCCGTGCTGGTTTTGTTTGTGTAAATGCACTATTTAGTACATACGCTAAATACATTATTTTCCATTCATAACACTGAGTAGGAAAAATGCAAGTTCTTTGTCTAGTTTTTTCCTATGCTATACTTAGGCAGAACTCTGTCTGCTGTCTGACAGGTAATACAGAACTTTGCTGAATAAAAGCTAGGTGGAAACAACAGACATAACCATTCTGTATGTACATTATTAAATACACTATTTGCACTCCCTTACATACCATTAAAGAGGTACAGACTATCCTTCTATTTCATAGTATTCTGAAGAACAAGGTAAATGGCATGATTTTCAAAACCACCTCATAAACAACAAAAACTGTAACAGACTCCCCATAAATTTACCATCTACTGAAAAATTATCAACAAGGAGACAATGAACCAATCACTTCATATTGACTGTATACTTGCAAGGTGTGAAAAGCAAGTTGTAGAAGTGCTAATAGGCAGTGACATCTGAGTTTCAATCCTAAATCCACACAACTCCTACTGAAGATTGAGCACAGTATGCCAAAGAATCTGAACTGCACAACAGAAAGCAGGCCAAGTAAGCAATAAAGAATATAACTGGAACAGAATCCAAATTACTTGGGTGTCTTTCTGCCACCCACTAATTGATGACACTCAGGAGAATAAGGTCAGCAAAATAAGGAAAGTAGAAGAGACAATATTTATGTATACTGTCACACTGTCACATAATTTTACCTTACATAGTTGACTAGAGTCAGTGTCTAAGTGATGAATTAAACCTGCACCTAGTCATAAAACAACATTAAAGTAATGTTAAATATATTTTGTTACTTGCTAGCAGTTTTATTTATTTGTAAGAGAACAGTTTGTGGCTAGAAACCGGGGGATGAGAATGTTGCTAGATGTCAGATACTTTAGCAAACACCTTCAAAATCTCTGAGAATTTATAAACCAAGAGAATTTTTTAATCCCTACAAATTCACCTCCGACCATGCAGAAACCCACAGCTAGAAAACAGACAGGAACACAGAGCAGTAAATTCTCTACCGATTTTTTTAATGAAACATACAGGAAAAAAAAAAATCTGCTCTAAAAATATTCCTATGTGAGCTTTCCCCATGTTTTCTGCGAGCACATATGCATCTTCTTGCTAACTGTACTTAAAAATACATATATTGATACTGTATATATACATTTCCTAAAAAAACGTAATAAAAATGTAGTCAACCTATTCAGGCGATACTGCAACAGCCTGGATTTAAGCCTATCTCCACGTTTTCCTATGTCCACTTTCTGATCACTTCATAGTTTTCCAACCTGTTTATTTTGTTCTTTGACTAATACAGTTCCGAAATGTACAAAACATTGGCTCTCCTATGTCAGTTAATGGTCACTTTGTGCTCAGCTTTTATGTAGGTGAGCTTGCCAAAGCAAAAGTCTATCCCAACAACCAGATTATTTTCCAGAAGACACTTCATGCAAGCTTTCTTCAAGTCTCTGAAGGAATATGGTATCCCCAATGAAAATGAAGTGAGAAGACCAAAAAGGTAACATTTTTGTGGGTTAAATATTCATTGACAGCTATATAATGTTCCAGTGCTGTGTTTTAAGAATGCCAAGGACTTTCTGTAGAAAAAGATTAAAAAACAAAGAACAGATTGGTCCTGTAGTTATGTTCTGCACTGATAGCATCAGCTGGAAAACAGAACAATGACATATTCATTGAGAAGGTGGTTTTTTGCCCTAGATTTATCCATCTGATTGCAAATCTATTTTCCCCTTTGATTACAAAAGAATTGGGTAAAACAGATAGAATAGTTTCATTACAGTACTTTACTCATTGATCTGTCAGATATATGACTACAGTAGCTCTTTGCCTTTGTCAGTTTAAAAACTACAGAATTATTGGTTAAAAACCGACCTAATGGGACAGTCTGTTTTTCTAAATACCTTTAGCAGGAAGGCTTCATTATGTAAGGCTAAATTAATTCAGTGTTAGTTTGGTTTTATGTTTGGGTCTTTTGGGGGGTGAGGGGTTTTACTACAGTTGAGAAGGTTAAAGAAATCCCCATGAAATCAGGCTTTCAAAAACTCAAACACACAAGCAAGACCTGCACCAACCATATATCCCAGTCTGACTTTGAAGTCTCAGAATATGAAGAGAGGACATGGTTAGGTCTATTACTTTATTGGAATTTTTCTAATCATCCTTCTCAAGTTTTAAATGGCAGACCCCTGGATCAGTTGTCAATCAAGGACCTATGTCCTACACCTGTGGTCTAGTATTGCCTCCTGCAAGCCAGCAAGATCAAGAAAAGAACACTTTCTTCAAATCCTCTGCTTTTGTCAGCTGCCATGACCAGGACTGGGTCTTCTGTAGCAGGACAGGCTACAGAATTAAAGTATTATATTAAAAAAAAAAAAAATCAACACAGACTTTTAAAAGTACTAAAAGATGTGATCCCTTATATTGTTATAACAATGTTAAGAAATTTTATCAGAGAAATATGTATCTAGTTTCTTGTTTAATAGATCCTAACATCATCGCTAGAATTTCATACAGAAGGTTCTGAATGCAATACATGATGTGGATATGACACTTCTATACCAAGGAGAAGGTATTATTGGTAAATAACATATTCCACTGTGTAAGATCTAATGTCTTTCTGGTAATGACACACTACATGCTCTATCATCTCTTTGGAATTTTTTTCTTCTAGAAAGAATTTCTTAACTACTTAGGTAACACATTAATTTACTTTATATTTATTAGTAGGTAACATGCAGTACTGCACTGTAAAAGAACACTCAAGTCTAGGAAAACTACATTACTTAGGAGTGGACAACCTGCTAGAGCATTAAAAGCCAAACTATAAAAATGTCAACACAATGATGTTAATGAAATAAATTTTCAAGTATAGGTGAGGGCAGGATAGAATGTTCAGAACAACAATGTGAAGAACAAAAAAAAATGCCTTTATCCAAACTGACAGTAGAATGGTTGGCAATATCCATGAAAATGTTAAAGTACAACTTTATCCTTGATTGTCTCAGGTGCTGAAGAAGTCCTTCCTAGTACTTTTGTTCTCCCGTGGTTGTTTTTGAAACAAATGATTGAAGTGCCTATTTAATAAAAATTTTATTCCGCAATCATCAAAAATGAAAGCCTTTCCAGTGATAAAAGACTTTGTTATGAAATAGTATCTTGCAGTAAATTCCAGATATGCAAAGTTTAATTTGGCTGCAGTAATTGCTGTTTCACTGAAGCAATAAAATGCAGGGAGATTCTTGTTTTGTGTGCCCAATTAGTACTTGGATAACTATGAAAAGGAAGACCTCAACTCTTTCAACTCGAACAAAAGGCTCAGTGAACATGAGAACGTTTCTGTTACACATTTGAGTGTCAGATCGCTCTGGCTGTTCCGTAACCAAGAAAATGCAGATCTGTAGAGAAAATACAGTTGCAAGGATAAATATACTCTTCTGTCATGATAGTGTTCAATGGAAGCCCTTTGCTCCCTAAAGGGGACAGTAGCCTGGACATACATTGCAAACACAGAGCACAATAAGAAATATTAAGAGGTGGAATGGCTCCCTATACACATAAAGGAGCTCCAAGAAAAATTAAAAAAAAAAAAAAAGCACAGCCAAGCCACCAATTTGAACCCAGTCCACAAACAAGACCAGTGATATACCTGGTTTGATTTCAGCTGTGCTCAGGTACAATACTGGTCTGCTCTTCTGGAAATTCATTTAAAAATGAAGACATTTTGCTTGATTCTAGTAATAGCACCATCAGGAAACCTCACTCTTTTCTTCATTCTAACCATGATAGAAAAGCATTCAACAAAACTAACAATAAATGTACTAATTTTGAAAGAAATAAACACATGGAATACTACTGATAGTCATTGCTAAAGTATCAGGAAAACTTGCCACAGTAAAAACAAAACTGAAATAACTGAATAGAGTTGAAAAAATATTTTTGTTCACTTGCTGTGATCTACAGATCAAACCTTACTGATAAAAATCTTCAACTTCTGATAGAAAGGAAAATATGAGTCTGCTTGCCCTGAAGCCAAATTTCTTTCTTCTCGACGGATGAATCAGTTTTCCTTCTATCTTGTGGAATGTTACTAACATTAGTTAGTGCCCCTCCAGTGGCTGCTACAATTACAGCTCCAGATTCTGCAAACGACTACGCATGGGGTTTTTTTAATCACATAGCCAGCCACAATATTAAAGGCAGTAATTCTCAAAAATCTCAAATACTTCTAAGTGCATCCTTGTAATTTCAGAGTTATAATGCAAAATTATTTTCTTTCTTTCATTCCTATACCATTTGGCAGCCCAGGAGATGTATTTAGGTTTTGAATTTCTTATTTCATTTTCCCCTTCTCCATGCAGAACGCTATTTATCAGGAAGATTATTTTGTTTTTCTCCTTATTTCCACCTGAACTGCATCTAAGTCTTTTTTCTTTATTACTCTACCTTGGATATCAGGTTTGATTTCCAGAGAATTCACTGTCTCCAACAATATATTCATAAGTGCTCTGTCACTGTTTCAAGTTCATGTCCATTAACACTGTAAGACAGTTTGAGTATACTAACACCTGCTTTTTCTCCACCTATAAAACTGCTCTCCAGCTGATGTAAAACGTCACAGTCCCTGTGACTTTCTCACACCTATTCAGTGAGATAGCCCCTAAAGCATATTTACAAATTGCGTTCTTGAAAGTAATTACATGGAACAAGTGTTGTTACTTCCCTTTTGGAAAAATTAGGCTTTTTCCCTGTCCCGTTTTGAGTGATGTAGGACTAATTTCTCTTTTAATGCTAGGGAAAACTGCACTTTTAGAAGACTCTAGTGTCTGAATTTGTGAAAATCTTTACTTTACAGCCAGCTACATTGTGTGGGTTACAAGGGCTCCGTGTTTTTCAAGCTCAACAGGTGTGGGGAGGAGGAGGAGCAAGACCTGAGCACTCGACCCAAGCTGGCTAACAGGATTATTTCCTACCATGAATGCCACATTCAATATAAATTAGGAAGTTGCTGCAAAGTGCTCTCGCTCCCTTGATGGTGGCGGCCCAGAGAACTTTTTGCCCCAGTGTGGAACCCCTAAGCCCTTCCCTTCTCCCCGAAGCCACAGCGCTGGCAGTGTCCCACATTCACTGTCCCCAGCTGGGAGCACACAGCTTCCTATGGATACAATTAGCTGAGTATAATCCTTGTGTATTTTATATTGGTATCAGGACCAATATTGGTTCTTTAGTGATATTATTATTATCTAGTCTTATTCTATTAAATCTGTTTATATTTCAGCCCCCAGGTTTCCTTGTTTTTTCCTTGATTCCCCTTGCGGGTGGGGATGGGTCATCGGGTGATAGAGTAAGTGTCTAAATGACAATAAACTGTTGTGGGTTTTCTCAAACCATAACATTCCCCTAGAGAACTGGAGTCCCTACTACTCCCAAGCAGGCAAGAAAAAACTATTACTTTGATCAGATACAAATCACTGAGAAACCAAGACCCAAAAACAAACAAACAAAAAAAAATTTCTCCTTCCGTTATATGCACAGAATTTCAAAAACATGCATTTGCTGAAGATGTTCATACGTAGTCAGCCCTATATTTTTCCAGTTTTTGTGTACTTCAATACTGGTAAAAATGAAATAGCAGTCATTAAGAATTCCCCAAAAGCTAGGCTAATTTAATCTCATGAGCATTCTATGTAAGTGTGCTCATGAATTCATATCAGACATTCCTATGCTTTTATATATATTTGACAGAACTTGATGATTCTAGTAATGACCCTCAGACTACCTGGCTCACATGGACAGTCATCCAGATTTTCCCCTTTGTTGAGGGGAGAGGAAGAGTTGTTAGGTGGCATGTAGAGCCAAAACGTCAAATTTTATGTATTGCAACTAAAAACAGTCAGGTACCATTAATACCTTTAAATGAGGACTTAAATACACGAACAGCAGAAAAGAAATCCAATGGAGTTAGTTGTGAAGCTTTCTCTTTGGTTTAAAGGCATGAAACACCATCATTTGTTAAAAATACATAAAGAAAATTACTAAATTAATAGCATGCATCACCTCCAGAAGCAGGAGAAAACTCATCGTTACCAATCTAAGGTGTTATCTGTTAACCCATCCTGCTTTGTCTATGCAGGCAGGATATAAGGATTGGGCCATAAACTCCTTTTTTGATTTGACCTATTCTAAACCATTTATGTTATCCTCTCTGCTATCAAACTTACTGCTCACAACAATGGAGACACTCAGACTGGCCCCTAAACCTTCTCTGTTGCACAAACAACAAAAAGAAGAATCTTTATCAATTCTAGGGAATCTAATGGCCGAAGTGAGGACGTTTCCCAGCCAGAATAGCTGAATTGAAAATGCTATTAGACTCCCAGTTTCAGCGATTTGAAGAAAGCTCTAAAAACCTGATTCTATTTTAAGTTTTAATAATAAGTATAACAACTAAAATATAAATCTTTGCACCTTACTGGCCTGGAAGTTGCTGACATATATCTATAAGTTTATACTGTACATTGGTTTTTAAAATAGCTATTGAAACAATTTTCACAATCCACTACCACAACATCAAATGGCCAGTGAAAATATTGGGAAAAAACTAAGGTTTGAAAATCAGCCCTTAACATGCGATGAAGACTAAAAGGAATTTACCCTACACAGCCTTAATTCAGAATTGCTTTGGAATAAGCAACCACCATTTTTTGTTCTCTTTTGCTAACTGGCAATTTTACATTGGAAGTTTTCTACTGTGATTCCACACCATCAATCCCTTGAATTTCAAAAGAGGGTCTCCATCTTTGCAGAAAAAATGCTTAATACACTGCAAATCAAGTCCTCAAAGAGAAACAAAATGCTTTAATTAAAGCTATTTCATTTGCTTAGTGCTATTTCTAACTTATGATTTGCCAAAGGCATTGTTTTACTCATGTTTCGATGGAATACTTAGGACACCGTGAAAGAGATGGCATCTCCTCTGTAGCAAAAGGGAAAGGTTGACTTCTGCCCTGGGCATCTTTTATTTTCTATGAAAGCTTAAAGGTAGAAACTGAAGCATGATAATTGAACCTTGAAGGAAAAAGTAGTGACATTATAACAACTGCTTCTGCCAAGTGATAAATATCCTGTGTTGCGATATATTTAATTTGTAAGACTAAATTGATAGTGTTAATAAACATTAAAGGGAGTTATGCGATACCAAATTGAACATACTGATAGCTAGTAAACCCCACTTATCGTTCCAAGTAAAGGTGCAGGTTGCTATCTGAAAAAAAATTGCATAATTCATCCAATCTTTTTTTTTTTTAAATGGCAGCATTTAAATTTATTATACATGGCATATTAAAAAGGTGGTTTTCATATTCTCCAGTGCCCAAGGCATAAACGTGAAAGTGCCAGTGGAAATAACAAATGATGTAATAGAAGCGTGTAAAACCTGAGGCAATAATACATCGTAGTCAGAATCCAATGGTTTTGCTCAAGTGACATACACATTTGCACTCAAAAGTTTTGCCTCTTTTTCCTTTGGTTAAAACTATCAAAGCAGCAGTCTCCTAGTGAGGTATGTCAGAGCTAACGTAGCTGAATGTAGTTCACTGTAATTGAAAGTAATTCATCCTGTCACATTTACTGTAACGAGAGGTCACATCTCGAGGGCCATAAATGTTGTTCACATTAATCGTAACTGACACCTTCCTCCTCCTTCAGGGAAATTCAGCCATATTACATGGTTTAGTTCACATCCTTTTTAAGCATCTTAACTTCTTCATGTTGGGAGGGTTTTGTTGTTTATTTTTGTTTTGGTTTTATTTAAAGAAAAATAGGCAAAAATACCAGCAACAAATTCTGCCTTGTGTGTTATAATAAAGTCTTCTCACAGAAAAGTACATAGCAATAATTACAATTACACTGATCTCCAAAAATCCCACAGATCACTAAAAATTATGACCTAAAGTCTGCCTATTCAGGAAACAGAAACAATCCTTAAGTTATTTATACATATAGGCCATATTCAAAAGGAGTAATTAAGAATGCAGTATACTATGTAATGACCACCTGGACTGCATCCATTAATTTTTCTAGTACTTAAACATATGATTTAGGAATCATAAGGTCATATAGTAAAAAATGTACTTGTTTTGGAATGTTAATATCTGTACTGACCACGCCAGAGTATGAACCTCTATTCTCAACATGATCATATATTTCAAACCTGATATTTAAACTAAGATACCATTTCCTTTTTAAATATTAACTGGTCATTTCGGTTTTTACAGCGTATAAGACCAAACCTTTTTTTTTTTTTTTCCTTATTTGACAGAGCTACACACTTGAAGAAAGCTTTTCAAAGCACTGAATACATGTGTACTTCATGTATAATTAATACAGTTTACAGAAAATGACAAGCTTTTAATTTGCATGTTTAGTTTATCCTGGAAATACAGTTAAAAGATGAAAGAAGAAGTGGCAAGCAAAATCAGAGTGGACAGAATATGATGTGCTTGTTGACCAGAAAATAAACTTAATTTCTTAGTTTTACTTTTGTTGCACTGACCAAGAGTCTGGCTTTTCTCCCCAAAAAATTATATAGCTGACCCACCATTAACGAGTGATATCTTAGCTCAGATTTAACAGTTTAGGGTTTTTTCTAACACGTATTTATGGGGGAATGCAAACTACAAGTTTTCATTTATTCACAGCCACAAATGGTAATATTTATGACACAAAGGTTCACTGATGACTCTCAGCATTAAGTATTAAACCACTGAAGACAACAAAAACAGGAACACAAAGGCAGCTTGAATTCTACAACACATTAGAATAATTTGTTATTTTTTTGAAAGGCAGATTAGCCTTAGAGTTTCTATTACTTAAAATCGAACGTAGCCCCACAGGAAAATCAGTTGCCTGATTCTCCTCTAGTGTAAATCCCTAGTAATGCCACTGAAATACAATAAATTAGATGAGTATATGAATTTTAGAATCAACACTGAAAGACTCCAGACTCACTATGTATCACAGAACACGACTCTTCAGGCATAAATACAAGTGATTCTTTTAAAGAACTATCTTTGTGTTGTCTCACAATGTCATTTAGTTTTGGTGAGGCCTCCAGCAATCATGTAATTTCCTACAGTAGTATTTGGTGTAGAGCTACGTAAAACATTCCTATGATCCCTGCCACAAAATCGTGCTGAAAGACCTAGTCCTACTCTTCAACAGAAAAGAAACATCAAAAACAAAAAAAATGATGATTTCACTGAAATAAAAAGGCTGTACTATGCTTACTCCTCTTACTTATGATTAACCTTGACTATTGTTACATTTTTAACATCGCAACACTTTTCAGAAATAAATCTAGGTTTTACTTCAAAACAGGTACGCACTTCACATTTTAATATTTCCACACTATTACATAATATTTGTCCTGTGCCTGTATCTATGGTACGCTTGACTGTTCTTGTACCAAACATACAATCAAGAAGAATGAAAACATGACTTACATTTTAAAATACTTCTCCATCTTTAGTCTCATCTCCATTATAATTCCATCAGTTTCTTTCTCTGTACAAAAAATTTCAGCACTTCTGCCCAAGTACCTCATTTATTCCTAATTTCACGGGTTATCATTAATCTGTATGTTTCAAATATATTACCACTTAGGAAAGGAGCTCAAAAAATCATAGTGAAACTATATTCCAATAAATCATCATTGCCATTAATCCTTCATCATTACAAAAAGTATATATAATTCAACACCTCAGGCCTTTCTAACTTAGGAAGTGACTTTACTTTACAAATACTATCTTTCTTGTTCTATAAAGAACAAGCCAGAAAGTAAAACCACATTTAGATAATAAAACATGCACTACTATTGAATCCTAAGAGACTATATAGCTGAGTTACTCACTTAGGACTCTCAGTGTACTTCAATAACCCATCCATCCCCAATTGCAAAGTCTTTGGTGAGAAGCAGCAGCAGCACCAATTAACTGTTCTGAATAAACTCAGGGTATTTTATGTTTTTGCAGATATTCTAAAGCTTATTTTTGTACCATAATTTCACAAAAATATAGCCTAGCACTTTATTACTTGGGGGTAGATCAAGAGACATTTTATTAATATCTCAGGAAATTCAGATTTGCACCTGTTTCCTATTTTATTTCTTGGTTCTTTGCTGCATACTTTTCCAGCACAGTTGACAGCATTTGGATAATATTTGAAGTTGGGGTGGCCAGCCCTGCAAAAATGAATGTCCTGTTCACTCCTACTGGAAGTCTGTTCCCATATCTCACCTCTCTGGTGTTTAGAAAGCTCTTCTAATCTCTAATGTAACTTTACCCACAGCTAGTTGATACCCAGTTGTTCTTGTGCCAGCACTATCCTTTAGCTTAAGCAGCTTTTCTCTCCCCCTCATGTTCCCCCAATGAGATTCTCTCTCATTCTTCAATTTTCCTAGCTGAAAAATGTCATGCTGTTACAGTTCCCTCTTATGAAATGTTTTCTTTACACAGTCATCCTATTATCCTTCCTCTGCACCTATTTATTTGAATTGATCGAAAAGAAGATGATTAATTTTCCCTCTGTCATAAAGCAATTTCCATAGTGTGACAAAGTATGCACATAAATCAGTTATGTAATTTAAAAATACGCATTTCTTATATGTCTCTGTTTCGGTGAATCTCTCTAAACTCCCTACCTTCAAATCCTTAATTTAGGGTCAAAATTGTCAGCACTTGAACTCCACCAAAGAATCAACACCAGTCTTTCCCATTTTTCACATTATATAAAAATTTCTTACTCTTGTTTTTGAAGTGCCCCAGGTTTCTATTTCAGTAGGGCACCTTACTCATCCTTTCTACACAAACAAAGATCTTCATAACATTTCACATATGGGGAGTCTTTTCTGTGAGGATCCTTAAAATGTACGTGAACTTTCTCAGAAAAGGATTATTCTGGTTGTTTGCGTCAAATGTACGTGAACTTTCTCAGAAGAGAAAAGGATTATTCTGGTTGTTTGCGTAAAGTTGTCTTTTTCCATGTTACATAAGCCTTGATGATGTCTGTGCTGTTGTGTATTTATCATGTCTAGAGTTAAACAATATTCTCTTTTAAGTCAAAAGGAGCAGGACTGAATCCAGAATTTGGAAACTATCCAGTGATGCTTTGTTGTAGTAATGTTCTCTTTGTATGAAAGATGTTGGACAAACGCAAAGCCTTTTCACTACTGTTAATAAATATGGTTAGATCAGGTCTTCAGGCTATAAACGTGTTGTTTAGATTCTGAGACAGCAACAAGCAATAAGAGCAGAGAGAAGTTAGCCAGGCAATTAGCCCTTGAGATTCTTGGGGGGGGAAAAAAAAAAAAAATCACATTTCTGTAAAAATTAGTTCATATATAAAGAAAGAATTATTATTTATTTTTTTTAACCTTTATTTGCAGTCTTCCAGAAGTATGATTATCAGGGACTATGAGAGGAAGCTGTTTATTTTCATGTTTTCTATAGCATAATCTGACACAGATCATTTAAAATGCTGCCATTTGTTCTTTATCTCTTGAATGAGTGCACCCTTTCACATTAACTTGCTTTCCCAAAAGATAAAAACACTACAGAGAGCACCATTCTGATACTACTTAGCCAAACCGAAAGAAGATAATTTGAAAGTTAGACTATAGATTATTGCAACTATTATCCCATCTAACAACCAAGAATACTGGAGTACTAACGATGTTTTATGCCTCAGTTAGGTTTTGGTTCATTACATAAGAAAGGGCAGCACAGATGTGTTATCAAACAAGACTAAATTACAGGGCATATTGTAATTTCTGAAGAAGTATGTGTTGAGATGCCATAAGTTCTGCCCTCTGGAAAAGCATAAAAGGTCTCAAGAAAAGGCCAAGATAACTCAGTTCAGCTACTGGGTGATCCAGGCTATTTTCCAGACCAAAACCCCCAGCTGCTGGCCATACAGAACACTGCTTCCTTGGAGGACATGAGACACTACAAATCAGGAAGTCTGAAGTCGGGTGGCAAAATATTACTACAGTGATGGGGCAATGAAATTCATTTGATACGCTGAAGACAGAAAACGGAAGACCGGAACCGACATCAAGCTTCTTTACCTCCCTACTTTCCCTTTAACTCCAAGTTTCACCAAATTCCACTAAAAAATCAGTGCAAAAGATGTTTGCAAAAAGGAAAGAAAATGCACACCATATTTGCTTATATTTATTGCATTCTCCTGCCTTTCTCACATTACTATGTTTGCACTAGAGAAAGATGCTCTACATTGACTTTATGACATTGCTTTAGATTGTCTATCATAACAGACATTTCACTTCTAAACTACTGTTAAGGTTTGATCATATTTGTTCAATCAGTTTAACTTAGTCAAAAGTAATTAATACACATATATACTGTAAACTTTATTGCATCAAGGACAGATGCACAGAGATTTATCTTATTAATATATGTATTTTACCTATAGAGCTCATAGCGCAGTGACCATAGCATAAATAGGCAGACTAGTGTCAACTGAATCTAGCTGACTACTAATACCCTTAAGTTGTAGCAGCAAGACATCAGCACAGGTTAGTAACCTGGAGTCTGCAGAGTGAAGTCAGTGACACTGCAGCTGCACTGATCTTCATGCCCAAGGTAGCTAGCTTTAAATCCACCCTATGTATTCTGTAATTAAACCTCTGACTGCAGTATATATCAGCTAGACATAGCAGTTTGATAGCACCATAAAACCTGGTATTGGCTTGCAAATAAAGTACTCCGATAAATTACAGCACTCTGGCTGTCTAGGGTCTCTATCCCAGCATCCAGGAATCACATGCAGAAATACCAAGTCTCCACCTACCACTAGCATATAAGGCGATGATGAAACCAGGCACTGCAAATCGTGACCAGGCATCCGGCCCAACTCTGTTCTGCTGCAGTTGGACCAGCTAGAAGACTGCCGTGTACAAATTCTACGTGCAGCTCATTTTATTTAATATTTTAATGGTAGCTTAGATAAACATATAGCCTATAATCTGTATATTGTAATATATAGCCTGTGTCTTACAGACTATATATACACAGACTATAATCTGTATATACGTAATACACAAACTATACAGTAGAGAATGGAAAATGCAACACTTTTTAGGTGTTGTAACTGTCAGTGCCTCCTTGTAGTAGTGCTGTTCTGGGAAGTGGGGAGAATGCGAGATTTCAAACCAATCGCCTCAATTTGGGTTTATTCCCAAATGCACCTAAAGCACAGCACAAGGATAGAAAAGTATTCCACTGCCCTTCAAAAATAAAGAAAGCAGGTCAGTATGACCTTGTCCTGTTTCCTGACATGTTCATGCTGGCCAACTATTGCGGACTACAAGGGAGAAAATTAAAATATATATCCATCAGAGACTTTTCCATATGTTTGCTATACCATACATTACATATAGAGACAGAGGAAGCAAGCAGAGGTGAGAAACTGAAAATGTAAATGCAGAACTTTCATCTATTTATATCTAAATTATCCTTGTCCCAATCCTAATCTAAAGAATTTCCCCTTGCCAGACCAACATAATGCAGATGAATGTTTAAAAAATAAAATTGTATTTCCTTAATTTTTGTTTCTTACTATATTGAATACCTTAGCTCTTTAAAAGCAAAAAGCAAAAATATAAGCCTTTTTTACCCCTCTTGTGATACGGCAGCTTCCATATGCTTTTAGTATTAAAACTACATCACTAACGCTCTTTTCATAAACATTTGCACAAAGTAATGTTTTTCAGCA
>NW_009647579.1:1471536-1485897 GCF_000708025.1 Charadrius vociferus
TTCAGCAGGAAAATGAGATTAGGGCAAAAAGTCTGAAAATCCTGTGTGTGTTCATTTTAGATTGAACACAAATACAGAAAGTTCACGTAAGAAAAGATTAGCAGAGGACTAAAACTTTAAAGCATAGCTGAAGAGTAGGTTATAACAGGATATAAATCCTTTCACCTCTCAATCATTTGTTTAATCTCAATTTAGGTGCATAGTGGTTGAAATTGGATTCTTTGAATGTTCTTCTGTAGCCTACAGTTTAATCAACTAGTACGCTCACGGCAAATCCTACCGTGTGTGTCCACATAACAAATAGCTGAACAATCTGTTTCTGGCAGAAACAGCGAAAAAGCCAACACTTTCTAACTTTACCCTTGACTGAACTGTGGATTAAGTTATTTTCTAGTTAGGAAATATTACTAAATTCAAATATTATAAACTAAAATTTAGAGATTGTATTTAACTGTGCAAAGACTCAGTCTGTCACAACTTGAAGTCAATATTTAGTACAAATAAAAGACTCAATTATAAATATGACCTCTAATGTAAATGAAAGATCATACATACGCTTACAGAAGGAAATAACTTTGTAAATCATAGAACTGTTTTTCTATTTTCTGTTCTACTACCAAGCGTGAAAACAGAAGAGTTCAAGGAAAGTGCTGAATCCTTTTGGCATGCTGCAGGAAATCTGCCCTGAGGTACAGATTACATTGCAGGAATCTTGTAATCCTTACATTGTGCCTACTTGAAAAATATCAGTATATCAATTTAATAAAGTTTTGGTCAAGTTGTTCAGAAACCATCCTAATATCTGTCTTCAATCACTTGCCCAGCCAGACTAAGTTCTAAGTAGGTAACAGTAACTACAGTACTTGAGGCTCACAATGAAGCATCTGACAACTTTCATGAGGACTGTCTGGATAGTATCTTTTTGTAGATAAAGGAGTTCAGTTTGCTTCAAGCAATAAATTCACTTTCCATAAAGAACGCATATGGTTATATACCAGTATGACGAATGCTGTACCAGCCTTACATGAAAGACGTAAGCAAGCAGTTATTCTATTCATCAGTTATGAAAGAAATTCAATTCTTTCAGCATTTGAAGTTAATTTGCAAGAGGATATTTATTAATATGGCATCACACCTCTACATATAACAAATAATATACTGTGCGAGTATGTTTGTATGCTACCCTTACCTCAATTTACCAGAAAAAGTGCTTTAAAAATAATCATTCATGAAACCATGTCAATATTTAAAAATGTAGTTTAAGACTTTCCATCCCTGAACTGTACAAGATATACTGAGACTCCATCCTTAACTTTCTGTAGAATGGATGTCATTACATTCATTCTAAAAATCACGCAATACCAAAAAAAAAAAAAAATCTGTTAAACTGGTATCCTTTTCCCTCAACATTTTCATAACTACCTTCCAGAAAAGCATTATAAGTGCTTAAATACTGTATGCTCTGCAGCTAGCTTGGATAGTTGTTACAATACTTTGAGCCACTTGATAACTGCACATATTTGTACTTCTTCCAGCAACAGAAGTAACCATGATAATGTACTTCTAATCAAACTGCCAACACTAAAATCATTTCCAAATGGAAGCTCATTAGCCTACAAGACTTAAAGACACAGAGGAAAAAACAGGATTCAGAAGTGTTCTTTAAAATATTATGTCTCAACAAAATTACTTTTACTGTAGTGTTGGGGAATATTTTTGCAATCATTTCACACGTACTCATTCAAACTTCAGAAATCCACAGCTGGACGGTCTGAGCCCAAAAGTCCCGGTGGTTTGCTAAAATGTGTTCTTCCCTTAAAATTCTGCTCCGAGAATTCAAAACGGAGACAAGTCTGGAGGCTGAGGCTGTTAATTCACAGTATATCCATGCCAGTTCATCCACTAGTAAAAATTTCCATTCACATCAGACATGGCCCATGAGCATGTATCTCTTCAATTATTCATAGCATGTAATATGGAGCTTACACATGTTTTTGACAGCTATTGGTCAGATGATCCCTAAACCAGAACAAGACCTAGTAGGCCAAAAATACAATAACCTGCACTCTATGAAGTGTCAATGAAAAGTGTATCTACTGAAAAAATATTTAGCAAATTTGAAACAGCTACACCTATTTAAATGAGTTCAGAATGCTACACCGTGTATATGGCATTTCTCGTTTAGTACTTTCAGCCTCTACTTTGGCTTAACGGCTAGGTTTTCCACATTTTACATTAGTTCTACATACAATTAAATACCTGTGGGTTTAGGCCCAGTCTTCTACAGGATAAGAAATGCAGGGAAGGACACTAACAAGCCTTGTTTTCCAGCAGGGGTACTGGATTAAAGCAAGCATTTTTCTCTCTTTCCATCTTGTCACTCTTTCTAACAAAGGCAACACCATTTCAGCCATGTGAGAACAACTAGTGGGCATATATTGATCCAGTTAATTAAAAAAAAGTTTATTAAAAATTGTGGGGAGGGGCCATTTTAACACAAATACATTCATTGATTTGTCTGAACATAGCTGCACATGGAGTTACACCAGCACAATCAAAGCAGCAGAAACATGCACTGGAGGATGAAGGCAATGCTCAAGCAAGCAGTGAAACTGAAAACACTGTTCCTCAAACATCTTAGTTGTTCTACCTTTGGGGAGGGGAAAAAAAAAAAAAAAAGCATTAAGACATTTAGGATCATGTGTCTGAAACATTTAGGATTTGGATGGAAAAAAAAAGTAATAATACAGTCCAAGTGTTTCATGGCCTATCCAGAACTCTTTCGGTCCTGTTATATGTAGGCAATGACAAATTTTGATAAAATGTCCTTAGTTACTCTAAATTAGATTACTCTGAAAATGCATAACAATACACAATAACCTATCTAAAACCACATGAAATTAATTACAAGATTAGCAAAGAGTTGCGTGTTAAAATAAAGGGTGATGCAATTACAATTAAAGAGTATACAACTATCTCTAGCTACACTAGCAAGAAAAACAATCTGATTAGAAAAATTTAATGAATGAACACAGTTAAGAGTAGTCCCAACTAAGACAGCCTACACAAAAGTAAGTTCGGAAAAACTGAGCAAGTCTACCATAATTTCACAGACAGTAATTTGCACTAGGCAAAGTCATGAGATCTAATGCATAATGGGAACAAATTAGATTAGCACCAATTGCATAGCAATGAAATGCACAAGAACTCAGGGAAAGAAAAAAGCATGCAAATAGCTTTCAAAGGCTATGATTTTCTTTGGGACTGCAGAGATTAACACAGCTTGTCTTGGTAACTGAAGGGGAAGAGAGTTATCAATAGTTTTAAATAAAATAATCTATTCTTAATGGAGGAAAGTGAGGAGTATTTTTTAGGAAGCCTTTTAACTGTATATTTAAGAGAACATAACAGGAAAGATTTTTACAGCCCAGTTGGAAAGCAAAAATTAGATAAAATATGATTTAGATCTTCTTTACTTCCTACTCACTATATTTAGTAAAACTGCACTAACAACAACAAAAAAAAAAACCACAGTGGCATGTGCTGCATTATCTCATTCCAAACAAATTTTGCACTAGAGTATTTTTCTGTAACAATTTTCTTCAAATGCATGATGAAATAATCATGTTTCTAGTGCACTGAGAAATAACTTGCAGCTTGGTTATATGTTACTGAAAATTTTTTAAACCTAGCAAAAACGGTATTCAAAAGATCGCTAGATTCATGCTAAGGACACTGGAAAGGGGAGTTTAAGAATGCAAAGACAAATTAGTTTTAACTGTTTATACTAATGCATCAATATTTACGTCAAATGGCCTGAAGAAGGTATAGCTTAGTTTGTTCAATAGTTCATTAAGCCACCAAAGATGCTTTAGTTAGTGATTTAAGTTTTATTCATCTTTACTACAGTTTCATGAAGTTCTAGCTATATATTTTTTTGAAAAACTTTTAATGCAGATATATTAAGTAAAACAGGTGACTACCTATCAAGAACCCAAAACCAAATATAAAATTCACAATTTATCAGAATGTATTTCATATCTCCACACCATTAAAATATTAAGCTTCTAATGTTGTTTCGTCTTATTATCTGAACACCCAAGTACAAATAATCAGAAAGATCTGCTCACATATTTCATCAGAACACCTTCCTGATACCTTGGTGCTATGGAAAAAAAAACCCCATCAACAAGTCTCTAGAGGCTTTGTCCAACAGTGAAATCTGCAGAAAAAATATGGAAATTACCTGTCCTCAGAAATTATTTGTATCATTTATTTAAAGCTCATTGCTTTAAAAACAGCAGGCTAACAGAGTCCCCTCGGGAAAAGCATGTAAATCACCTTCTGCTCCCAGGGGCCTCTATTCTCATGCATCAGGATTCTTAATTCTCTCCTTACAGCCATGGAAACACTTTCTAACTAGTATTCTGGCAGGACTTTCGAAGGTCATCAGCCTCAAACTATTTCTTGTTGACTACAGACACGTTGCTCAAAGGAAAGTAACACATTCTCCACTGTGATCACAGTCCCTTCTAAGGAAATGATTGAGAACATGATGGAATCCTAAAATATTTAACAAGGATGTATTTTAGAAGCTGCTGCTGACAACTTTACTATTTCTGTGAGTATGTTTTACAGCATGACTTTCTTCCAATTTTGAAATATTACTACCTTATTTGGGAATACTGAGATCAAAATCTTACACAAGAAAAAAGCTCATAAATTGTACAGAATGGAATGTAGGTAAATGCTGAATATTCTTTCATTACCTGTTATGATATAATCTTTAATTTACAGCATGATGACAGACTAAGATAAAGTAAAAGCTTCAATATTCTGAAGAACATCAGCACAAGTTAGTGCAACACCAAACTGAGGAAAAGCACCCAAACGCTTGTTCTTTCAGGATAACGGCAGCACAAGGAAATACACTCCTACCAATGCAGTTGAAGCAAAACAATGTACCTGTTAAGCCAGTAGTCATTTAATGATACCAACAGTCACAAAAACAACCCCAACATCGTGCATATTGTGCCCTCTTGGCCAAGAAGGCCAATGGTATCATGGTGTGCATTAAAAAGAGTATGGCCAGCAGGTTGAGGGAAGTTATCCTCCCCCTCTACTCTACCCTGGTGACGCCAGATCTGGACTATTGTGTTCAGTTCTGGGCTCCCCTGTTCAAGACAGACAAGGAACTACTGGAGAGAGTCCAGCAGAGGGCTATGGAGATGATCAGGGGACTGGACCATCTCTGTTACGAGGAAAGGCTGAGAGACCTGGGTCTGTTTAGCCTGGAGAAGAGAAGACAGAGGGGATCTCATCAATGCTTATCAATATCTAAAGGGCTGGTGCCCAGTGACAGGACAAGGGGCACCAGGCACAAACTAGAACACAGGGAATTCCACCTCAATGTGAGGAAAAACTTCTGAGTGTGACAGAGCACTGGAACAGGCTGCCCAGAGAGGCTGTGGAGTTTCCTTCTCTGGAGATATTCAAAACCTGCCTGGCTGTGTTCCTGTCCAGCCTGCTGTAGGTGAACCTGCTTTGGCAGGGGTGTTGGACGAGATGATCTCCAAAGGTCCCTTCTAACCCCTACCATTCTGTGACATTCAAAAACATAGTTCCACCTCTGTATTACCACATTTTTCACCCTCTAATTTGGTCTTATATAGGAAGTTGAACAACATTAGTCTCTCGTATTTCTGCACATATATATATGTAAAGTATCCCTCAAAACTACCAACATGTTCAAAGACACTGGCAGTGGCTGTATTAAGTACTGAAAATGAGTATGTATCTTAAACCAGACAGTGATTTGAGATATCTTTGAACTTCATTTCTTATGTCCAACTCTTGGATCCTTGTTCGCATTTAGGAGTAATGTGGTCTAGAAAATCCTAATTTCATAGAAGCCAGTCACGGGGGGAAAAAAATGCTATTTAATCTACACCTTAGAACACCTCCAGAGTACTTACTCTTTCCTCTGTCAACATACCAGAGTCCATTTCCTTTCAGTACTATGTAAGACTATAAATATTTACTAAAAATAGTTCAGCATGAGGATGAGTCACAACATCATGTCCTTGGAGGCTAATTAAAAGTAGAGTCATTCTGATCAAG
The DNA here is from genome assembly GCF_000708025.1 of Charadrius vociferus. NCBI lineage: Eukaryota > Metazoa > Chordata > Aves > Charadriiformes > Charadriidae > Charadrius > Charadrius vociferus. The sequence goes on from NW_009647579.1 coordinate 1,477,657, forward strand.
TGTTACAATAACCATCTAATAATCAAAACAAATAGAATTACACCTTGAGTAAGTCCTATTTAATGTAAGAACAGCTGAATCATACACTAAGTTTTAAAAGGTCCCATTGTGTGCACAAATAATTTCACTACTTACAATGGGTTACACATGATAACAAGGTTTAGAATATTGGTTCTCACTTTTGGAAGTAAGTTAGAATGTGTGGGGGACATGAACTTAATGAAATTTTGCTGAAGATCCTGCTTATCACCAGTCATTTGCTATATGTTATGAAGTGAAAAAACTGGCAGAAGCAGGCACTGCTCCATATAGTAAGCAGATCAAGCAAAGGACAGTTTAGGGGAGAAATTTTTTTGACCTCACTTACCCAAGTCCATACAATAGTGAGCCTGGTATTTGGTGTGTAAGGTTAGTGAATAAACATGCCAGCAGAAGTATTTCAAATCATAAACCTCTCCAGTTAATACCACATGCCCCCTAAAGAGTGGTTAGAACCTGTTTATTGGAGGCAAAGAGTGACTGAAACCGGACATCTCCTTTAAAGGATCAACCTTTTTTTTTTTTAAAAACAAACTGTCAGATTAACCTGAATTATTAAGACCAAACAATAATTTCTGGGAATCGCAAGTGTGGATACAGAACAATATAAAACAGGTGGCTCCTCCTTTTACTCCTGCACAAGCCTGCAAGGCGAATGTGTTTCTCTCTGTTTTTTGTTGTTTTGGGGTTTTTTTTAAGAAAAAGTTAGTGCAACAAATCTAATCTTTAATGAATAACATTTTTATTTCCAAGTGAATTTTCAGAAGAATATATGGAATTTGGAGTGCCTCAATTTCAGACACTTAAAATCAGCCACGACCTGCAAAAAAAAAAATTTGTTCTTTGCAGGAACACTGCTCACAGTATTTAACAAATCACTGATACCTTAAGAAACACGTTCCTACAAAAAAATGTAATTTGAGAATTCTGTATTAAGACTTCTTAATGAGTCCGTACAACCTCACCATAACTGAGTGTCCAACAGACCAGCATGCTTTCAACAAAAATTTTCTATCCCAGATGCCATGCTGAGTAAAAAAAAGGAATAATGAAAGTCTCCTCCAAATTTCTAAGAGAGAATCAAAGCAGTGCATTCCTCAATATATATAATCAAATTATTTTTTAAAAGAATCAGTTTCTTCAGATGAACAGCATTTCCTTATTTGGAAGACAACAGAGACACATTGGATATTTACATGGGGCTAAACAGACATATACGTATTTTCTTGGACATTTTCTGATATTCACAACGCTTCAAACAAAAAATGACCAAAAGAAAAATGTCTGTAGAACAACTAAAAAAGATTGTCAAAAATTTTGAATGTAGAAATTTGTTTTAAAAAGTGAAAAATAAGTAAACAAGTTTAAGAACTTGTTCACCACAGTATTCTTACTACAAAACATTTTTTCAATCATCAATGAAAAAACTGTCAAGATCTGATTATTCTGTTGTGAACTCTGTATGACAAATAGTGTTGTTTCTCCAGATCATAATCTTTTCATTATTCATGTCAGAAAAGTTTTCAGCTACCCAAATTTAAACAAAGACTCAGAATAAATAGGAGAAAAATAGAAGGTTGTACAATTGGCTAGTCATTGACTGAGGTTGCAGGCTGTGTGCTCACTACCTGCAAAGAAGCTATGATTTACTAAAATAAAGCTCTGCACCACTATAACTGAGTATTTAGAACAAAACTAGCTGAACTTCATTCTCATGCCAATGTGTACTCATAGACTGTACTCGTACTTTTGTACTCATTTACATTTGAATACCTACGCTGATACTTAAGTAAATTCCTATACGAACTATTTTATTAAATAAAAGCAGTTCTAGTAATTCTGAGTATTTGCTATTCCTATATGGATGTAATTTACAGTATGGATCAAAATAAGTCATGATAAAACCTGGGACAGTGTTCCTGTACCAGCTCAACCTGACAGATATCACAGATAAGACAGTTAATATTTAAACTTCTCCTCTAGAAAGAATAGTCATGCTATTGCTTTTGCTGGTTTTATGCAAGGAAAAAAAGCCAGAGATATGATACTAAAATTTGCCAATCCAAGTGCTGACTTTTTTTGGTTCAACTATTGCAAAGATACCTATACTGCTGCCTACGAAATAGTGTTGAGCAATTAAATGAGATTAAATGAACAAGCTTGCGCACTGAAATTTTTAATTTTTTCTTGCAAAAGTCCCAGGTAATTTGGTTAACACAATGCTTGAGAGAATATTAGATGGGTGTTGCCTTTTGCTGACAATTTCTCCTCTGAATTAATACAGTAACAGTAAATAAACCTAGGTATCCTTAACAAAACGTTCTGAATCAATAAATAGTGAATAAAAATAAATTTGCAATTGCATACGGATCATATTATTACTAAATTAGTAAGGACTCTTAAAACATATGTCTATGTCACAGTTAAACACAATCCATATATTTACCCTTTCGACAGAATTCTTTAAAGTAAAGAGTTTAATGATTTGTTCAGATGTTCTACTCATTTGACTACAATCCAAACATTTTACACAAGTGGAAGCATAAAAGTAGCTTTGAAAAAACTAAGGGACAATAAGCAGATCAGTTCAAAAATTTCTCCAAGTCTGGGCTGGAACAAAAAACACACAGTGAGATTTTTATATGATAAAAGTAATTCTGCTGCTAGAAAACAAAATATGTTACCTATTTTTGACAAAGATGACTTAGAGGTCTTAAGCATATTACTTAATGTAATATCACTTCAAGAGCAAAGAGTCATCTGTAACACAATAACATTCAGAAACCGCATCTAAAGCAACTCCCATTACATAATTAATATAGGCCTACTTCCTAGATTAGTACCTTCACAAAGGAAGTTTTCTTTATATGGAGCTCTGATTACAAGATTGTAGAAAAGCTAACGAGTTCCCAGCACATGTGACTTTGGCATTCATTGTCTTTTACTCCTCCACAAGGAAAACCTCTACAGAGTAACTACTGAAGGAGAAATGCAAAGTAATTCAGACCAGAGTATAATTAAGCTATCTTTGATTTACCATGTCAGTAGATATTTATGATGCAAATTGTTTTAAGAGACTTTTTTTTTTAAAAAAAAAAAGACCTAGATGACATTCCTGCAGTTTCTTAGCTATCCATCTCAAAACATATAGAAACATTAAGTTGAAAGTGTTCCAAAACATGGCTTTTCAAGTGCATATAGAAACCAGGAAAAGATTCTGTCCCATAACAAGAAACATGCATATGTTATGAATAATCATTCTTCTAGGTTAGCAACCAATCATCCTCTTTCTCCCAGATTAACTATTATTAATAGTTAGCATTTGTGTTGCTCTTTCCTTATCAGAAGCTTAGGTAACGCCTTAAACCCTATAAGGTCTTATATGGAATTACTGTTTAACATATAAAAGTGTTTTCTCCCCTAGCTATGTGCTTGGAACAGAATTCAGAAAATTTTCATTTCAGACATGAATACAGCCAACAGACGTATGCTTTATATTCTTCCAGTACAAGTTAAAAGAATCCAATCCAAAATATTACATAATTAAAAAGTTATTGCAGAAGGGATGACGATTCTAAAAATATTTGTGACCTGCACAACCAGTACGTTTCCCAGAACCGTCTTAGGTGGTCACCTGTGCTACTGCCAATGAGCCAGATCAGTTTGGCTTTCTGTGCAAAATATTCTTTCAATTTACACTAGTCTGTGATTAAACCAGGATTATATAATTGAGCTCCTGGTAACTGACTTGCAAGACATCCACAAAAAATACCAGTAAAAATAGTACATTCCATTGAGAGCAATCTAAAGTGCTGCAACAGCTGCTGTCTTTGAACTACTCAAATTTCCCATAGAAATGCTTATGTGCTGCGTAGAAATGCAACAATTTCTTACAACTATTTTTTTAATCATGGGGAGAAGTTAAAAGAAAAAAAAAAGCCACAATTCTTCATGCTTTGGACCTCAATATCAGAATTTTAAAAGTAACACTGGGTAAGCAGATAGACGTAGCCAAGATCAGAAAACAGAAAGACATCAATTGCTTTTCAAGTTGCAACAATGAGTTGTTTGGGTTTTTTAAATTCATAGCTATACGTAAGAAAAAAAAATAAAAAAGTTCAGAAGACTTGGAAAAACATAAAATTCTAACACATTCATATACAAGGTTAGTGTTTTAAAGAAGGGAAGTTCAGTTTTGTGGGGTTTAGTGATCTTACATGAGGTTCAATTCACCTCCTTAGAAAGTTAACCTGACCAAAAGGTTAAAAAAAGAAGAAATCAGCATTCAGGAAAAGAGTGTTCTGCCAGTGAATCTCCATGCCAGCCTGGTACAACATTCTCTCCATCCTGATCAATCTTACTTTTAAGAATGTAATTTTATAATGGTACAGAACTTTATAGGGAGATTCTGTATCTAGTATTCAAAACCAATACTTCCCATCTCCTGAGAAGATACAGCAATGTGAAAATACATAAACCATGAACACTTTAACATGACTATCTTTGTACATTGTCAGCAAAAATTGTATGGATCATGTTACTTGAACTCATGTTATTGAAGATGATTCATTCCTTCTTCTGATACAGAATTTCCAATAGCAGACTTCCAAATGTAGGTCTCCAGTATTTTCTAAGTCACTTTGGAATACATGAAAAATCAAACTGGACCTACAAGCCTAACTAGGCCAAGCATATTTATTTGGTGATAATCACAGTACTGTTTATAATCTACATTTATTGATCTGTGCCTTCATTCCAGTTGAACAGAAGAATGACTTGGTTTGTTTTCCATTAAAAAATTAAATAGGCATTTAAAAGTCACCTAAATAGAATGTTGCTGATTAATTGCATTCTTTAAAATATGAAACATTAATCTATTTAGTCATAATAAAAATTTTCTGTTGTCTCTTACACAATTCTTCAGCAGTATGAAGCAGAGGCAATGAATGTACTTACAAGCTTCCCACCAGTCTTAAATCTTCTCCATATTTTTTCCCCCAATTACTGCAATATCGGGTAAATCTTCTATGGAGGTGAATTACACCTCTGGTAAGATCGTAGAAGACAAAAATGTATGAAGTTCCCTTCTTTAGGGAACTAACCTTGTTTATGAACATTTATATCTTATAATTCTGTCCAAGCTGTACAATTTTTCAAGTATCAGTTATTCCAATACTCATTCATCAGTCTGCAGTCATTTGTGCACACATACATGTATATGTATGTACACATACACATATTTCCTCTACTTTCTTCTTGCATACTTTCCAAGTTTGCCCATTTCTGCGCTCTTGTTTAGTTAATTGGGTACAGTAAGAAGGACTTTTATTAGTGATCATTTTTGCCATTATTCTTGCCAGCAAAAATACACCATTTTTGATAATGAATACAGGATGCATTCTCTTCCAAAGAGAAGAGAATGCTTCCGAAGTTACTTTCTGTAAGACCAAAACAAAACTGTATTCAGAGAAGAACCTCTTCTAGTCGCTACCCTAGTAGCTGGATAAGGAACAGGGCTAGATACACTACTTTGAAAAAAAAAAAAAAATCCTGTAACTTCATTCCTTTTGTAAGTGAGAACTTTTATACACATAGTGTAAGGGCTGCATTGTGTACAACACATTCATTAAGGACACAAACACACAATTTGATCCTGCAAATAACCATGAAGGCAGTCAACAGATGAGAGGACAACACTTATTTCATCTTGGGTTTAATTCTTCTGCTCCATGTGTATATCCAAGCTTTTGAGCACATTAAAAAAAAACAGAATTAAACAAAATCTGATAAATAAAATGGAACTGCACCTAAGAACTGTCAGTTATTTCTCATCTTAATTTCTTGTACTCCAACTTTTGTTAGCAAACATCTGAAAATTAATACCATGTGAGCAGCAGACACTGAAATTGTCTTTTTCTGTCATTTTATGTGCATTTTAGTTCCTTTTTAAAATCAACAAACAATCTGTTCAGTTTATTATCATCGCATTAAACAATGATGACTGTTCTCAATTTTAATTTAGAAAACTACTGCAGCAGCACTGGTAATCTATAGACTTGCTCCTGAATAACACTGCTGCTTCAAAATTATATTCAAGTAAGGAATCCAAGATTAGCCAAGACTAAGCTGTTATATTAATCTCAGGTCTACTCTGAAGAAAAAAATTCAAGGTTATTGCCTTAAAACTACCATGACAGATACCTGCCCCACCTTGTAGCTGTCAACTATGCAAGTATTTCCTTCCTACTCTAAAACCTATATCGCAAGTATGAACAGGTAGGTTGGACACAAGTTTTCACTATGTTAACAGTTTGTTCCCAGTTAATATTTAAATGGATTCATTAACTAGAAAGGAATGTCATCATTGCATTTGCACCGCAGTAGTTGAAAATATCTCCCACACAGAAAGAGAACAAGTGATGACATTATCTTGTGCAAGCTACACTTGCTGAGGGTCATTCCCTATTCAACTTTAATATGCAGGCACTCCTATATTACTATAGCATCAGTGTGTCAGTATAAAGCACACAATTCTCTTCTCCCTGTAGTTAACTGTCCCCAAAAGTACTAACCCAAAAAGTTGTTCAGTATTATAGTTTGCAAAGCCCCACAGCACACCTTGGAGCAACAGTTATGCTCTTACTGGATTGGTTCTAAACTTTTCTTTGCAGTTCACATAAATGCATTGTATTTCTAATGTACAACTCTAAGCTGAAAGAGAGTTTATATAATGTTATACATTTGTGTATTTGACATAACTTGCAGACCACTGAAGAAAGAGCAAGATGTAAAAGTATAAGCAAACATATAAAAATGATCCCCAAGCAGATCCTAGAAATGGAAAGAAGAAACCATCAAACGGCCCCTGGGTCACATGTGTAACACCATATAAGCTTTACCTCTGCAGTCACAGGAGAGAACTGCCCCTGCACTGCCAGTCAGCACAAGTTTCAGGAGTATAAACACAAAGGCAGGTGCCTAAAGCCATATTTCCACGCTAGGTCAGTATCTGTGTTTCAAATGTAATAAAATATTTACCTAGCACAGAGGGACAGGAAGAGTAATCAATAAGATCCAATTATACAACACACTTAAAAGATCCCTGGTAACACATTCCAATTTTGAGCACCTTGCTCACACATCTAAGCAAGACTAAACCCCCATTGTGGGAACACGCTCCTTCATTCTCCCAGCACTGCTGTAGCACACCAGCAAAATTAATAGCTCTCCACAGAGGCGCAGAGGTTGGTGCGCCCAAATCACTTTGCAGGACTGCCAAAACAGTCTTGGTAGCGTTTCAGAGAGGCTGTACTTTACTTCCTAATGAAGGGCGCTCATAGTAAGTTCAAAACAAACTGTACCAAAGATGTATTACTGAACAGAGAGTACTGTGCTGAACTGGAGCTGCTTTTGATCACCAAACCCACTCTTATAAGAAATGCTACGGCTACTATACCATTTAGAAGTAAGATCTGACAAGAAAGGGACTATTACATAGAATGGTTTAGGTTGGAAGGGACCTTGAAGATCATCGAGTTCCAACCCCCCTGCCATGGGCAGGGACACCTCCCACTAGACCAGGTGCCCAAGGTCACATCCAGCCTGGCCTTGAACACCTCCAGGGATGGGGCCTCAACAACCTCTCTGGGCAACCCGTTCCAGTGCCTTACCACCCTCAAAGTGAAAAATTTATTCCTGATGTTTAATCTAAACCTGCCCTCTTCCAGTTTAAAGCCATTACCCCTCATCCTAACACCACATGCCCTAGTAAAAAGTCCCTCCCCAGCTCTCCTGTAGGCCCCCTTTAGGTACTGGAAGGCCGCAATAAGATCTCCCCGGAGCCTTCTCTTCTCCAGGCTGAACAACCCCAGCTCTCTCAGCCTCTCCTCATAGGAGAGGTGCTCCAACCCTCGGATCATCCTCGTGGCCTTCCTCTGGACACGCTCCAGCAGGTCCATGTCCTTCTTATGTTGGGAACTCCAGAGCTGGATGCAGTACTCCAGGTGGGGTCTCACGAGAGTGGAGCAGAGGGGCAGAATCACTTCCTTTGACCTGTTGGCCACACTTCTTTTGATGCAGCCCAGGATACCATTGGCCTTCTGGGCTGCGATCACACATTGATGGCTCATGTTGAGCTTCTGGTCAATCAGCACACCCAGGTCCTTCTCCTCAGGGCTGCTCTCCAGCCATTCCCCACCGAGC
>NW_009647579.1:1486403-1520951 GCF_000708025.1 Charadrius vociferus
CAGCAGGAACCTTGCCAGACCACCACAACTTCTCAAATATGATGGCTAGTGGCTTAGCGACTTCATCTGCCAGTTCCCTCAGAACCTGCAGATGTATCTCATCAGGTCCCATGGACTTGTGCACCTTCAGGTTCCTCACGTGGTCTCACACTTCATCTTTGCCTACAGTGGGTGTTTCTTCATTTTCCCAATCCTCGCCTTTGCATTCTGCATCATGGGCAGTGTGGGTGCAGTCCCTGACAGTGAAGACTGAGGCAAAAAAGTCATTGAGTACCTCAGCTCTGTCTCTGTCCCGGGTAACCAGCTCCTGTGTTTCCTTCCAGAGAGGGCCTGCATTTTCCCTAGTCTTTCTTTTCTCACTGACATACTTAAAGAAGGATTTTTTTTGTCTTAATGTCCCTGGCCAGATTTAGTTCTATCTGTGCTTTAGCTTGTCTAACCTGATCCCTGGCTGCTCTAAGAAGTCCTCTGTATTCCTCCCAGGCCACCCACTCCTATTTCCACTCCCTATAGGCCTCCTTTTTGCTTTTGATCATGTCCAGGAGCTCCTTGTTCATCCATGCAAGCCTCCTGGCTTTTCTGCCTGCCTTCCTTTTTGTAGGGAGGCATCACTCCTGAGCTTGGAGTAGGTGATCCTTGAATATTAACCAACTGTCTTGGACCTTTCTTCCCTCCAGCTCTTCATCCCATGGCACCATACCAAGCAGATTCTTCAAGAGGCCAAATCATCTCTCCCAAAGTCCAGGGTGGTCAGTTTTCTGTGTACTCTCCTCGCTGCCTCAAGGATCTCGAACTTGACCATTTCATGGTCACTACAGCCCAGGCTACCCTTGAGTTTGACACTGTCTCCCAGCCCCTCCTTGTTGGTAAGAACAAGGTCCAGCATAGCTCCTCTCTCGTTGGCTCCTCAACCACTTGGAGAAGGGAGTTGTCATCAATGCAATCCAAGAACCTCCTGGATTGCCTATGCCTGGCTGTGTTACCCTTCCAACAGATGTCAGGGTGGTTGAAGTCACCCATGAGAACCAGGGTCTGTGAACGTGATGCCGCCCCTATCTGTCTATAGAGGGCTTCATTCACTCGATCTTCTTGGTCGGGTGGTCTGTAGCAGACCCCCACTGTAATGTCCCCTGCTCTTAACTTCCCTTTCATCTTAACCCATAGGCTGTGTATGCACCCTGTAATTATGAATTAGCATTTTAATTAAACAAAGATTTTGCCCTATTTTTTCCTAAACCGATTTAATTAAATACCCCAGGACAATTAAGAAGCTCTTCTGGTTTACTGTCGAACCACTTAGAAATTTGTTAGGCCAAAACAGACTAGTGACAATTTCACATTGCAGGGCGGGGAGGAAGGGGGAATTCAGTTTCTTACCCGTTTCATAGAAGATATATAGCAGATTCATTTCTGGTACAGTATTACTAACAATGCTTTCACTGGTACAGGAACACCTTATAGGTTCCTTTTCCCCCAGAAGCATCAGCAAAACATGCCGAGCAAAGTACATTTTTGCTGTATGATTTGCTATGGCCGCAGCTTTGCTGCATCAGCAGAATGTGACTAAAACAATACAGTAACAGCAACTGTTGATCACATACCCTTTCTCTGCTGCATCTGGTGCACAAGGGGCTATATTCAGATCACCTAAACGATACCTCAGTCTCCTACCCCTTATCCTTAGTAGCTCCCTCTGATGCTATCTAAACCGTCATAATCACTCCTCAGCAACACCCAATATTGTCAGCTTTGGTGTGATATTATCTTTCTGAGCACAGACCTCTATTTTCCAAGACTCAAGTTTCAGAAGGTACGCTACATGGATGAGAATATTATCCTGATGACCAAAGAAGTTAAATTCACCAGAAGTGTGCCTGACAACATCTTTTATATTTTCTAATCACATCGGAATACTAGCAGCTTCTTGCATCTCTGAGAACTTAGTAAAATCAACATGCAAATATGTGTAAGGGAACTACAAACAGTACTGTTTTTTATAATCAGACACATCAATGACAGTGGTGGAGGCAAACACAACTCGAAAAACATGTTCAAAACAGAAAAGCTTTACCCGGCTTTTTGCTAAGTATACAGTAGACCATAATAACATTACTGACCTCAACCTCTGACAATGTCAACAGAGAGCAGATGCTCTATTACTGGCAAAGCACACTGTTAAGATAATGGCAGCTTGACACAACATGCTTTAAATTATCTCCACACTCTTCACATTTAAGTATGTGGATTCTTATAGGCATTTGTCAGCTTACCTTACAAAATATGAAAATATAGAAGCTGCTCCTAACTGAAAACTGCATATATTTAATAACACAGGCATAAAAAAATTATTATTAAGACTTGAGCTCACTTCATTGCATGTATGCATCACAAGAGAATTTCTTACTACAGAATAAGTTAAATGCAATAATTAAATTGTCTGTTTGCATTGGTACTTGGAAAAAAAGCACTAATTATTTTTCAGATACTATGTTTGATTTTTTTTCCCCTCCAAAGTCAGGACTAAAAATCAGACATCGTTCTAGAACTGCAGAATTATAGTCAACATCAGTATAAATAAAAGAAGAACTTGGCAACATGTCTCTTCATGCCTTGTATAGCATTAAAGGTACCATCTGTGCACTTAAATTGATAATAATGTCTTGTTACCAAATGTTGCATGCTCATGTATGTATTAAAGCTTCTACGCTGCATATGCATTGAAGCATAAAAAAAGACATTCATTCTGAATTACCTGAACTAGTACAATTAACATTTTAGCCATGTGCTAATGTAAGTACCATTTATCCACAAAACAGAAATGGTCCACAGAGAGCAAAACCAAAACAAACAAACCTCGATTTCCATTCACAGAATTTCAGTTCTTTTTCTTCACTGATGCTGAAATTGCTTCCCTCCACAAATGCAGGAAGACTTACAGTACTGAAATGTTGCTGTAAATTTACTGAAAGAAAAGACTATAGACTCTAATCCATCGTAGGCAATTTCATGTAAGCCCCTTGCTCAAGCACTTCTGCCAGCTTTGGTCCAATACTTGCTGCTCTGTAATAACAGAAAGCGCTCAAGCTCTGTCACCTCCTGTGCTTCCAATAAGATGAGGCAGGTTCTGGGTGCAGAATCCCTCACAGAGGGGATGACTAGTCAACTAAAGATTGTGTGTCAAATTTAGAAATGAAACTGTGGGAAAACATCTTCTGGATCCAGCTGTAGAGCAGAAAGGAGAACCCCATTCAGCCTATTCTTAGCTGCACATCACTGCTTAGTTTGGAAAAAAAGTGAGGCTTACTGTTTAAACTGTTTTAGTTAACTCATTTTGAAACACTGAGGTAGGGAATAACCACAGCAACCATTTCGCTGGCAGACACAAGACAATGCTTTCTTCTGGCAGAGAAGCGGAGACAGGAGCTAATGATGAATCCGGATTTTTATACATTCCAATACAATTTTAAAACTACTCATAACATCTTTTGTAAGTATAATTGAACTTGACTTCAAATTTGAACATCCGTCTTAACGTAGTATTTAATAGGTTTCTAAAACCTGTCCACATGAATTTACACAAAACACATTTATCCCACCTTTGCCAATGTATTCTACCTTTCAACCTAAAGGTCATGTTAAATTTTAAAAGTGCTCAGACTTAAAAAAAAAAAAAAGGAATGCTTTTCATAAGACAGGTCTTCTGAATATGCAATCATAAATGCTTTATATAATCTTTGCTTTTATAATAATCAGGATGCAAATTGGTCCTAGCTAAACTTTTTCACAACTCAATGTTTTGGAAGTATTTAGAATTTTCTAAAGTTTAATCATCATATTCTTTCTCTTACTGTCCTTCCTTCTCAGCCCCACAAAAATAATTGTCTCAAAGATACAGTCATTTTGCCAAAATCAAAATTGGAAGCCAGGAATTGAATAACTAGTCTACACTACTAAGCGAAATCCTATTCTCATTACTTCATTTTATAACACTATTAATCTAAAAAGCTAGATTTCTACACAAAGATTTCATACTTTTTCATAATTTGCCCTTTAATCAATACATTAAACTAGAAGAACCAGCATGTAGAAAATCAGGTTTGTATATTCACACACCATAAGCAAACTTTTAGCCTCCTTCCAGCTTGAAAAGTAGCTTGACATGAAAGTAAAGAAACCTTTTCCTCTGAAAGTTTTTGAGTTTGCTTTTTCTGAAGAGTACCCAAGCCCTTCATTCCAGAGAACACTATCAGGTGTTCTAGCAGGAAAAAAAAAAAAAATTACAGCTGCCATCCAAGACTACAAAATATTATTCATGTACATAATTCTTACTAAAATGAGAAAGTCCTGTTAAGCCCATCACTTCTGTTTAGGTAAACAAGACTTCAAAGAATATTTTGTTGGTAATACTTGCTCATCAGGTAGTGATAAAATAAAGGAGACCCAGATACAAAATTCTGATATTCAACAGCACTATATCCCATTCTAGAAAGGTACTCTGTTTCAGCTTTTAGATACCAATAGTTATACAAAAAAAAAAATTACAATTATGAAACTCTTCAGACCCATTCCTGAATCATCCATGTATGGAAACTTAAATGGTATAGAATATCCATTTAGTCTCCTGAAGGGTAATAACCACCCTCCTTTTCATCAAAGTAACTAATTACACATCAACAAATGAGGTAAGACTTACTGCACTGTCATCATAAATGCTTAACAGCTCAAATGCAATATTTATACAAAATATTCCAACTCCCATACTAGCATGTCTGGACCTTTTAAATGGCATTACAATGGTTTATAATGCCAATAACACCAAAGATTTAGTTTAGACCAGTGGAAAATATTTTTGTACATGTAAACCTTAGAAATAAATTCCTAGTTTATGTGATTAAATATGAAATCAATCCAGTTCTTTTAACTTTTAAGGAAACAACCTTTTGTCAAAACAAAGTAACAAAGTTTACATAAGAACATAGTTACTTCCCACTACATGCCATTTTGCTAGTTGATACTTAAATGCCATCAATATTAAGGCCTATGCTGTGGCTTTCAACACGACTCATTCTAAACACTTTCTCATTTCAACAGCATCATAAACTGGGACATTGCCCAGTATCTGAACCAAATATTCAATTTTATTAAATACTTTCCTTTCAAACAAGAATATTAAACACAGACAATTCTTACCAAATATCCTGGCACAAATTTAGTTTCAGTATGAATATTGGGGCTGAAGTAATAAATTCAGTTTGTTCTGAATTCACTCCCAAATAACTGTTAGCCTTGCCTCTACTATCACCCTTAATTTCCTTATCATCCATTTAGAGACTTTGATCTCTGTTTTGCAAGGAAACCTAATGTGTAGCATTTTTAATTATAACACATGTCCTTAAGCCTCTGTATGTTGCATTCCTTGCCTGTATGGGCAGATGAAGGGACCTCGAGTTCTGCTGCTGCCCCTTCTTAATCCAAACCTCTGAACTCTTTGTCAACATTAGCCTCTCTCCAAAGCCATGCAAATGGGCTCCCATCCGTATATCTTTGTCCTATTAGCAAGAGACCTGACAAAGTCAAGCAATCATTACTAGTTTCAAGTTTTAAGAGAGGAGTACCATAATTAATATAAATAATACCAACAAGAAAGAAAAGCAAATACCAGACAATCCACCACGTGTCAGATAGGTAGGAAATGCTGGTGAACTGTATCAAGAATTTTCCTTCCACAAAATGTAAAACAAGGAAATACTAAACATCTTCTACATACATAGGGGTAGAAGGCGTATTTTTCCTTACACATGCTCTACATGGCTCAAACAGCCACAGTACTTGGGATGAAAAACATTTTCATGGCCAAGCAAACTCCAAAAAGCCACTCCAATACCCATCAGGTAAGACATAACAATTTCAGTTCAAAATGCACAAAAGAAAAATAGAAGTGGAAATAGAAAGGAAGAGGGTAAGAAACACAAGGAAATGAGAAGACAAACCAAAGATTTACAAACAAGGAATTAGATAAAAGAACAACATCAGGGATAAACTCAATTATTTGTTCATTTGACCCCTTTTAAATGGACCCCAGTGTTAAATAAGCAGTACAGAAAAGTACATAACTTACATCTTTGAGTTACTTATTTTTAATTGTTTAACATCTTGAGACAGATTAGAATCCCTTAAATTATACTGTTAACAGTTAAATACACTCATTGAAATCAATAGGGTAAGTCAGCTAAATGCTTGTACATTCATAACCTGGCCTCTTATTCAATAGGCAATAAACTCTCCTATTTAACAGGCTGGAAATCTAGCACAGATCATATAGTCAGGAAACAGGGAAGAATTTACTAAGACTTTGGTTAGTAGAATTCAAGTCTATTGCCCAAGTCACATAACGAATGGATATGAAGTAAACTGACAAGTTCACTCTCCTAAATCTCGCTGTTCATCCAAGACATCCAAGACACTGTTCATCCACTGTCCATCCAGGACAATTCATCCTGATGCTTGAAAGGAGGAAGAAAAAGGAACTAGATGTTTCAGTGGGCATCAACCATGGTGAAAAAAAGTGATTTTTGAAAGTTCGTAGTTACCTTCATGATATTGTTTTGGCCATTTTAGCTGTTCATTCTTACGGTTCTCAACATTTAATTCTTTTCTCTTGAAATTTTAAGTGAATAACCTACTCCAAAAAAAGAAATCATAAAAGTGACAAAATCTCACAAAAAAAAATACTCAGAAGACTACTTTGGTTCTACCACAATAGATGTGGTGTGCTCTTTGAAAAATCAGAACAGATAAAGTCTGGGATTTTAAAGAAACATTAAAATGAGTTTAACATTAGATATGCCAAATGTTTAAAGAAGAAAAAATAGTGATACAATAAAGGAAGTTCACCATGCACAGTTGTCTGTACCCAAACTTCTCTGTATGGTTTCTATTCTTGGAAAGTTTGGGGTTCCCCTCCCCCCACCTCTGAAATGAAGTCTATAACTTCCTTATATATGCAAGTTTATTGGTAGTTCAAGAGAACTGGTAAATAGAGTCATTATGAAGTAAATATGGTGTGAGACTGT
Organism: Charadrius vociferus; assembly: GCF_000708025.1. Lineage (NCBI taxonomy): Eukaryota > Metazoa > Chordata > Aves > Charadriiformes > Charadriidae > Charadrius > Charadrius vociferus. The sequence goes on from NW_009647579.1 coordinate 1,493,477, forward strand.
AGTTTTTAAAAATTATAGACCTTTCCAAGTAAAACAGGCACTGAAGACCACAACTCACGTGCATATAAATTGGCATTCCATGGCACAGTTTAACACCTGAAAACTTAAGAATTACATGATCTTTAAATCCCCCCCAAGAATTCCAAAAGCAAATTCAAAAGTATATTTAGAAAGCAACCACACCTCAATTCCAGCAACATTCTGAATAAAGGACAGGTAAAATGATACAACAATTTCTGTGCATCGTCTCTGCTGTCAGTCAAAGTATCCACATTCCAGGATCCTTCTGTCCCCCTTCCACCATAATTACAGGCTCAGGTATTGAAAACCACTGAAAAGTTTGGGAGATCATTGACACTTCAACTGTTAAAAGGTGACAGACCACGTTCTTATTGCAGCTAGACATCTGAAATCAGGCTGCAAATTGCAAACTATATAGCTAAGACATAAATGAATATTTCAGATATGCATTTACTAGTGACCTTTTAAATCCCCAATCATGTAACTGATTTTAGAATAAAGACTAAAATACAAAAACACTTGCTTTATGAACCCCTAAGTCATTAGCTCCCTTTGCTAACTGCTAAACCTTGTGTTAAATGAAACAGTATCGACTTACTTTTCTGTATGTTGTCATCATTTAAAATATGAAAAATAAACTATAATTTCAGCATATCACAGTACATTGTTGCCTAAAAATGTTCCATAAAGCAACCAATGAAGCAAGCAAGTTCTGTAATACTTGTTTTGATTAAATGTGATATTAGGAATCTCACTTTAGAAAAAGACCCAAAGACAGAATCACAGATAACACATAAGCATCTTGACTTTGTATAACATGGTATTTAATAGGTTTTGCCACTGCAAAACAGACATCTGGCTATAGAAACTTGATAGTTCTTTACAAGCTATCCAGAAAATCTTCATATGGGCCAAAGCTTCAACACAAACTAAAATTTAGAAGTATTCTGGTCCAAAGCAAAAAGCTTCTAGACTATAATATCAAATAACTGAATTTTATATTCACTGCATTTCCTACTGCATATGACCTTCATAGTAATTCCACACAAAGTGTCCAGTAAGAATTTTGTTATTTCTTCCTCCTTCCGGCCCCTAAACAAAACTGGATTAATACACAGATTTTGAGTTGCAAGCTCACTGTGTAAGATGCTGTTTGCAAGGGATGCTGATAAGGGATAAAATGACATTATGCTAGCTGAGAATAACGATAAACCACAGGCTTATTCTTCTAGAGGTAGTCAGCAGATTTGTAACAGATAACGTTAATACTAGCAAGACACAAGATCTTCTACACTTTCACATAAGGACAGACAACAAAGCAGGATTTTTCCTCAGCATGAGCGCGCCTTCTCTTTAATGAATTTTGAAGTATTTATCTGCAATGAAAGCAACACAGAGCATTCCTCTCCCAGCTGTTGTCTACATCTGAAGATAAAAATGAAAGTTACATCTGACTGATGAGCTAAATGAAAAGACTCCTATAAGTACAAGAATTTTTACAGCCATCAGCCTTCAGCACAGAATAACTTTCTACTTTTAAAAAAAACGGCAAGTTGTACTATATAAAAGTTATGGTAACAATTACAAAAGATACATTAATCATCACTTTGGGAGATGACAGAAAACACAAAGACACAGAATACAAATGTAAAAGTAGTACAAAACACAGTAATTTATAAAGACTAGGAAATTATGTATGTGTTCAGAATGTATTTCCCTGTTTTCTAGTAACATATTTTCCTAGATCCCCAACAGGGTATGTAGCAAGGGCAACTGAAATTCATTGGCATCCTGCATGGAAACTTTATTTTAAACAGTGGCATGCCAATATTAAGTTACCAAAATCCTGTATCTACATAGCACGGATACACCAACCAGACCCAGTTAGCTCATTGATTCCTGCCTAGTCTCCTAAAAGATGTACATGTACAGACAAAGACACAAAGGTCAGCTGAAATGAATAATCTGCGAGACTCCTCACTGAGTCTGCTGACCTTAGACAAGTAATGTAGTTGCTTGTGAGATGGCTCCTTACTTAGTAATCTGTACCACTTAAGAAGTCATAGAAGCTATTACCAGTGATCCAAAAGCATCTTAATGGAAAAAGGAATTTCTATAACAGTTTCATCATTACTGTACTGATTACTACATACTTCAGCAGTATCTGCTAAAGAGAGAGCTTTCTTCAAGCAATTAGAACAATCTCCCAATTAAAAATTGAGTTACATCCAACAATCAAGGCAAGGGAAAGAAAGGAAGGGCAAAAGAGAGAAATTCTGGTTATTCTATCAGCAGGTCTACCAGCCCAAAATGAAATTTGGACAACAATTCAACTGGTCTAGTTGCATTAAAACTTTCCACACATCCACTGCTCTTTTTTCTCACTCATTCTGGACTGATATGGTATCATACATATATTCTTAGAAACTTATAGTATATATGTATATTTATCTGCATGCATGTGTGCACAAACACACAGATACTCTACTGAAACAATATCAACCTCAGGGATAACAATTTCCTGAATAAAAGTGGCAGACTTCCAAACCAGTAGTTCTGAAGATCTTATCCACTGAGGACTTTCTAAACTGTACATTAAATTACAAACCAGCAAACACAAAACACGATCCGTTTTTTTTTTTTTTTATCTGCAAGCAACCAGAGATGTTCCTGGCAAATAAAGAATTTAGGAGCATGAGGAAATTTTCTTTATCATTCCTATAAAGCAAAGGGATTTTTCTAAGCTTGTTTACCTGGCTTCTCATCTTCATTTATTACTCTTATGCAGTATTAAGACTTATTTCCCTTAAATTACAATGCAACATCGCTATATAAATGGAAAATATTTATTATGATATTGGTGGCCAGTAACAAGTAGTATCCCTCAGTATTGGGGCCAGGTCTGTTTAATATCTTTGTCAATGACCTGGACAAGGGGATCGAGTGCATCCTCAGGAAGTTTGCAGACAACACCAAGTTAGGCAGGAGTGCCAACCTGCTCGAGGGTAAGAAGGCTCTACAGAGGGACCTGGACAGGCTGGACAGATGGGCCGAGGCCAATGGTATGAGGTTCAACAAGGCCAAGTGCCGGGTCCTGCACTTGGGCCACAACGACCCCATGCAGCGCTACAGGCTTGGGAGGTGTGGCTGGAAAGCTGTCCCATGGAAAAGGACCTGGGGGTGTGGGTTGACAGCTGGCTGAATCTGAGCCAGCAGTGTGCGCAGGTGGCCAAGAAGTCAGACAGCACCCTGGCTTGTATCAGAAATAGTGTGGCCAGCAGGACTAGGGAAGTGATCATCCCCCTGTACACGGCCTTGGTGAGGCCGCATCTCAATTACAGTGTTCAGTTCTGGGCCCCTCACAAGAAAGACATTGAGGTGCCAGAGCACATCCAGAGAAGGGCAACGAAGCTGGCGAAGGGTCTAGAGCACAAGTCTTATGAGGAACGGCTGGGGGAACTGGGGTTGTTCAGCCTGGAGAAATGGAGGTTGAGGGGAGACCTTATCACTTTCTACAACTAACTGAAAGAAGGCTGTACCGAGGTGGAGATCAATCTCTTCTCCTAAGCAACAAGTGATAGGACAAGAGGAAATGACCTCAAGTTGCACCAGGGGAGGTTTAGGATGGATATTAGGAAAAATTTCTTCACCAAAAGGGTTGTCAAGCATTGGAACAGGCTGCCCAGGGAAGTGGGTGAGTCACCATCCCTGGAGGTATTTAAAAGGCATATAGATGTGGTGCTTAGGGACAGGATTTAGTAGTGGACTTGGCGATGCTAGGTTAATAGTTAGACCCAATGATCTTAAGGGTCTTTTCCAACCTAAATGATTCTATGAAGGCCAGGATAGCTGAAGGATAACACCAACTGCTTGACAAGCTAGGAAAAGAAAAGTGTGAGTGGAATGACATGTATTCAGTAAGAGGGCAATGCATCTTTTTGTGTCTTGCCTGGACTTCATGGCAACACTGAAGACAGACAACACTCGATCTGTAGGCCAAAAGAAGGACCTGATAATGAAGATTGCTCCCCAGAAGCATTCCCATTCCTCCTTCGCAAACAGCGTTTCTAGTAGCAAATCTAGCATCACGGTCATGAAAAGCATGTCTGAACAGGATCCCAAAGCTCTTCCAATGAATAATTAGGAAGGTTTTATCAATCTGGGCCTCATACAGAGACTTCTGTCAATCTCTGTAGAAAAAAAGCAAAGCGATTAGATTGCTATCATCATCTCTTACAGGACTGGGAAAAAGCAGGTTTATGAATTGGTGTTAGAGTACTGTCCCCTTCAGGCCTTCAACACTTCTACAAAGATTCTTATTTTTAGGAAGCAAAGAGGGAGGATAGATTTCTAAAAAAGTCAGAAACAAACATCTGGCACAATTTAATTCTAACTGAACTTCTGTTTTCTATTGTTTAACTACATTGTCTTGTTTTCTCCTAGATACGTCCATGCGAACTACTTGATTAACTAATTCACTATTCATCAGGTAATGAAGATAGTGTAAGTGGGCTGAAAACAGAACAGTTGATTTTCTTTTAACAGCTGCTGCCTATTGTTGACCAATTTTAGTACAACCGTGTTTTCCTCCTCCTACTTCAGCTAGAATCACTAGCTTCTTTCATTACCTCTTAAGACTAGGAATATGCAATGGGCTTATTGTATACATATGTTAATTTGGTAATAGAAAATTGTTTTTATTAAAACTACACAATATTCAGTAACATACAATACCAAATTAGACTAAAATCTTAGGACAAAAAAATAAAGGAAGAAATAGTTGTTAAATTGTATCCACCGCACATTTTGGTTCATAAACAAACGTTTCACTATTCTGTAGCTTAGCTTCATCACTACTGGCTGCCTTCTTTTCAAAAACCACCAGAGAATATGAACAAATTTATGGTGGCATGATATGGAATATGTTTCTATTTACTAACAAGTAAGCTAGGAAGATATTTCATAATACTACAATATACTTTTATGAGTAATACTGCAAGCACAGTATACTCAGGAGCAGTGTTCAGAGCCATCATTATATGTAGCTATATGCAACATGGTATCATTACCAATAATGTGCAAAACCTGTATTTAAAATATCTGGATATAATCTGATTTAAAGTAATTATTAGAATTTATCCAGGATCTACCACCTTTACCTTCCACCAATAAAATTACTCAAAAGTGCTACTGTGAAATGATACAATTAAAATGAGAAACTTGTGACAGTGTGAAATCTGCTGAAAGGCATAGCTGACACAGCCCTAAATGAGGTAGTAAGTTCCACATGCATATGCTGTTTACTTGTGGTATAGAAGAAGCAGATATATTGTGATCACAGCTGCTGCCTTCTCAAAATGCACTTTTCTTACTACTCCTTCCATTACACAATACTGCTACAATTCAGAATCTCAGAAACAAAGAAAATCAGATGTTGAGGAGGATAGTTGCAGTATGCAAAAAGTAACTCTTAAATTGTGGGGACAGCTGAGGGGGAAAAATCAGACCAGTATCAGTATCAACTTTGCTGTTGGATTGTATTTGACATCTGACAAAGAAAATACTTCGACTACTTTGAATTTGCCAAAATAAGCATTAGATTAATAACAACGGACAAAATAATATTAAGTGCAGTTTTTAAAAGATATCATAGAATCATAAAATTGTTTGGGTTGGAAGGGACCTTGAAGATCATCTAGTTCCAACCCCCCTGCCATGGGCAGGGACACCTCCCACTAGACCAGGTTGCTCCAAGCCCCATCCAGCCTGGCTTTGAACACCTCCAGGGATGGGGCAGCCACAGCTTCCCTGGGCAACCTGTGCCACTGTCTCACCACCCTCAGGGTAAAGAATTTCTTCCTTGTATCTAATGTTAATCTACCCTCTTTCAGTTTAAAACCATTACTCCTCGTCCTATCATTACACTCCCTGATAAAGAGTCCCTCCCCATCCTTCCTGTAGGCCCCCTTTAAGTATTAGAAGGCTGCTCTAAGGTCTCCCCGGAGCCTTCTCATCTCCAGACTGAACAACCCCAACTCTCTCAGCCTGTCCTCGTAGGAGAGGTGCTCCAGCCCTGTGATCATCTTTGTAGCCCTCCTCCAGACCTGCTGCAACAGGTCCATGTCCTTCTGCTTTATTTTAACAGGAAAATATTTTTATACCTCCATAAATAGTATCTGTTACTGAATAAATAGTATCTATCTATTACACACTAAATGATACCAGAAAGCCTTCAAAGGCAGGAAAAACAAAACCAGAATATTCTAGTAACTCGGATCACTACTTGGTAAATACTGGGTCAGAATCAATCTGATACAATACTCCATTATGATACACAATACATGACTGCATCTCAGATCACCCTTCCAAGGAATCCAAATGTCATCATGTCATTAACAGCTCTGGTTCAAAAAATTATTTCCGAAGAATACCTCTGCAGCAACAATCACTGCATTCTTAAATTTTACTTCCTTACAGGTGCAGAAAAAAGAAAAAGCAAAAATGTCTACTACAGTGACATAAGAAGAAAATAACTTGTTAAAGGAGCAACAGAAAGAGTAACAAAAAAATTGCAGGTGAGTGGGAGATTGCTCCATTGTGGAAGGGTTGGTTTTGTGGTTTTGTTTTTGTTTTTTAAATGGGGGACATTAGAAAATTTCTCAGCTGAAACAGCTTTAGAAAAAAATTGAGAACAATTAATAAGAAAGCACAATGACCCGATGATGTTCTCTCAAAACATTTAAAGAAACTATGGCATGAAACTACTGAATTATTAACTGTGATATGTACTGTCTCATTTCAAGCCCTTAAACACAAAGACCTCACCTCTGCCTCAGAAAGTTCTTGAGATGAGGACTGCTGGATCCAGTACTATGCATTTATTTCATTCCCTATACATCCCCTATTTGACAGTGTTAGAGCTAGGAGTGGGGGCTTGATGCTATGACCCAGTACAGCTGTTAAAATTTGCTTTTCCTACATTAAGGAAAATCTTTCTAAAACAGTTGCTTCTAGCATGACCAAGTTAATTTTGGGGTACATCCAAACTGAAAGAAAAATCTTGACATTTAGCTTCCAACTAATTATGATGCTTAAATTATTGATAAAAATAACATCTAGGCCTTTTTAGAGGCATGTATACTTGTCAAATTTACATAAAAACAATGTATGCAGACTAGAAATCTATAGCTCAGAACAAACACATTGCTCTGTCTTAGGCTGAGATATATATATATATACAGTATTGTAAAATAAAAATGAAACAGAGTGCTTGATTCTGCCCTTTGAAAGATCTCTGTCTGTCCAAGCTGAAAAGGTCTCCAATCACTATGCACAATTAGGACAGCAGAACACAGGCCAGATTTAGCCCTCCAAACAATGAATTTCTAAGCATGTCTTAGATACTTTTTCTTACAGTTATTCCCAGCAGTGAAGGTCACTGTAAACCACATAGCGCACATTTTACTGCTTGTTACCACTTATAGTTGCTAGCTGCGATTTTGCATAAGCTAAAATATGTGATATTTTTCTTAACTCATGCACAGCATGCTTGAATAGATATAGCATCAAATTATCAAGTAATCATTGCATGTGTTAATGGAAAATATAGCAGCAGCAAACTATTACTGAAGTTGAGGGAAACCATTCACCAATTTTAATGCATTTTGAAGTGTTATTATTTTCAGCATTGAAATTTCACTATTTATAAAAATCTATTAGTATGGGAAGAAAAACTGTATTATGAAGAGCTATAGAATAAAATGTGCCAGAATCCAATTATTTTGGTAGAGTGGATATACATGTAACACATGACTAACTTATAAATTAGGGAATCGATCCTCAAATTTTTGTCAAACTAACAGTTACTGACAGAGTAAATTCTATCATGAAGCCATGACATTTATCAAAAACTAATCCACTGTGACTTTCCCCTCTGATTTTTTTTTTTTTTTTTTTGACAATTTTGTCTTAACACGTACTTATCCATAGGTTTTCAAAGGTGAGTGAATTCTTCAGTCTTCTTCTGGGGAGCACAGCCTTTGGCATTTAGCTTTTAGCCCTAGGAAAAAGTTAACTAGATGCAACAAAGTATCCATAATAGAGTTAACACTACAAATGGCAAAATACAAACTTAAACAAGCTGCTTCTGATTTGAAAACAGGTACAGTAGTTGCATTATGAAGTTAGTTATTTAGAAAGGCAAGTTCTATGTACAATATCCACACCCTAGGCTTGGCTTAAAAAAGTACAATCCCTTGAGATTCTATATCCTACTCAGAGTTATAAGAACTCTAACATTTAACTAACTACAGTCTGAAAGCTGAAAACTTGTCTGCTCCATGGCAGTCAGGTATTTTCATGTGATCGTAAGACCGCAGCAGTTTATCATTCATTAGCTAAGTCATTATACTTTAAGTGTTCATGTTTAACATCTTAACTGCAACAGAAATGCATTAATTTAAAACATGAGCAGCCATCAAAAAGTTGGCATAAGATGATTCGCTCTGTCACTGGGATTGTCTATGAGCATAACCCAATCATTTCTAATCAAATCAATGCAGGAAGAGGTAGAAAGACTGATTGATATTAGTTTAAGGATAAATAATAATTTTAAAATAAAAGTTTCAGTCTGTCATCTTCTAGATTGAATGAGAAAATTCTTTAATGTTTCAATTCTCTTCATGAAATTTCTTTTTTCACCTACAAACCAAAGCTATAAAATCCATTTCTAGTGAAGCATCTAGCACCATCACTGCTGCTAAGCTGTCACGTTAAAATGCAGAAGAGACTCAAATCTTCAAGCAATGCAGCTTCATCTGTGACACAAACAGATGTCCAGAACCTTTGATTTCTTGAAAAGAGCTTTGCATCTCAAAACAAAATAAGCCCTTTTAACTTCCCTTACTAAGTTAAGATAAACATCTACAGTTAGCCTTTTCAGAGATTTTTAGAGATATTCCACCACAAACTTAAAAAAATATAGTAACATTCAAATTCAAGGATTCAACTTCAAGGATTTTCTTTCATTCCAGTAGGGCTTCAACATGCACTATTCATGACTGGAGTAACAGCAAGCAGAAGTGAAGAAGCGCTTGCAGCTTTGCAAGTCTTCACTAAAATACATCATCACAGCTTCATAGGGTGTGGCCTGAAATGCCCCTGCGTACAGTAAACCCAGAGACATTAAGGTCATGGACTTTTTTTACTCATGGTTACTCCTCCAGAGCTTTAGAGAAACAGTAGGAAAAGTTATACTCATATCCTAAGACTTCCCTGTCTTGTCTTCACATACTGAGAAGGGGTTACAAATTGTACAATGCAGAAACAGCTGATGTTTCACAGTCACCTTACATAGCGAGTGCTGACCCTGTGTTGGAGTGTCTGGCACACTGAATGCTGCTTGTCAGTTGAGGAAATGCCTCCTCCAAACAGATGTGAGCCCACATATCTCCCCCTTGCCCAGAAAACTGAAGTATGTCTGTTTTCAGCAACCTCCCTAATAGTTTAGTAAAGAGCAGGAATCAGCACTATACTCTATGCAGACTATGAGTGTGCAGACAATGACTATGAAGAGACACCAAAATCCTCTAAGTTCCTTGATAGTTGATGAGGTTACCTATCATCGGTTCATATCCTTAAAGATTTAGTTCACAGAAGAAACATGAGCTTCCACCACTTGCCAAGCTAAAAAGTGCATTATTATGGTGGAAATATCAGCTTGGAGCCTCCACTACCAGCTTTCTTCTCATGAAGAAAGAGGAAAAAGTGGAAAAAGGGAATGAGTAAACAACTAAGTGGAAAATAGCCTGAGTACCTGGACCTCTAGCACCCTAGTTTGTCCTTCACATTTGCCAGAGACTGATTTTGAGATTATTGGCTAATAATAGCCACTCTTCAAAATGCCATGCTGGAAACAATAGTCTGATAAAATATATTAAAGTTTTGTGGTATAAAACAGCCACACTCACTTGCATTTTTAATGGTTTGAAAAAGATCTAAAGAATGTTTTTGTGGATTTACGCTTTTTCTTCCACATTCAGCAAAAATGTGGTTTACATATTTGGTAGAAAAGTTTGATGATCTCGTCTAGAAACTAAATCCTCTTCACAGGACTTATGTCTTCTGGCATGCATTTGAGCGCATAGGTTTGGTCTTTCTTTTCCCCGACTCAAACAAAATTAAATGTGCACACATTGATCTTACAAAAATAAATTCTGCACTCCAAAAATCCCACATCCAAATAACAAACTATCTACGTGTAAAATTTGTTCTTTACTAGAGATGAAACTTCTGAGTAAGGAATGTTACAAGTTTTTTACTTCTGTAGAAGTAAATTCAGAAGTATTTTATGGTTTTAGTAGTATTTCAAAGTCACACATCAAAGAAAATAACATTATTGTTTATGCCCCTCCCCTCCCCCCGGAAGCGTTCAAGGCTAGGTTGGATGCGACTTTGAACAACGGAATATAACACTGCCCATCGCAGGGGGGTTGAAACAAGGTATCTTTAAGGTCCCTTCCAGCCCAAGCCATTCTGTGATTCCGTCTTTTTATACTAAGTGATGGAACATGGAATTTAAACCATCACTTCTGAACACAGAATCTTGCTATCCAAAAAGACTGCATTGGTCTTGCAAATTGAGGCTGACACATGGGCTAATTAGGCCTTTTTCAGCATCACCACCTCAACTTAAAGATATTCTCTTTATAGGCAAAATAGTCATTTTCAAAGTACACTTTTACAAAGTAATCTAGCTACAAAATAACACATCCAATTTTCTTACATGAGTAACCATATTCTTTATAAATACATTTATATTGATAAATGTTCTATGAAGGATATTGATGCATCCTTGACAATTTATCACTTCTCTAACCATTAGAAAACAGCTATTGCACAGGAACCCTTAAGCACAAAGCTTTAATCCATCTCTTTAAATACTTCCAGTATCCTCAGCCCAGAAATCTATAGTTTTCTTAACTCAGTCATCGTGATCAATTTGCCTGAAGGTTTATCTGCTAACACATTTGTATTTTGTTACCTCTGCACTTGTTTAAAGGCAAGAAAAAGACCATTCTAATGTGCTTACAATCCATGTTACTTAACCCTTCACTGGAAACCCTCCATTCACTGAATACCCACTCGTGTCAAGACCTCCAAATCATCCATAAATCTTCACCCTGTTTTCACTGGAACAGAACTAAGCATGTGCAAGACAATCTAGCATAGTGTTACCTTTGTTCAAAGAATGGGTCAAGCTCATTTAGATTATTTATTAAAACATGCTGTGTCATACCACACTACAATATACTAAAATATATCATCTTTGTGCAGTTGCTCTTTTAAGTTCACTTTCTTTCCATTAGCCTTTCCAATTGTTTCTTTCCTTCTGATAGTTTCTGAAGCAGTCTCAGTCCCAAACACAGACAAAAGGGATGAGAAAAACCCCTGCACAGAGTCCCTGTGTGGATACTAATTCCAATAGTCAGTGCTCTTCATCCACACCCCCAACCCCCTTACTGTGCAACACTTCAGAAGACAGTTTATCTAATCCATGATTTAACTTCCCTGAAAGTTTCAATGTAAAAAAGTCTCCAGAATTCTTTCTCCCACAACTTTTGTCTGAAATTCATTTCCTACCCTGCACTCAATGCCCTATTCTTCCTACTTCACACTTCTTTATTTCAAACAATTACTATTACAAAAATGAAACTTTTAGCCACCTAGTTATTTGCTTAGTCTGCAAGCTAAAGTCCTTACATGATTCCAGAATTTGCACTGACCAGCACAGAGGTACACACAACTTCATGCAACACCTCAGCTCTGGCACTCATCGAGTAACATGAGTACTAAGGTCCTGTATTTGAGCTTTCATATTTAAAATAATTACTTGGGGGTAAGAAGTATGTCATATTTGGATCATAGAATCATTCTATGGTTATGTGATTCTATAATCCAAATATGACATACTTCTTACCCCCAAGTAGGATCAATAGTAAGACTGCTACAATGGTTTCCAGAAATACTTTTGTCATCTATGTGTCACACGGTCATGCTAAACACACCCTTCAGTGATACCATTCCCACCAGCTGGACAGTTCACATGAGCCTATTTGTGAACAGTCAAAATATCATGCTTTCTTTTGCTATGTGCAATTTCTGCTGAATGGGATGTTGCCTGCCTTGGTTTCATTCACAGATCACCTGTTCAAGGAAGTCACTGAACTTCCCACCAAACAAACATTGAGGGATGCTTGTGCTACTAATATAACAAATAGAAGCTTAACATTAGCATTTTCAGATACACATGAAACACCGTATGGAAGCTTACTGTATCTTCTGAGACATCTAACTAACTCCCCCAAATTTCCTTTCCTACTGCTGTTTACCTAAATGTCACTGCTTTTGCTGTATCACTATGGGAACAGTGGCTGTTCCTTCTGTTCCTATATTGCCACTACCAATCACTTTTTCTTCGCCAAAATTTGCTGCCAAAACAGTCTACGTTCTCAAACTTAAAATATAGCCTCTGACAACAAAATTCACCAGAAAGCATTCACCAGAAAGTCAGGCAAACCATTTCCAAATAAAGACAAAATAAGAAACTGCTTTAAGAGAACTCCCTAGATCTCATTCTACTGTTCGTATGAGCCCTATGACCACATCTGAATGTTTCACAGCCTCAAACTTACTTTTCCTTTTGATATCCTGTTAAAGCAGAAAACTATTTTATAGGTGGGAAACTAAATTATTAAAAAGGTAAATAGGCTGTCCAAGAACACACAAGAACTTAGGGACAAACTGAAAAATTCAATGCTTATTTCTGAAGTTCTTGGTTAGCATCTTACCTACCTTCTCTTACTCTTTCTGCTACGGCAACAAACCATTTTACTTCCTTAACCCACATAATTCAGTGTTCCTCTTAGATGAGACAAGTAGTTCTGTAAGCATGAAAATTAATAAAGCCTTATCCCTACAGCCTGGTATTGGTTAATGAGTTTTGGTATGACATGTGGACTCCTGCTGCAGCCTGCCTTTTGGGGAAACAGTGAACATAAAGTTTCTTTCTTCCTGTTCTCAAAGAACATGTAAAAATAACTTTGAAATCTTTGTTTCTGCTGTATTTGGTTGAAATCAGATGCACTCAAAAGCTACAGGTTCAAAGAGATACACATATAGCAAAAGCTTTTTTTTTTTTTTCCCCTCTTTTTCCCCACCCTTTTTGATGGGAACTTCATGGAAGAACAACCTGAGCTGTATCACAACTTGTGGCCCATATATTTTTTCAGCCACATCAATAAAAGCTCTCAGCCATACAGTGCTTAGGGAAAACATAGATGTGAGAAGCAGCTGATAGTCTTTTACTACAGGAGACAAAGTCCTTTTAAAAAGAAGTCACAAATCTAACCTATGCTGACAGAAAAGGTCTGTGCATGCTCAGCCTACCTATGCTCAATCTGCATTAACTATGGGTGTTAAGCTTTCAAAGCGTCCAGTAAGTTTCAGAGTTCAGTGCAAGGTCTTCTTATTGTCAGATCTGGCATGCATGCCTGGTCTTAAAATGGGCTTGCACCAACACACCCACGACAATGCAAACATAAAACTAAATCATTAGCCAGTAAAATAACACACCCTCTTCCAAAACCATGTTTTAGGGAATTTCAATTAAATGTGACAGCTTCATTATATTTAAGATTAAGTGTAAAAATGTTGAAGTACCATTCAGTTTGGTACTAGAATATAAAGAAACTTTCTGTTCTATACTATGCCTCAAGAATTATGGCAGCTGAGGCACTTCAACAGGAGGCAGAAGTAGCTGCATTGCATTACGAATGCAGGCCAGTCACAGAGACTTTGTACCTTGAAGTATTCATCTTTCCTCTAGCAAGCAATCAGAGCAGAGGTTGTATTAAGCATCACTTAATACCATGACACTTTTAGGTACATTTGGGTTAAACATTGTTCCTTTTTATTACTGATTTTTTTTGTATTTACTTTTTCTGAAGTCAGTAGTGTCAAGAGATTTTGAGACCTTATTTTAACAAATATACAAGATTCACATAATGTGGGAGGCTGTTTTCTTTCAGCTTTTTCCTTTGCTATAGCAAGAAATAAATTATTGAACAATAAAAGCTACCTGAACTCAGAACTACTAAATCATCTTGGGATGAAGATAAGCATATAATTACTTAAATTTCATTTCATGAATAATAACTGACCTATGCCACACATCATCGGTATGTGTTTTAAAGGATTCTGGATGAGTGTTTAAAAAAAAATAAGTAGTGGCATCATAATAAACCCATCAGAGTAAAACCGCACTAACAAAATGTCTGATAAACATAATACAGCTTTGGGGTATTTGCCAAGTACCTTGGAAGGACTGCATTTTTCTGATTAGCTGAGTGGCATAAGATCCAATCTTGCTGGAGGCTGCTGCACTGCTGCAGTACCATCAGCCAACCCAGAAAAATATAATTATTAAACTACTGAACCTTATTAACGAACATTTCTTATCTTTATGTTCTTATATGGCAAAAAGCTTTTCAGCCTTTATGCTATACAAATGTAACTGGTTCTGTATGCTCCTTTGTGCCACTGGATGTTCCACAAAATTTTACGGAAATGCAACCTAGTAGTTCAGTACAACACATTTAAGCTGTCAAGTGTGATAAAATTCAACATACTACCTGTTTTGTATCATATGAGAAGCAGACAACTAAAACAATTGGCCAAACAAATCTTTGGGCTGAACCACTTTCCTAAATTATGATACATCAAACATTAGTTGCTTATAAAACATGCAATAAAAACATATTTGAAGATAAAATTCTGTTCTTCTGCAAGTTCTTTGTCTGGCAACATCCCTTCTGCTCTACTGACCAACACTGATCACAGTTTGTATTATGTGATTTACCACAGTAACAAATAGCAAGATTCAGACATTATTAAAAGGTATAATTCTACAAGTTTTTGAACTTGTAAGCAGCTCTCTACCCACATGAATAGTGACCACTGTGAAAACCATGGCAACAGAGGAGTTTGACACTACCCAAACTTTTAGCCGTGCAACAAAACTGAAACATACTTGTATATCATCTTTTAATATTAAATAAGAGGGGAAAAAAACTTGGTTCACGACTATATAAATAAGTCCATGCAAATCGATCTGCTCGTCATTTCAAAGTTTTATATTACTACCAATCACTACAGTATTATTCTAGAATACTCCTTACTAGCACTGAGCAGGCAAATGATGTACCCTGGTCAGCTGTGTTGATTTCACTGAAATATTACTTCATAGTGAAATTCTGAGCATAAATCTCAAACCTTTATTTAAAGTTTGGTTTTAAGTACTGAAGTCAAGCACCTAGGTTTCTGACAATAATCACATTCCGTTTCATCAAGGCATTCCTCAAGCATTCCAAAAGCTTTTTTCTTCATAAAAGTTACTATGAAAAAACACAAACAGTAAGCTGCTAATCGGTGCTACCAAGTGGAATTTATACAAGCAGGAACTAAGGGCATGCTCTCAATCTCCTCTGAGGGGGGAGGAGGGGGGATGATATTGTATTTGCAATTCATTAAATGAAAATTTTATTGCCGAGGATTATGCAATAACAAAGAAAACAACCTAACATTGAAAAGCAAATCCATCCTAATTAACATTCTCCCGCTATCACTATATATTCATTTAACCTTTCTTCATGGCCCCATCCTTCCAGATGGCCCAGCAAGAGAAAGGTTTTGGTGCACAACAGCAGGATAAAGAAATTTGAATTCTTGCAAAATGAACAGTAAATAACATCATACATTCAATTGACCATCACTGCAAACAGTTTGTCACTAAAGCTCACCAGATTAAAAAGTACATTTCAGTTGATCTTAACAGCTACATGAGTCTTTTGAACAACCCAGGGACCAGCTTTTCAAAGGCACCCAGAACTTCTCC
The DNA here is from genome assembly GCF_000708025.1 of Charadrius vociferus. NCBI lineage: Eukaryota > Metazoa > Chordata > Aves > Charadriiformes > Charadriidae > Charadrius > Charadrius vociferus. The sequence goes on from NW_009647579.1 coordinate 1,509,450, forward strand.
ATTTCTGCTCAGATTAAGCAAGGAAGCCTTGACCAGCACTTTCAAAAGCCATGGATCCCAGCTCTTTGGTATTTCAAGACACATCGCTCACATACAGAGCGTATTTAAAAAACAAACAAAAAACCCCAACCCACAGTTCTCAATGCGTAATATGCTGCTTCTATGAATCATGATTTTAAAAGAAAGCAAACACCCTTATTTTTAAAACAGGTTTTATAAAGCAAGTGCAAGTAATATTTATGGTCGTCTACTTTTGGTGTGGCACTGATACATGGCAACATGTAAAGACACTCAACTTTGTGTTCATTTTTTGAGTAAAAACTTCAGAAACAATTTTCAGAGTTTCCTTTAGCATAGCAGCTATTGGCAATAAATAAAACTGTAGATCAGTATTTTGTTAAATTTACATGCTGGAGGAAATTAGTAATTCACATTGTTTACATACAGTCAGTAAACTGGTTTTATAACCTGGGTTTGTTCATGTTTTTTTCAGAGCATTTAAAAATCTACTTTTACTCTATTCCAATAGTTTGTATGAAAAGTACAAACTTCTCCCACTCATCTTAAATGCTCCCTTTAGATTTGAATTACAACAATTTTAGTGTCAAATCTAACTACTTTCCCACCAACCATTCAACTGATATAGTAACTAATAAGATTATTCTGTGTATTTGGAAGTACATAGATTTACTTTTGTTGCAACCAGCCTATACTTTAAAGTTTTGCAGGCATGCCTTTACCAAGCAGCGAGTAAGGGAAAAGAAGGGTGGGGAATCACTATTCTTCATAGCACAATTAAACCAGGGAAAAAAAAGCACCTTCTACCAGTGCAGCACAATTCTGTTTGTGAGACTGACTTTAGGCTATAATAGAAAAAGAACTCTTTCTGGTGTATGCTGTATCTCCCTAGGCAGCTTGCCAGTAATGCACTACCAGCAAATCTTTTTAAGGAGAGACAAGCCCTTAGTAGGAATTCCCCATAGGAACAAGCTTGCAACTTTGAACATGGAAAAAACATTTCCTTTCAAATGGGAATGATTAAGTACATCTTTTTGCAAGGCCTTCTGGTTTGGATAACTGAGAAGCTATCTCCTGCATTAAAAAAAAAAAACAAAAAAAAAAAAAGGAAATTATCTGCAGTGTCATTAACTGAAACCTGTAAAACTAAGTTGTGGACCTTCTCCTCATACCCTTGCACTTCAAACAGCCATTTTTATCTGTGCTGAAGTAGCTAGATCCTAAGTTGTATTGGGGCACACAAAATAAAATGCAGAAGAACAAGGACCAGTCTATGTTATTCCCAAACCTCTACAAACTCAAGTGACCTTTCTATTAGTTGGAAATTGCCAGTCATCTTAGTCATATCTTTCTTGTAGGAATGTCCCTTTTCCTAAGACAGAGCATGAAATAAAATTTCTCTTTCATTAAGCCCTACAGATGGACTTGACATATGCAACTTTGTTTACCAAGAAAATTCAAGAGCTATTTCACTCTACTGGTATAGCGCAGAGCAGAGTGAATAGGCCTAGGAACTGGCTGCAGGACAGAGTGGAATTTTTCATATATTTTGCAGAGGTGTCCACTACAACATAAAGCAAAAAAGTTTTCTAAATACATGATCTGCATTGATAAGAGTCAAAGCAATCCATAATAATTAGCTAATGCATACTACTGAAGTTTTGGGCTGCCCATAATATTAGTAAATTGAAATATGAAGATAGGGCTGAGTACAGCATTATAATATTTTTTAATAATCCCCTTGCAGAAATGTCATCTATTAAGGAATTCTTGCAGTTGTGCAAAGGTTACTTACTGATACATACTGTCTCACCTAATAACCAAACAGCTTTACTATTAATTTTCAGAAAGATAAGTCACACTGCTCCAGTAGTTAAATAGTTACCTCCGGTGCCTTTAGTACCAGTAGTTAGGTGCGTGGCTAAATACATACAATATATTGCAATGTCTCCATCATGTTTTCCTGTATGCAAAATGAAGTATTTTCAGTAGAGTCCAAATTATCTTGCATCTTTCCTGAAAAGTTTACGTGGGTGAGTTTTATGCCAGCTAGCAGATACATTAGGAGAGAGCATTAGCTAAGAATCCAAAGGTAGAAAAAGATCAGAAACACAGAACATTGCCTAATCTAAATAACTTTTTGATACTGAGGAGAGAGAGATCCAGGCCTCAAAGACCCCTGAACTGAAAAAGTAATCACAGTAAAGGCAGTAGATACATGTAGAAGTCTTTCTAAAATACATCATGGAACATTCAGCAATTAAACAACAATCTTTAGAATTATTTACTACACACAGTTAAAATTAGTAACATTCTGCAACAGTATTTTCAGATAAACTACATATAGAGGATAACTGGGTGCAAGGTAAAAACCAACAACTTTTTCAATGGATGGATTAATTACTCACATGGCCTTAGAACTGAATGAGTCATGGGGTTGCTAATGAGATAAGGATAGGAAGCCTGACACCTCTTAAGTCAAGAGTTCAACTGACTCTTCTCAGAGTACTCTCCTGCTGTGCCCTAGATTGAAGGCACAACTGAATTCAGGGACAACACTGGCTTTCCTAGTGCTGGAGACACTGATAGATCTGCCTAAATCTACTTACAGAGGAAATCTTTGCCTGAAAGATAGGACACAAACATTACCTTTCTGTAGCAGTGTCCCCGACTATGGCTCTCCCAGTCCCAACTGCCTGGGAGAAAGGGGAGAAGATGTCCAGGACCATCACCTGACCAGCTCCGTAAGCACAAGCTGGAAAGATCTTTTAATGCAGAACCTCACTCCTTGAGAGGGTTCCCCACTGACAATGGTGGTCAGAAACAAGGCTGAAGAATCCAGCTATCAGGGGCATAGTCTTCAATTATCATTAGGTTCCAGTCCTTTATGCATTAGGGTCATGCCCTTTACTCACATGACTTTGCACTTGCCAATTTGCTGTAATTTACACAAGTAAGTCTCCCAAAATGCACAGGCTGTCAATCTCTTCAAGTAGAACAGCATCACCAGTGAAAACCTTCAGGGTCTAGTCACAGGAGATGCAGTATGCCCAAAGCAGACTCAACTCAAACTTAAGCGGTGTAGTTTTCATAGACTCTATATGGATGGATGCGTTCTTATAGTTCACATTTACTTATTAAAAAAAAAAGGAAAGAAAAATAATAACCAAGAGTGTCTCGATCATGGCCAAAATCCAGACTTGTATTGTGCCAGTCTGCCTGCATATTGTATAGTAAGAAGCCCAGTGCTAGTCAGACCAATGGGAAAGTCAATAGGAGGCAACATGGTACAGCAGGATGATACAAGAAAAAAAAAATTGAGGTGGGAGAGTGAGATACAGCAAAGCATGCTACAGAAGAGGACAAACAAAAGAGTAAACACAGAGGGAAGCCGGAGGGCAGAGACAAAAGATAACAAGAAAGAAAGAAAGAAATGAGTGGGAAGTTAACGAAGACGAAAGACATGAAGGGAAATAACATACCACAGGTGGGGGGGTGGAAAAGAAAAGACAGTAACAGAAGATAGACATATACAGGGAGCCCTTCCTGCCAGAAACTGCTTCTTATCAAGCTTAGACAAGAAATACTGCCAAACGAAGAGCTGAATCAAGCATGGAAAGTTCAGATCACCTGAAACTTCTGAAGTCAGATGAAAGAAACTACATTAAAATATGAAGTAGTGAGCTTATGAGGATTTCATCCCAGTGTACACTGCCCCTGTTCTTCTGTAAGAGAAAAATAACTTGTCTGGTTCAACAATAGTTGAACAAGACATCTATTTGCAGAAGAACTGGGCCCACTTGTGAAAGAACATTAACTGATTAGGGACTACTTAATTAAGTACAATTCAGAATCAAGTTAAATAACTGTTTTTAAAGTTCATTAGTCTGTATTACACTCCACACAGTATAGAAAAGCATGAGAGAACTACTCCATTCAAAGTACAGAAAAAGGAGATCCCTTTGCCCGCCAGACACACACCTCAAGGTGTTTTAGACAAAGGATTTGATAAACTTTCCCACAGAACGCAGGCAAAGCGGTCAAGCACAGTCCAGTCTGAATTTAACTCGGCACTTCTGCTTTGTTTGAAATGCATTGTTTTGTATCACCCAGTACTAACACATCATTCGTGAAAGAGAATAAGGATGACCATGAATCCACTATGCAAGAAGATAGCTGTGGTGTACCCTCTGCTCTCAGAGAAATGCAAAACAGAAATTTAAGCTTGTCTACTCAGAAGATGAAAAGACAGACTAAAAACTAGTAATGAAAGGGACCCCTATCCTACAGCATCAGTGATTACTATCTGCTTAATTGAGTCACTGATATCATGAAGAAACATTTTCTTGCTTCCTTATCATAAGTATCTCAAAGCCAGCAGCATGCTATAAGATATATCACAAAAACTTCGATAATCACAACTTGCATATCAGCAAAGATGAGTGACCAACATAGGTATATCACAAAAACTTCAACAATCACAACTGGCATATCAGTAAAGATGAGTGACCAACACAGGAACACGTAATTGTCCCATCCTTATACTTACCTTGCACTGTCAATTTTCTATAAACAAGTCTATTGTTCCAAAAACAAGGGTGTGGAACCTTCTCACAGATAGCTATCTTAAGATATTTAAGATTAAAAATTGATTCATATTCAAGAACAACAGATTCCCAAGACACATCCTATTTATAAAAAATACAGAAATGCGCATACATTTGATTTCCTATTTCTTTTAAGACACATCCACCTGTTTCTTAAAATGTTTGTTATATTTTTGGTTAATTTGCGCTAAAATTTCTTTTGCCATTACTACTGCAACATATAACTGACTTTGCATTGATAAGACATCACACGTTGAGACATTCCTGAGAAAGTAAGAACAGGGCTCCCTCACAACTCAGCCAGTGGTTAGATGGTTGACATATGGTCAGTGTTTCACTGGCTCAGTCACAGGTAAAGATGGAGTCAGAAATTGTACCTCAGGTTTCTCTTAAAAGTCTTGGAAATTCCATCATACAGAAGCTGTCTTCGAACATCCCATCACAAAGAGGAATGAGTACCTGTTCTGCATGTACACCCTTGGATTAAGGTTGCCATTGCAGATTTCCTGAAGTCATAAAGAATGAACACTTCAACTGCTCAAATTCTCATATATGCGAAGTCTTCTCCCTAGCCCAAGCAAAAGTGGAGAAGTTTCCATTTCTAGTTCCCACTTATCAGTGTTCCACTGTTTTTTCCCCCCTTGTTCCGTTGCTTCCTCTTTCCATGGCTTATTAAGAGGAGATTCTTATTTCCTTCAAATTCTGAACTTGAATTACAGCCAGAGTGGGGTACAGCCTCCTAGCAAGATCAAACTGGGAGTGTCGGGCTCATAGAAGACAAACATCTACATGCAGGGGACTAAAATCCTACTAAACCTATTCCTAAGATTTAATACTTATTTTTAAGATTTGGTCTGTTTTTTAAGAGCAGTATCACAAAAGATCTTAACATTACTCAACAGAATAATCCCTACTTCCATTATAGGACAACTGACAGCCCTCTCTCTCAAATACATATCTATACATACACCTCAGGCATCAGGAAATGTATGTTCAAGCAGGTTCCCAAGCCAAGTCTGAAAATTTCTAACTCAGTTCTTCCATGATATTCCCACACAGCACAATTTAATCCGCACTGAGAGTTCAACAAAAGAAGTGGGTCTGCACTAAGAAAAACATCAGTGAAATACCAGAGGAAGAGACATGAACCCAGACCACTGGTTAGTGTATTTCATGATGTAGAACCTTAGTCATAAGAAAAGCCAATGCTGCTCATTCCAGAACTAGTTATTAGCTCAGGTACACAGATTGCGCTTGCGTGATCCCTCAGTCTGCTTAAATCTGTCTGAGTACCTGAAAGTACACCATCAGGGTAAAATCTGTTCTTTGAGTAAACTTAGTGGAATTACTTAACACCAGTATAAACAGGATGCCAATTTAAAATGGGAATTTGAGAGAGTTTAAATAACCAAGTAAACTTTATATATGTATAACTGGGGGTGTTCAAGACCCTTTCTACTTAAAATCCATAAGGATCTCTAACTGAAAAAAAAAAGTAGTAATTTATTTTCTTAGACTAACCCAGACACACAAAAAAAAAACCCACCAAGGATGAAAATGTCCATTTCTAAATGCTAGCGCATTGTAGAATTAGGTCAGAAATACCAGACATTAGCCTAACAAAATTAATGCTAAAAACGTTTCTTTCAGAATGATTAGCCTCTGACACAAGTAACTGCTTTACCCTTTTCATGTAATGCTTCATGAAATTAGTTATTAGTGGATCTCTTGGTGGATTGACAGCTATGGAGATTTGTGCCCTGAATTTCTCAGGGGGTAAAAAAAAAAAAAAAAAAAAAAGAGAAAGACTGTTGGTTGGCTAGATACGCAGCTGCAGAAATCATTCTTTACATTGACCTGAATTATTCTGCCTTTCGCCAGCATTTTTTACAGTCCATATTTGCTTAATCTTGATTAAAAAAATATATAAAATGGGTCATATGCACAGAATAATTACTTTTAGGAAAATAAACAAGCTTACACACCACAAATTACACAAACGTGTTCATAAATAGAAAACGTCATATCAACCTAATTTTTCCAGGTAAATTAATCCAAAGTTACCTACTTACTGGTATCCAATTCCTTATTTCATGAACAAACCTCACCTCCCCACAGAAAAGTCACATGCAAGTTTTGAGTGCATAGGGCTACTGAACTCCACTAACTATTTCAAGATGGTGTTTAATATAAACAGTGAAATTATTATAATGTAATTCAATATTACCCTTGAGTGTGACAGCCTTTTCAAAGTTTTAATAGAGAATTAAAACAAAATTAGCTTTCATGATATATTTTCAAGCACAACGCTAGTATACTATTTTCAAAGAAACACATCTCTACACATTACTTACTGCAGTACCATCCCTTTTTTGAAAGATCACTTATACCAGCTGCTTTTAAAATTCACCTTCATGTTCCTGTCACTTTACAATGTATTAATGTAAAATTTCCCACCATCCCCTCATTAAAAACTAAAATATCTAGTAAGATACATAGCTAAATAACACCATTAAAAATTGAAAACAGACTAGACAAGCGTACTAGAAAAGGCAGCAAGTGTATATTTAATCAGTATAAGCAATAGAAATTCAAGTTAAGGTTTTTATACCACACAAATATACATACATACGCAGCATAATATTAATAGTCATTCCCCTCCAAATAATTGCATTGCTGAAAAAAATTATTTTAAACACATAAGAGTGCACGTATTGAAAATGAAAAAAAAAAGTAATTCCATATACATTTTATTTTAAAGTATCACCATATGCCAATTCTATTTTTCTTACTAAAATTACCTGTACTTAATACAGTCTTAAATACTAATCATGACTATCAAGTTAAAAGTGTAGCAAACAAATATTAAAAAAAAAAGCTCAAGAGTACTTACCAAATTATGATTAGTTGAATTAGAATCATCTTCTGGGAACGGGATGTAAACAGCTAAGGCCACACAATTGGCAAAAATAGACAGTAGTATAAATATGTCAAATGGTCTGGAAAATCTTATTAAGGAATTCATGAATTATGCGTATCTACAAACTTTCAAGTCTAGTTCTCCTTACAGCATCAACACTTGTAAAACAAGACTTACTTTTAAGGCAATCTTTTGACTGATAACTGTGACAAACACTTCATCACCTTTAGTTGTATCACTATACCATATTATTTTTCATCATAGTGATCTTTCAATGTCCTCTTCTTTTTGGAAAAAAAAAAAAGAAAACTATTAGCCTTGCTGCCACAGAGCACTTTATATTAAATTCCAGAGATTAATACAATTACACACTCTTAAATCAACACGTGGGTCATCATGATGGGTAAGGAATACTTATTGAGCTGTTGTGTCCTTATAAGCTCACATAAGTCTCATTAATGTTAACCAAAATGTGTTTGTCCAAAGGAGAAAAATCATTTGGGATCTAGTTTGTAGTAGGATATGAGAAAGAATCCCTGCCAATCACAACTATTCTCCTCTATTAGACCTGGAAAGCTGTACAATGGACACAGGAAAATTCTGAGCCCCTCTTCATTTCTCTGACAGCTGGACTCCTGAACAACTTTGCTTTGGCCAGGACAGATAAAAGTTTAGGTGAGTAGACTGGGGAACAGAATATCATTACTGGCTTGGCAGCCAGGCATACTGAGAGGCTATAGGCTTTCACACTGACAATAGCATGAATTGCAGCTACGCCTTTTTATACTGCATCTGGATGACAGCAGTTGAAATCTGGAGACACCTTTTGTCTCCCAGAAAGAAAAATATTTCTTAAAATTCATGCCTATGAAATTCACCCTTCAGTTTATCATTACTTTGTGTTTACTCCAAAGTGTTTCATTATTTTCTTGTAACCACAAACATGGAGGTACCCAGATGAACCTACTGGAATATTGGAAAGGGAGTATTTTGGGCTTTAGCTATGAGTTTTGACATCCTTTCCTTAATTCAATGCATAGCTTCCTGATACACATCCATAAGAGTCCCATAAAAGAAGAGTACTGAATATACTCGATGGTAGAGCACTGAATATACTCACACCCAATATTTTCGTCAGTTTAAAATATTTTTCCTGGAAAAAAAAAAAAACTCCTACAAAGCCCATATGCCCAATAAGATCTGTTAAATTTTGTTTGTTGTCCTACAAAAAAATTGTCACCTCAAGGGCTGAGTTTACATTCACAAAGCCCAACAACATCAACAGCTGCTATGTTGTGTACAAAAAGTTACAACACACATCTTAACATGCAGCATTCTCCAGACTGAAATGAACAAAAGATATCAGCGTAAGATTGGCAACCTTGTTTTATGATGTGCTATAGGGACAAATTCTTCCCTGAGTTATTCCACTCTAGATCCATAGTAATTTCATTTAACTGACCTTAGCCAAGGAGAGGCCAATTTACTGAAATTAGTTGGACTTCTACCAGTTTAACTGAAAGAAGAATCTGTTTCACTATCTTTAATTTGCAATTGAATAATGTTCAAAGAACTGAAAAAAACCCAAGCCCTATAAATGAGTAACAGTTCCTATTGCCAGGTTGGCTGTTCTGTTTTAAGTAACAAAATGACTTTTACTTCAGTAATCTACTCTCCTGAACAGCTGTTTCCCATTGCAGGGATGTTGCCATGGCTAACAGGCTAACATTTACCTCAACAAAACTATTTTCTATTTCAAACCTTTTCTTGAGAATTAAATAATATACCACATCAACACGCTATCAGTTTCGCCAAACAAATCCACATACTTCCACATCACAACCACTGAACTAAAGATAAAGCAATCCTTCCCAGCATACAAGTTATCATGAATACAGGCCAGTGTATCTGATCCCCTGTCTACAGATGTACACGCTTCCAAATACGTTTAGTAGTAGACATATGTTGTAAAAGTTCAGAAGATTAATATCTCAGACACTTGTATGCACTTAGAGCGAGTCCCCGGCTTAACTAAAAATCTTCCCTACTTTTAGTACTCAGAAAAATAATCTTTTAAAAAAGATTCCTACATCTGACTAATTTGCCCTAACAGCAGTACATCAAACCACGATATAGAAGATACAGGCTTGACATCTGAGGTCATCTCCCAATTAACACTGCTAGATGCACTCCTATCCATTCAACCTTATTTGGAAGGGCAACAAAATGCAACACAGATTTGCTGGAATATAATGTAAGCTTGTAACTTCAAAAAAGTTCTGAAAATGTTCTCCCATCTCCTCCAAGAACAAAGAAACAGCTATGAGCTCTTCTCTGACTTTGAACTACTTCAGTAAAATGATATCCTATGTCACTATGACACAAATTAGGAGGCTATCTTTAACAAGAATTAAGTAAAATTAACTACCATCAACACTAACGACAGTTACCCACAGGTGCAAGTGAGCTAATGTGTTAGCTGTGATGCTGTAAGAGATACTGTAAAACAATCCCCTTGATACATTCAGAAAATGCAAGGAACAGATTGCAAAAAATAAAACTGCATCGAAGGATACTTCCATTCTACTAGACTAATGCAGGCTCTTCGTATTGGGTTGTTGAGGGATAAACAGAAAAGGGCACGGGGTGGCCGACTATTAGACGTATTACCCTGTTTTTTGCTCTTGGCATATTGCTGGCGTTTTCTTTGGGACAGAGATCCTACAGGCTGGGCTGTGGTGGTACTCATGTTTTGGGCAGCCTTTGCTTGTCTAGCAGCATCAATTGCAGCTTGCCAAGATAGAACAGTTTGCTTGGGTGGTGCTGAACTGTTTGACTGAATAGCTGGTCCGTCACCAGGGAGAGGAATTCTGGTGCTACTTGCATAGTTCGCCTCTGTGGGACAAAGGAAAAAATACTTGGTTATAATTTTTTAATGCTAAAATGTGTCACGATATTTCTGACGAAAAGATTATTTTAAGACCTCTTGGCAATGTAATGCTTCCATTACATACACTTGTGCTCTGTAGTGTATGTGCATATATATGCGATTGAACAGTAGCAAAAAATGCTCAGGAATCAGTATTATAACTTCAAGTTTAATGCAAGCGTCAAAACACAAACACTTCATGTTTTGATTCTTCCACTTCCTGCATTTTTTCCTAACTAGATGGCAGCTTTCCTGTCACCATGTTTATCCAATAAAACATAGCTACTCCTTAAGATCAACTGTGGTGTAGTACCTTAGCATTTACTATTTTCTCACTTCATTCTGGTCAAAAAAAATAGTTGTTTAAAATTCTTATGCATTGTTCAATTGAGAATAGCCAACACTGGGAGGGAGGTGGGTGGGGGGTGAGGAGTCCTGTAGGCAAGTGTAATCTTGCCCTATTCTGCATTCTCAAAGAAAAATGCGTGGATGCCTCCCCACAAATGAAAAATCCAATACTGTCTGCTGATAAACATGTTTATAAAGCACTGGTATATTTCACACTAGAAAGTAGAACCGTAAAGCCACTGTAAAGGGATAGGGTTTGGGTTTGCGTTTTCACAAGGATTTCAAGAATAAACTGCACCTTCCAAATAACAACAAAGTCCTCTTTATATCCAGATGACAGCAAGGAAGGCGAAACACCACCTCCTCGCAAGGATCCTTCCTCGCGAGCTCTTTGACTAGAGCAACAGAGTTTACTCCTACATGCACCTGTAGGAAGGAGAGACTCCTAAGTGGAATTCAAAACTTGAAGATGCCTCGGTTGGGGGGGGAGAAAAAAAATAATAAAAATGGAGGAACGGCACAATATACGTGCTGGGAATTAGGGTTGGAGGGCGGGATGACTGTGCCATGGATCTGCCCAGGCAAGAGAGGAAAACAGCTCCCCAGCGATCGCCGCTCGTCAAACAGGGGAGAGCCACAAAAATCACAGCCCTCTCTCTTTTTTTTTTTTTTTTTTTTTT
>NW_009647579.1:1523046-1532265 GCF_000708025.1 Charadrius vociferus
CTTCCCCCACGGCCCGCGCGCCCTCTTCCCGCGCCGCGCGGGACCGCTCCGCTCCTCACACCGCGGGGACCCGGCCCGGCCCCGCCTTCACCTCCAGGGACAACCCGGGGCGCTACCCCAGCCTCGAGCTCTCCACGCGCCGCACTGACCTGTTGAAGCGCCGCCGTTCTGACGCGAAGCTAACCCCGAGGTTTCCAAAGCTGATCCAAATAAATAATTTGAATTAATTCGGCTTTGAAAAATATGGGTTTGGTTTGGTTTTGGGGTTTTGCCTTTTTTTTGGCGTTACCTTTCACTGCAGAAGCCCAAAACTTTCACGTGTGATTTGTTTCCCTGGCCTCGAACCAGCGGCCGCCCCGGAGGGCCCGAGCGGTGCGCCGGGGCGGGGGGACGCGGGGCCGCCGCTCTCAGTGGCCGCGCGGCAGCGCGGCGGGGGGAAGCGGGGCCGCCGCTCTCAGTGGCCGCGCGGCAGCGCCTCCGCCGCTACAAGGAGCGATTAATGGAACAAGGTAATGATTACGGACACACAAATTCCACACAGCTTCAAAATTAGAAGTTCGCTTTCTCTGCGATGAACTTTTTCTCCGATTTTTTTTTTTTAAGAGTATTTCAGGACTTTTTTTTTTTTTCCCCAACAAGCCACGATCAAACCCGATGGGTTTGAACTTATATTTTTGCCAAAAGCGGTATTTTGTTAAGAAAACATTTCAGCACAACTACTTCTACTTCCCTTTCCTCTACCACTTCCTTATTCTTGTCCCTACCTACTCTTTTAGCCATCCTTCATCCACAACTATTTCCATCTAATTAATAATGAATAACAACTACAGACAGTAATTAGAAGAAGAGCAATAAAACCTTAATACTGCTGATGTTCTCCAGGGACCTGGTGAAGAATGCCCAGCCTCCGGCTTTATCAGAAGCTCTCTGATAGAGAGATGATAAGTTAGATGGAGCCTCTCCCTTTTGGCGTTACCTTTGTAAGTTAAAGAATAACAAACATTAGCAGCAAGGCTAATTTAGTGAAAGGTCTTTTAAAGAGAGAAAACCCCAATGCCACTTCTTGACTGTGGTCAGAGCACTGCCTTTTTTATAACCTTCCTACTTGGTGGATTCAGCTGTTGCAGTCCTGAGTCAATCTGTTGGGTTGGTTTGATTGGGAAAGTGCCACACCTGCTTCACAGGTTTCTCTCATTACAGCACGGGTGTTTCCAGATTGAAACAGTCTACTATGTACTTGCGTTCTTGCCCTAAATGCCCATGGAAGTCATTAGGACTTCTTTTCTTGACAGTCAGATATTTAGGTGTCAAAAATGCTTGGTACATTTTCAAAAATATCTAGATCAAGACTAGTTGCCTAACAACCACTGCAGGCACTGGAAGTCAGCACCTAACATGCTTAGCGGGAGTTAGCGCCCAACCTGCTTAGGTATTTAGTACCTTCACAAATCTAGACTCAGGTACCTAAATCATATTTTTAAATGGGGCTTATGAAGTTAAGCACTGAGGCATGATTGCAAAATCCACAACTAGTAAGGCCTGGATCCAACATAACCAAAAAAGCACCCATAGAAAAGGGCTGCCTCCCTTGCAAATGTTCTCATGAAATTCCCGATTCTGGCCTTGCCAATGCCTGTTTTCTAACCCCCAGTCCTTATAACGGACCATAGCGATATGTACTGGAAGCTACCAAATACTCCTTAAAACCAAACGTCGTGAGCCTCCCAATAAAACTGTGAAACAGAGAGAAAAAAGTTTTTCACAGTTGGTCCAAACCTGTAAGCATATAGTTTTGCATATTTCAAAAGCTAACTGGCCTTTTATATTGCTACATCAAATTATCTGCTATATTTTCAAAACCAAATTGTAGTTAAAAAAGAAATGCAAGTCCTTTTAGAAAGTTTTGAGAAAGTATTCCAGAACACTGATACTGTTTAGTCACAAAAGTGCTAATTACTGAAGCCATCAACCCTTCTCTAAACAGCTGTTTTCCCTTCTTCTTCTAGAAATTCATGTCTAATTATTCCACTGAGATTGCTTTCCTTTTATGTCCCTTTGATATTAGTTACTCGTTCCCAAATGAAATGGCCAGCTTGGACGTTTTAGAAAGTGTACCAGCTACCGTAAGTGATGACATTTTGAATGGAAACAACCATTGTTCAGAGAAAAAAAGAAATATGGATGTCCTCATCTGGCGTACACTCTGTGCTATACCATGTTGGGTGTACTTCCTTTGTGTGTTACAGAATGGTAGAGCAGGGAACAAATACATTTAATACTATCATACAGTTATTGCAGACTTGCAACTAAATTACTGTCATTCCCCTTCGGTAACATTTATTGCTTGTCAGGTATTTATTCTCTGTAAGGCGAAGAGGCGGCTAAAGAAGCAGCCTCTTATGGACATCCTAGGAGCAGAAGCCATTAAGAGTTTAGGAGTGTTGTGCAGAAGGATAGAGCTACTTAACCAAAACTTCAGCCACTGTGAACCTGTGGAGCGGTGCATAGCAATACTGCGCAGCAGTTCATCACAGGAAGAAGGAACAAATCCAGTTGCAATGCAGAATCACAGAATCACAGAATGGTCAGGGTTGGAAGGAACCTCTCGAGATCACCTAGTCCAACCCCCCCGCCAGAGCAGGGTCACCTACAGCACGTTACACAGGACAGCGTCCAGGCGGGTTTGGAATGTCTCCAGAGTGGGAGACTCCACCACCTCTCTGGGCAGCCTGTGCCAGTGCTCTGCCACCCTCACAGGAAAGAAGTTCCTCCTCATGTTAAGATGGAATGCATGTGAGAGGAACTGATGTAACAAATACGTAATTTGATAAAAAATGGGAAGCACCAGAACTAGCCTAGTCCTTAACACGGCAGGGATACTCACTCGTGCGGGTTAATCCATTATTAATTCTAATAGTCCAGCTGAAGTTATTAGTATGCTAATATATACTAAAATATTACTATCTTTATACGTGGGAGAAATATTTTAATGAAAGACGGCTATGTTGCAAACAAGGACTTGCAGGGTTCATTCTCATCCATGTTACGTATTTCCTTTTAATTTTGCATATATTTCACGTGCATCCTCTTTGCATTAAGACTTCTATTTTCATTCTTTTCATCTGAAGTAGGGTAGAGCTACAGTTTGAGTTTGAAGATGTTGTTCGAATTTTTATCTAAAAAAGACCATGATGAAATTTAAATATGTCCATATATTGTTTATGTGAGATCAGTGAATATCATCTTTCTGATGTCAGTAAAAGTAACAGTGACTCGCTAAAGAACTTAAAATAGCACTTTGTTATTATGAATGTAGTTTATATGGACAACTATAAAAAGTGCATATTTCTGAAAACCCATTAACTGGGATCTCAAAAATAGATAAAAATGTGCATAAATGGATTTTAAAACACATTAATCCACTATAGAATAAAGATGATGAGAGGGAGGCTTAATTGTCCATGTTATTGGCCTTATCCACGCTTGAGATTTAATAGGTAAAAAAACTTCCAAGAGGATATAACACTGAATTTTTATTTGCCCTCTGCAAGAATAGTCTTTTATTTGTTTGGATAATTATTTTTTTTATTATTATTAATTTGCATGAGCAGAGCATCGTGATGCTAAGCACAACGTTGATTTTCTTCTCTCCTACTTAATGTTTGACAAAAACATTCAAAATACAAGAAACCTACCACACTGAGGCCTTACCATGTAATCATTTGGATATAAGCTCACCAAAAATATAAATTTTTGAAAGCTCAATGTAAATGAAGTGAGTAACACTACTTGAGTTTGGCTGGAGATCTAGCAGTACATTTTGTGAAAAAAATTTCATTGTGAAAACTTGAACAGAAACAGGGCAGGAGGGAGGGAGGGAGGGAGGGAGGGAGAAGGAGGGAGAGAAGGAGAGAAGGCAGTGGGGTGCGCAGACAATGCTCTTTGCATTTTTTTGGCTGAGCTACAGCTTCAAGTATGTCTCAGATTGCCTGTGGATTCAAGAAATGGGTGATGGTCTCCAGTAACGCTTACCAACTCAACACAAGTCCTAATTTATTTTTTCCATCCTCTCAGCAGAACTTTATATAATGGTAGGCAGATAGTAAGGGACAACTGCAAACACGATTTTGAATTAAACGCTTTCTTATATATGTCTCTGAAACGGTATTTTTCATTTTCTGTATATGCAAGTATAAACAGTGTAATCTGCTCCGAACATATTGAAAATCTGTTAAATTTAAAATCCAGTTGGATTTTTTCAAAACAAATTACTAAGAATGTAATTAAATGTGTTTTCCTGACTAATTAGATTCTTTGGCTTTCTGTGGCTTCAATTAGGATGCTATTACTCAGCAACACAGTTTATATTCTTCCAGCAGTTCCCTCTCCTAGCTAGAGTTCCTCAGTATTTTCAGTGTTTACCGTATCTTTTCACTAACTTGCTTTGATTATTTGACTGAAAATACAGCCACTTAGAAGTTACTGGATATTCTATTGTTCTTTATCTCAAAGCTTGATCTCCTAGTAGTCTTTTTTTTCGTCTTCTCCCTGTTTCCCTCTGATTTACAGTCATGGATTGTCTTCACATTTTCCTCCAGTGATCCGCCATTATTAATAAATCCTTTCCACCCTGTGTGTTATCCACCTTCCAGAACTCCTACATTCCTACGCCAGTCCTAGTCATCTGAGGCCCAAAGTGAATTGGCTTTGGTGGGCACCAGACTGGGTTCCTAGCCAGAAATTATTTCCAAGTATATCACTGTGCTAACAAGGTGAACTGAAGTGGTGACAGCAGGACTACATCACCTTAAATTTAGAGTATCCATATTTAGGATAGAAAATATTTAAACTGTTGACTGCAGGAACACATTTCAAACTGTCATTTAAGTAGATTCAAAATTTTCTCTGAAGAGTTTCATCTCTATTTTTAGTGCTCAGTAGAATGATGATTTCACAGATGGGCAACATAGCCAGCTACCAAAAAAATTCCACTACACATAATTGTGCTTGAAAATGTCACAGTAAAATGGACGGATGACTCACAGTATCAGCACATGTGCCTCATGCAAACAAATAACTTTTATAAATACAAGCCACACTCCAGCTTCTGCAGGATATTCTGGCGGTGGCTTGTGATGGAGTTTCAAAACCCCGCACCAGAGGCTGGAAGACTACTAAAAACTGCACAGATTTTAGACAGAAGCAAACACGTTTGTGTGGGGGCTCTCCCACGGTGACTGCAGGAGACAACAGCCCTCGGCGGGTGCCGTGGGAAGCAGCAGGAGAGGGGGTGGCCGGGTCCAATGGCGTCAAGTGGGAATTCCAGCCCCGGGAGCTTCTCCCTCCACACCCCATAGGAGCCACCCGCGGCGCTGCCCAAGCGCTGCTCCTGAGCGGAGCCCAGCCCAAATGCAAATATGCTTTCAGGCAAGAGTCCTTGCTCTTCCTACAAAACCCTTTGATTTCTCCTGTGAAAGCACAAATGTATCCTTTCAAATGTAAACTTACTTTGTACTTTTAAACCAGCATGTTCTGCTGGGGTATCTGGAAGTATTGTTGCCAGAACACGTAAAAATTCATTAGCTCTGAATTAAATATTAAGAAACTGACACAGAGATTAGGGAATAAGTAAAAATTCATGGGTTTTAACATATAATAGAGTACAGAGTGAAATAAAATTCTCAAGTTTACCCGGTTCTGCTCCCGTTACTAAACACAAGAAGTTCTCTGGGGTTCAAAAAATGTTTCTCGCTTGCCAGATGCAGGAAACATGAATTTAGCAAATTTCTCTGCAGAATCTTTCCCAAATAGATTTTTTAAATGACTTTGAGAGACACCCCTTGTCAAAAGTAGCTCTTGAAGAAGACTACAGCTGCACGGTTGAGTACACCAAGGTCAAGAAATGTCCTACTTCATTCTGGGCCTGCATCATGACACAGCTTCACATGACCCTTTCTTCCTTTTGCAGGAACAGGCACTACGTCATGTGCGAGACAGCCTGCACTTATAGCAAGAAACCGACAGGAAAATTTTATATTTATCTTTACATCCAATTAATTAATTTATGTGTTCAGCAATGAATATGACATTAATTGTATTCCAAACTTATTCTGTTGGAAGGCAAAATTCTGTTGCAGCAAAGGCAGGCAGGATTTGCCTGTACCTGTTTCACACAATAAGGAGGGGTAGCAGTAAAAACTGGCGCTACTTACTCAAACTGGCGTTAGAGTAAGTCGGAGCTAACAACAACTGGAAAAAAGAAAGCTTTCTATCTGTGCTAACTGGCACCCACTGGAGAAAATACAGTCATGTCTCTTTGTTGGTGTTGGCATCCCACACTGAAACAGATACGCCCAGTAATAAGAAAATCACAGGCCTGTAGAATGAGGGAGGAGTCACAGTAACTGCATTAGAGAATGGGGGAAAAAAGTATAAAATGCTACTGAAGTAAAATGCAAGTCTAGGTTTTCAGATCTGGAGCAAGCTTTTAAAGCCCCTTTTCTTTAAAATTTGACATTCTTACAAGTAGATCCAATGAGCTGCATTACTCACAGAAGTAAAGGATTACAGTTATTAAACACTTTAGAAATAATAATAATAATAATAATAATCTCAACAGTAGATGATATGACGATGATTTTTAAAGTGTCTCACTAGGTAGAACGAAGACTGTCATGTAAAGATCCCATCTCTGGCTTCAACATTAGCATCTCGTATATATGTTCAGCCTTTGTTTTTATGGATACATAAACACATCTATGAGTGGTATATTGCTCAAAAATTCCTTTCCCTGTCTCTCTGAATGCTATAGGATATCAAGATTGCTACCCTACCGAAAATTTTTCTTCCTGTCTTTATGGTGACATTCAGCAAAACACGGAACCGTGGTAAGTCAAATCTCTGACAACTGCTTTCACTGCAGTTCAAAGTGTTTGAAAGGACAAAAGCATAAATAAGGAAGCAAAGTAAATATCCTTTCATATCATAAGACTTCACGGTGTAGCTCTTGACAACACAAAGATCAGCTTAATAGACTCAGGAAACAAATCCCTATAGAAAAGCACTGAGGGATCATGCCAGTAGTAGACAAGGCAACAGAGGAGCTTTCAATCAGTCATGGAGTAGCTGCAAATAAAAAAAATTCTTTAGGACACAATGGATTCTCTTTTTATGTTTTTCAGCTAGCAGGTGCAATTATCAAAAGGTGTTTGTGGGGGACGGTTTGTTACTTAGAGGGTTTGGGAATTGTTTTATTTTCGTCAGAGACACCACTGCCCAAGCACGTCAAATGAGGATGTGCTATGATGTGTTTAATTTAATGGAAATATTCCAGTTTTGCATCATACTAATTTTCTAAAACAACTAACAAATTCTGCCACACTTCTGCTTTCTTCTGCATGCCCTTGAAACTAATTGGAAATCAGCGAGCGCAGCCAAATCTCAATATTCTATAATCACCTGCCTCACACAGTTGGCTCGTTGATGCAGTTCACTTACAGCTCCGAACTTACGTGTAAAGCTCCTTTCAGTGACCGTGGAACTGGCATCTCAAAGTAGGGTGCCATTTCCCGATGCAGGGGGTGTATCCCATTATGGATATCTGCTTGAGATAGCTGACAGACCTGTCAACATACTCTGCAATTTCAAACACAATAAAGCTCCATTATGCATGCAAAATCAAACTTAGGCTCAGGTGGATTATGTCTTGGGGCTTTTCCAGTTTGCTATTGTAGAGCAATTCTCCAAGCATTTCTTTATGCAGAAACCCAGCTATGAAAACATTGGACACTAATATCTTCAGTCATTTAATATGCATGCTGCTTTTTTTTTCTTTTTTTTTTTTTTTTTTGGCCTGGGGTCTTTTTTCCCCGTCAAATAAAAGGATTATTCCTGAAAATGACTCTCACTAGACTCGGCAAGATTTTTATCCATTTCTGCATCTGAAAGGTTTGCATCATCAAATAAGAAACTAGAGATTATGACTATGAAAATATGTGAATAAAAGCAAAGGGACAGATGCCGAAGCCATAAAAATTACTAAGGCATAATCTGTGTTTGCTGTTCCACATAAATACACAGTTTAAAAAAAAATAAAAAACAAGCAGACAACAACATAGAGTACAATCTCGAAATTTATTTTCAGCTCTAGCCGATTTAGTGTATGGGGCTTTTTTGTTTTGCTCTGTACAAAGGCCAGTGATTGAGCTTATTTATGGGCATATTTTAATTCTCTAAAGATACAGAACACTTCCTATTGTCTCATACTGAATTTAGAAAATTGTAAACAAACCAAATAGTGAATTTCACTTGGAAGTTCAATTTAGATTAAGTTGATTTAGGTTTAAGGGCTCTGCTTAGCCGTAGCACATTTTGACCTACTTTGTGTACTATACAGTGGGTAAAACAACACTTGATGAGAGAGAAATGATGTTTAGTATTCCCCCTGAGAGCTAATATAGCTTATATAGGTACGTAGCTGTATAAAACCACAGAATCACAGAATGGTTAGGGTTGGAAGGGACATCTGGAGATCATCTAGTCCAGCCCCCCCAGTCCAACACATTTGACTGCCTTAGGCATACAAAATCCTATTCTAAAGTCACACAGCGTGGGCATGTTACAGCTGTACCTTGTATGTTACACAGTCTTTCATAAATTCCAGCACCATTTTGATAAAAAAATCAAGGTTTAAAGAAAGTTGAAAGAGACAAATACAATTATTTAAAAAATCCTAGCAAAGACTTTGTCTCGACCATCACTATTTTTGAAGTTTTGATGTCTCAGAGGAACCTCAGAACTGCTTTAGCCCTCAGTACATGGTGTTCTCAATGGAAATACAAACGATTGTGACCTTTGCCAAGGAGATCCCTGGCTAACGATACAGTTTCTTAGCATCTTGCAGTCAGGCATATACTTGAAGAGCCTCCAAGGTAAATTAATGTACGTCAGATATTAGACTAGCCCCTAGATGTAGTCCTGGATTGACAGAATGTAAAGACATCTGCAAAGTTCCTGTTTCCATCAGTGCCATCTCTCCACAGAGCAATTCTAATTGAAGAACAAATTGTAGTTGAATGTTTACTTTCAGAGTGGAAAGGAGAAAAAAGAGCTCAAATATTTCAGGCAGTTTTGACAACAACAGGAAAAAAAATAGACTGCAGATCTTTTATTAATTCTAGTATCTGACGCAAGAAAAAGAGGCTAATGCTGACATTCCTG
>NW_009647579.1:1532294-1565574 GCF_000708025.1 Charadrius vociferus
GGAAATGCACTGCAGGCAGGTACTGAGGTACACACAACATACATGAACACTCACCCTAGTTAGGGAGTAGCTTATTACAATGAGGCATTAAAATGTTCCTCATTGGTGGCAGTGAGGCACAGTGCTGAGGTGTCCGGGAGATACAGCTTCGGAACTATGGAGAGACCAAATGTAATAGGGACTTCAAAAAAGAGTTGTTGTGGACCTTTTCTTTTCTTTTCTTTTTTTTTTTTTTTTTTTTTTTAATAATAAGCTGTTAAACTACTTAGAAAACATAGGGAATCAAGCTATATGAAAATGGACAGGAATTCTTCTTCAGTAGGCTGAATTTTTGTCAGATAGTCTACACTGTAAATCCATGTGAAATACTCTTTTTCTCCATCCTTCAATTCTAAACCTGTTTTCAGATACAGTATTTCAATGTTATAACTTCATCAGAAACACTACTTAAATGGTATTCAAACGCGAAGGTTTGGGTTTGGAGTATGTGTATAGAAAATGGATTTGATCTTGCCTCGGGTGCACAGGTGCCCACTGTAAAACGAGATGCCGTGTATGCACAGTGCATTAGCTGATACTCTACAGAAGGACTTTTTCTGGCTTCCTCGAAATTCAGCACATTATCTGAAAAATGCAGCAATTTAAGCTTATTTTTTACCTCTGCCTAAGCATCCTACTTCCATACAGATTCACCTTTTGGCAAGCAAAATCTGTGTCTGTTCAGTCTGTGCCTGTTGCATCACCAAGCACCACCTCTGCTGTTCAAATGAGCCAGCAATGCGGCAGCGGCCTGGGGGCAAAGGCTGACTCAGAACCACTGAAGCTAAACATCAATGCTTCCCCTAAATAGGCAGACACTTCAATATCATTGACTTCCATGAGATCTGGTATTTCTTTCAATCCAGCCACATCCAGTGCTAAATAATGAACAAAACAGGAGTTGGAGCAAGGGGGGAGGTCAAGGGATTGTGAGAGCACCAGCAAGATCGGCTATTCTAGGATAAAAGAAGGATAAGACTGATGTGGATGACTAAGAATGTCAGAAGAGCTCTTGAGGAAAAATAGAGGGTATATGACAGATATAAGAACATGAAATCTGAAGAGGATTAAGAGAATTATGAACTGAAACTGAAAGGCTGTGAAAACCCCCCAAACCCAACAACAGCACTGTTTAAGGCTGCCAGAATTGCCAAAGTGAGAAGATTGCTCAGAAAGGAAAGAAAAACAATCAAGGATATCAAAATATTTAAGTGATGTGAAGATCAACAAGGAATTAGCTACTGAGCTGTTAACAGAACCTGTGCCCGAGACTTAACAAACTGACAAGATAAACCTAGGAATGTAAATGCACACTTCTCTTCAATATCCATGCAATAAAGAAAAGCGAAATGCCAGAAAAGAGAACACAACTTCCAGAGGAGGATACTGTAAAAATAAGATTTTAGGAGCAATAAAATAAGAACTAACCTTTGTATCATCTAGAATAAACAACAATACAGAGAAGCTGTCAGGCTAGATTATTTGTCACAAATATACTTGAAAGGAAATTTCAGACAACAGTGACCCTTGAACAGTGATTTTGCAGAAACAGCTCAAGATGAACACAAAAATAAGCGAATGTTACTCCAGCCTTCAGAAACCAAATCTGAAAGAGCTAGGACAGCAAAGATGACTCATTATAACCCGAGTGACCAGTGACCGGAGTGATCGTACCAACATTAAAGCAGGAGAGCAGTAACCATGTTTAGCATTAGGAAGAAATAAAAAGCATTCCATAGCAATCCACAGTGGGACAACCTTTGCAAGTACAGTATGTTTGCAACTTTGTTTTCCATTACTTTGAAGTGAAGACAATCTGAAACAATGGTCTGCAACCTCCCTCCAGTTTCTGCCTTTGTTTTTTCACAGAAACTAGTGTCTCGCTGCTTAGGCAGAACCATTGGAGACTGGCAGCACCCGTCTTCACAATGTCAGGCAAACCTTAAGATCAATTCTATTAAGAACTGATGGCAGATGTGAAAGAATGGGTATTTCAGGATCAGTCATGAGCCCTATTACAGCACTGTAAAATAACCCCAAAGCTGGAAGACCTTCACGCCAGGGTATTTACCTTCTATTCCACCAGCTCTTCGTATGAAAGGTCAGCAGGCCCATCCTGCATCAAATCCCTGGCCCTGGCTTTAGCATCAAGAAGGAAGGAGCTCACTGAACCTCTTGGATTCAAAAGATATTATCAGACAAAATTAAAGAACGTAGTGTTGTGTTGTAATTTAAAGTTACTTTAATTAAATCTTTTGTATCAAGTAATTTAGTCAACCACAGAAAAAGAGAAAAGCTACTGCCTTCCTGGCTTCTCTACACCCAAGTATGCAGTAACGCTGTTTACTTTCTTTGATTAATTAACACCTTTTTCTGCCCTGAAGAGGTTATTGAACTGATGTCTGAAGCCTAAGAACTGCCAAAATAGTCTGCAAAATACATTTTATCCAACTATTCTCTTCATCAGAACACTTCCGCCCAGATTTTGCACACTAATAAACTCACCGCTATGCAGTTAGCATTTCTTTATCTCTGTAGATACCTGCCTTTCTAAATGCACATTCAACCAACCTTGTGGGGTTTTCCCCTTTATGTCATTGAATGCTGCTTAATTTAAATGTCTGGTACGCTTCTTACCTACTTACTGACCTTCCCCTAATAGCCTACACTGTCCCGTGTTTCAGGCTGTACTGAAACTACTATGGATGCTCTATTTGATGACATTACATTAAAGAGATTCATGCCAAAACTCTTTGGCCACCACCATCATTGCTGAAGTCAGCGTAGCTTTAAGAACAAGGCTAGTTAGCTAATTGCTTTACAGAGCAATCACAGGCAACGCAGAACTTCAAGCCAAGTGTTTTGCTGGAGCGAGCAGGCAAAACGCCATTGAAGACATCTATTCCATCAGGCCAAAAGTCACCCTTGCAATGACAGCCAGCACAAAGGTTTATGTATGTACTTATGAAACCAAAGAATAAGGTTTCCATAAGCTTGCACCCACGTAAGTACAACACTAATTGTCTGTATTAGACTGAAGTTTAATTAAAATCAATCTGATGATTTGTGGACACCCCAAAACAGTCACTTTCATTGCTTTATGTTGCTTTTATCAACATCAGGAAAGGTTATGCATTTAGGATAAAACCATTGAGTTACTGAAACCAGAGGAAGCTTTGCTGTTAATTTCAACAGCATTAGGACTGAACTTTTTGCTGCAGAAACTATTCTGGTGATGTCATGAAGATTAAATGGAAGAAAACTCACTGATTTTAGACAGCAAGACAGTGACAATGCAGTGTACAAGCAGGCTGAATTCACATCCATATTTTTAATAGTCTTATTTTTGTCAAAGAACTTGTTACACTAGATTTGTCACAATAGATTCTACACAGTATAAAATATACATTGATCCCATGGTTTCCAGTAGAATCACTACTAAAACTAGTTGCAAATAAAATACACCATGGCAAAATTTACTATCTAAAGAGATGAAAATGGCACATTTTTAATATTAAGTGATCTTCCATGGAAAAGGAGAAAGGAAAAGTTAAATACCTCCATAACATAGTAAAATTGTGAAAAATTAAGTCATACTATTGAAGTAGCTTACAATGCTTTAGAACCATTAAAACGGGCACTGAAATAAAATGGACATATACAGAATCAAGTTTGTAAAGATAAACCAACAAATCTTCAGGAAAGTACATTGTATTGAGTAGTGTAATACTTTTTAATGTAAAACAGCCTTCTAATCACGGTATTTTGGTAATGAAGTTGCAGCCAGGGGAAACATTAGAGTTCAGTTTTAATCTATTTAGTATGGGACGTAAAGTATTAAAGTAGTAAATCTCTGGAAGTCTACAGAGAAATCTAAGAGACTAGCATATTAATTTTGAAGTTTACTAAACACTTTTTTTCCTTTTTCTTTCACAGAGCTTTAGTAATGTAAAGACTTTATTCACTCACTCACTATCCATGATGATATAGTTACTTTAAGCACTACTAAAACTAACATTTGATTTTTTTTGTGTGTCTGCAGCAAAGAAAGAATGAACGTGGCCATTCTAGAAAAGCCCTCAAGTGTCTTTTACTTCTCTGATATTTAAAAATGTAGTGCAGTACTTTGGTAAACCAGAATGCTCTCTTGAAGGACATGCACACTGAATTCATAATCAACCCATGATGGTTTTGAGTTCTCCTGCAGATTAATTTGCTCTTGTGAATTACTTAATAACTAGCAAGATGGTCCTTTTCTGTTTTATCTTGTCACCCTTTGACCTCCAAATAAACTATTATAAATCTTTAAGTCGCAATACAACCTACATCCCAACTTGCACTTCTGCGTGCAGAAATTCCAGCGCTGCAAAGTCATCCCGTGCTCACTGACCACTGAATTAAACAATTCAGGAGAATAAGTATTTAAATTCTTACTCCAGCAAGGTTAATTCTTAAAAAATAATTTAAAAAAGTATCATATTTTAAGTTGTCCTCCACTGCTACAGGGTTGGGGTTTTTTAGATATAGAGCTAAATATTTAGAAAACAGTTTTATATCTCAACGACATACGCTGGTGGTTTCATGATGTGAACAATACAGTGTCAGTTATTATTTTTAAAATTTCCAAGGACAATTTCCTAACTTGGAAGGAGAATTCAACACTAAATTCAGCTTGACAGGAAAAAAAAGTGAAATTGTGCCAAATTTGAACAGAGTAAATGGAAGGGATAGGTAATTATAGGTCTGTCAGCCTGACAGCAATCCTGGGCAAAATAATAGAAAAGCCAGCACCAGAATTTTTAAATAACAAAAAATTAAAGGAAGGTAATATAATCCATGCAAGTCAGCATAGGACAATGGAAAATAAATCTTTCAGACCACCTTGCTACTTTTTTTCTTTTGAGACTAAGAGATGTTTTGATAAAATAACTCAATTAATGTATTATATTTAGACTTCTCGATGGTAATTGACCTACCCTTTTGATTACTAAAACAGGATGATAAAACATCAGTGTGGCATACAATGTATTAAAAATTGTCTGATGTACCTTGTGAAGAAGGTTTATACTGTGGGCCTGCAAAAGACTTTGTATCACTGAAAATCTTCAAATCAAAGTTGGGTATTTTTCTAAAATCACAGTTCTCTACCAGTCGTAGCTGTTGGATGTGATACAATGATTCATTCATAAAATTACATAGATTGAACTAGACAGTCACAATGGTTTCTTATGGTTTTAAAATCTACAGTGCTACACTTTATGTACTGTCATGTAGAATCACTGTTAACTGAAGACCGTTCCTTCAACATCTTTCCAAGGCACGAATTAATGGTTCATGTATCTCCACATATTCAAAAGCTATTACTGAAAACGGGAAAGACTATTAGTGGGTAGGTGGGATTGCAGCCTTTTTATAAAAGACACTGAAATTTCTTCTTTAAACCGAACATGAATTCCTTTGATTTGTGTTTTAAGTTTCAAAAAATAAATAAACTCAGTAATGGTATGAATTCAAGCAGAAAAATGAGAATTATTTTTTTTTATAGATCAGTATAGGAAATTCTATAAGTCGGATAGATGTGTAGACCTTCCTTTGCGTTATCTTAATGCATCAGTATCTCAACAGAAACCTTATGTTCCATTACAAGCAGGCTTATTTATCTTACAGAAAGCACAAATCCTGGATTTTATAAGATCTTATGGAAAGTATTCAAAAATTTCTAGGGAAACAAGGAAGTCAGCTCTTGACCAGAGCAAGATGCAACAAAATTTTTCACCGTTACCTTTAATCATTTCATTTCTGCTAAGCAATCAAATATTTGTCTCAGTCTGTGGAACTCTGGTATAACATCAGTTACCCATTAAGAAAGCCGAGAATATAAAACAGCATAATAAACTATTCAAAATAATTTAAACATGTATATAGAAGCTGACAGTGCAAGGAATTATAGGAAGTGCAGGTCTCAGACAGCCCTCATTTCAGTCAGCTAAGCTCGGAGGAAGTGGAACAGCTACAAAGCATCAGAAGCAAGAAGCAAAAGAATGAGCAGTGTCAGCATAAATCAACCTGACTGCAAATGACAAAATACATGTATTTGCACGCCCCGTTAGGTTAGAGTAACTTCACATTTGTGAAAAGATAATAAGAGCTTTGCTGTGAGATGGTGTTTCTTTCATGTGAATTACCATTGTTGGAGAGGTTTCCATCTCGAAGGCGTAGACCTTCTTCAGAGCTTTCTCTCCGCTTCTTCAGCTGGGTAAACTTCCCTTCTGACAGGCTGGCAGCCTCTTACACAATCCTGCTTGACATTGGTAGGTGTGCGAGTTTTGTACTTTAGTCATGCATGATTTATTTATAGAGTATCTATACTGCATTGTACTTTATTTACTCTTTGTCTCCTTTTTTTAAAAAGATTTGCTTTAAGGTTCTTCTAAATTTACTGTGATGATTGCCTAGTTCATTGGGGGCAGATGCCTTGGAAGTAATTTATTCCCAGCTCTGTAAGTCAGGGTATGAATGGGATTTCTGCAGGTGCCTGCAGCTAAAGGTATGGCTTGTGGCTTTGCTGGAGACTGTCAGAGGCAGCAGGATTTACAATTAAAAAATGCATTGAAAGAGAAGGAAAGATATCATATGATGGTGGGCTGGGAGGTTCCACTATCATGTGCTTAAATTAGCCACTTCACTCACAGCACTGACGATACAAACGAATACATCTGTGCACATTCATGCTGAGCTAACTTAAATTGATTTTTAAAAGATCACACACTATCTCTTATACACATTATACTTTTCTTAAAAGAATATTCAAACATAATTTTTACCAGAACCGTGACCACACATTGGGTGCAAAACTGACCAGAAACAGCTTCTTCATATATAACTAGGACATGCCTTTAATTCCCTTTACTCCTGAAACTACAACAGCCTGAATAATATAGTGATTAGACTTCCAAAAAGTAAGGAATTGTCACTTTGTGATCACATCTTTTTCCAGTTCCCAAAACAGCAGTAATGGTACCTCATGTACCACTGCCCACCCTTGTTTCCAAACTCACATTTTAGTGGTCATAGCAGCACACATTTGCAGAGAAAGTAAAAGACATTTCCCCAAAGGCATCTTTTAGAAAAAGCTTTTCCCTGCACAAGTCCATTAAAAATCTAGAAAAAGAAGCAACTATTGAACTTCCCATCATTTCTTCAGAAATGCTATTTAGTACCAAAAAACTGAAGTAATAAAACTTTAGAAATAGGCTTAGACAAAAGCAGTTAAATATGTACAGGAAGAATAAAATTTTACCAAACTATTCCTTTAGATCCTTAAAAGTCTCTTTCTGACAATTTTACACACAATAAACACTCCTTTCTCCAAAAAATAGTTTCATTTATGTTAGGGAGTCAATCTGTGTGAATAGGGTTAATGAAGTGGATGCCAAGATAGGGCTGATCAGTCCACTACCCTTCCATTCCTGAATTGTTGTGGCCACATTTTTCACTTTTCTCAAACACAGGAATGTCCCACCAAGCAATCTCTGTCATCTGGATACACCAACAGTTGTTTCCCATTAACTGCAGTTCTTTAAATCTGGGAATTAACTCAAAATTGCAGGGTTTAAATTCTCCATCAGCTGTTAATTAGTATCTATTGTATCTAACAATTTTAGAGTATTTTTAAAATAGATGTTGTCTATGTATTCCCCTCCTCTTTTTCCACTCTTTCTCACACGAAACAAGATTCTCATTCAATTTATGTGTCACTGACATCACTGACCGTAAAGGACGAAGAGGGAGATAATAATCCAGATTATTGTGTAGCCAAATCTCAACAGAAAAATGTCTCCCAGCTAAAGGCACATAGATGAATGAACTTTTGTTAGCACTGAAATGGTTTCAGAAATGTTAATTACCTATTTCTCTATTTTTCCTGCCCCTCAACTCCTCTCTAGTCATTTTGGCTCTTTGTTAAGTTATTCCTTGAATTGCATCCACAACAGCAGGTACAATTCACATTTCGGGGGGGATGTGAGATTTTGATGCTTATTTATTACAAGAAAATGATTTTGCCTGTTTGGTTCTCTGAACATTGCTTCACGATCATAAAGAGAAGGCTTTATTGGAGAAACTAAATGTTCCTGCTCAGTACAGTCCCTACCAGGTTTCATCTCGACTAGGAGTTCATGCAGAAACTTAACTATTAGCTCTGACACCAGTGAAGCCAGTTGCAGCATTGGCCACTTTCATTTATCCTCTTTCTGAACTGGGTTAAGAACTAAGCTTAAAATCCCAGTGGACATTTGACTTCGGGCTCACTCTGCACATTAGTCTCAAATGGAAATACAACGTGCAAAGCTGTGCAGCAGTCATAAGAATGAAACTTTTCTTAACTGCCTTAGAGGAATGTCTCAAAATGCTCCCTGAGACATTTTTCGAGCTCAGCTGATGAAATTATTGCCTGACCTGAATAAAACTGTTGTTCATAATGAAGCAAATGCTAGAGTCTTAAAGAATTCTATCTCCCAGGAGTCTAGCTGACTCTCACTGCAGCAGCAGGGTGACCACAACCCATCACTATAAACAATGGCACTGAAAGGTCCACTGAGTGTAAGAAATAAATGTATCAAATAATCTTTTTTGTCACTGGCTGCTTACAGAATATATTTGTATGTCCACCCATTAACACACAAGAGTAAAGCAAAGTTCCACAGAGAAATGAAACAGATATTTGTAAGTTGGCTAGATGTATAGCTTGAGTGGCATTGTCAAAATACATTTTTACTCTTATGGCCCAGGAAAATAAGAGTAACTTGAAAGCTGAACCATCACGTTCTGTGAGGTTTTCAGTCAGTATACTACAAAATGGGTGTAAAAGATGCAACCGGAGTTAAAGGTCTTGCATTTCCTCAAACATAAAGCACTAAGCCTTTTCTATTAAAGAATGGCATCATTAGGAAAATGATGTGGGTTTATTCCTTTAGAGTTGAGCCAAAAATGACATACCATTTGTGTGAACACAACACAGTGTTCCAAACCCTTCTGCATGCTACATACAGTGTGTTGTACAACAGCAGATCTGACAGTTGTAAGAGCAGACAAGGTCGACAAGTAAGTTATTAAATGACCTTCTAAACACAAAACCCATAGGGATTATATTTCAGAAGACAAATAGTTGTGTCAAGATTTACTTTTATAAGATTACTAAATTACCTTCATCTGACTACATCTTCTGGGAAGAGTATGTGTCTGTACATACACCACCTGTCACAATGCCGCAAGGCTTTGTGCAGGAAAACAGTGTAAGCAAGATTGGGTTAAAAACCAAAGCAAATAGAATTTGTATGAGACTGATTCTCATAAACTAGAAAAAGATCCTGAAAATAAAATTTGCTGTACAACTGTAGTTAACTTTAGAACATTTGCAGTAACGTTCACATTTTTCATTTCAAGCTATAAGGAACAAATATATAGCATGTCTTTCACATATAAAATACATATTTGTTGAAATTAAATGTTCTGTACAACTAGGAATCCTTTTTCTGTCCTTCTGCCCTGAAATCTATAGGCAAAAAGACAGAATGGCTCTTCCTTGGAACAAATACTCCTAAACAGAAGGATACCAGGTCTTCACTGGAGAGACAAAAGAGTCTCAAACTCTTCAGGGACAGGAAAATAAGTATCTCAGCGACAGTTGTCCCAGTTTCCACCTATGCCACCAGAATAATCCAGAAACTCGGTGCCACTGGTTTCCCCCACTCCTTCACAAGCACATCTTTTTTTGCTTCTCTCCTTTCCTCCTAGTCCCCACAGGTGGTTTTGTATTAGCAGAGAGACATGTGTAGACTCCAGGTATCCCAGAACAATCTCGTACCAGGGTGGAAATGGAGTGGGCTGACCTACAAGATCTTACCCTCACTGAAGTTTGTAATTCTGTGCTCTCTGTAGTGATGATGAGAGCAGTAATTTATGAATGGCTGGGTCACAAGAGAATTAATGTACCACAGCAATGGAGTGCGATATGCAGATTGGAGAGGGAGGAAGAATGTGGAGCTCAGCATATCACTTCTTTCTCATATAAGCTGATGCTCAGCTTAGAGAGGAAAACCATACTGATGATGCAGCTGATGTCTTGTTAGAAAACATCTGAACTGTGACCAATTTTTCTTGACAAGAATTTTTATTCTGTATAAAAATGAGATGCTTAGTCATTTGGAAAATAAAGACTAAATCAGTGATGTAATTTCATTCAATGATGGAATTTCAAAGAGGGTGGTTTTTTCCTTTATTATAAAGAAAATCTTTTAACAACTCTATTGAACCAGCCCATTAATAAGCCTCTTTCCCATCAGCATCAAAAGAGAAGTGAGAGCACAGTGCCTAGAGGATAAACAAGGATATAAAACCTTTTCTTGCTGTTTTAAAATTCAAAGTTTCCATGTCTCTGCATAAGGCTGTATGTGTATGTTCATGCACAAATAAGAGTGACAAGCAACAAATATCCTTGACAATTTTTAGCCTCTTGCTGTACATGAATGAAGGGCAAATATAGAAGAAAATGTAATGTGTCAGACATCTACACACTTTTTCTCCCCGCAAGATAGATGCTAGGTCTCCATAGGGAAATCTGCAGGAAAGTAATTCTCAGAATAGAATGCAAACTTGCTGATGACGAAATGCGTACGTGTCAGTGGGGAAAAGGGAAATAAGCTAAATTAGTAAGAACAAGTTTTAGCACCACTTAATCAAAGTTGGTGAGTGAGCCCCAAGATGGGGAGGCAGCTGAAGGGATTGTTGTCTCCCACAGGTGTCTGCCACAGTCCCTCCGAAAATGAAATTCTAGTTGTCTCTTAGCATCCAGTGAAGAGGAGGCTGTCAGAAAAAGGTGACTGGGCAGAGCATACCCACATACCTGTCTGTCTCTTTGCAGGGCATTTCTTTTCGTGGCTGTCTGGCTGAGCCACATATACAGCATCGGTAGGAACCAACACGGGTTTACATGTTGCCATATATACCAGAATGTCCTAGTGTCTCTGTATTCAGGGATGAAAAATTGTGTGGCTTCTTGGGCAAATCACGTATAATTGGTTTTCTAAAGCTTTCCTTTTGACTTGACACATTGGACTCCCCATAAGGTATTGGGAATAGTGGTACAAAGCACAAAAGTCTAGAATTTATTACACTTATGCTGGTGTTCTGGAAAGTTTTCTCAAAGTTTTCTAGACATTGAACAAGTCAGTATTTTTATACTTCAGCTCATATCTGTGTCTCAAAGTGCAAAAATGAAACCAGAATAATGCTTGACACTCAAGTCTTACTAATCATTGTGTCACTTTGGCTGTAGACTCAAGAAAATATGATTATCTGTCTCCTGTACCTATATTTCTAACCCAGGAGTTACTGAGATCATCACGTGTCTGTTCTGGAGGTGCTGTATAACTGCATTTTCTGCCAAGGTTTCTTTACGAATTCTTAACGTCACACTGCAAACCAAGACTCCAGAAAAGCATTCACAAAAACGCATCTGGATTTTAATGCCATTGTTACCCAGCACAGCAGGCTAACCAGCAAAACTTTGGACTCGGATGTCTTCTTCTAAATATTTCAAAATACTTTACAAAGATGAATGGATTAAGCTTCTAATCCTCCTTTTTAATATAAATAAAAAATCTGCAGTTCACGTGGAGGTAAGATGAGGTAATGAGAGATGAAACCAATTTTGTTGCAGTTACAGGTCTGGGGTAAGAATAAAACGCCAAAAGTTCTGACTTTCCTTCATCTGCTGTGATCCGCTCTGCAGTACAATGATGGTAAAGTAAAATAAAGCAAGTAGGCTACTTGGATCTCTCTCCATGAATTTTCTTGTGCTTATATGCTTTATGACCAGCAGAATGTTGTCAACGAAGATCCCAGAAATACAGAAAACTGTTTTAGCTGAAGTCAGACATAATCCAGAGAGCTATTATCACCTGTTTTGCAATTCTGATTCTCAGAAGCGGCTTCTGATGATTTTTTACCTTCTTTAATCAAACCTGACTCAGAGAAGCATGATATCACCCCCATTGCTGCTGTTCTTACTCTTATTAGCATTGTCCCTCAAAAGACTATTAATGAGTAAGTGGTGGTAGTTGCCAGCTCAAGAAACCAAGTGTTACACCCAGTTTTATAGACACTGTGTCTGCTTGCCTTCTTTAGGTAGTGAAATCTTGAAAGACAAGGGGAGCTAAGGAGAGACAGTGAACTGAAGAATTTCTGCTGTTTCTTATGGAAAGCAGCTTGTAGCCGGTTGCCCAGGGCAGCCACATCGGTGCAACACAGTTTCAGAAACTCTCCAAATCATACCCCAGAGAACTCGGGAAGTGGCTGCAAGGCCTGCCATATCACGCTGTTACATGTGAAAAGCAGAAAAGAAAATGAGAGCAAAGGCGGGTATGATGCACAGTAATCTCTTCTCCGTGAATCAATATGATTTCTATACAGTAAAGCAAAGGAAAAGTGGGATAATTTCAGACAAAGCAGGGTAATTCTTGAGGCATAAGCAATTTGATTTGATGATCATAATAGAGAATGAGAGAAATACAGATCTCATAGTGGCAGGGAAGCACAGGAGATCAAATCAAAGTTTGTACCCTAACTTTGCTGACAGCAATGAGCTAATCTGTTGCTGGTGTAACACACGTGAAGGGTCTTCCTTCAATGATCCTGCCAGAGCTATTAATCTCCCTCTAGGCAGGCCTAAGCACCCACTGGGTCGGTAGTTTAGTCAGATTCACAACACAAAGGACAATGATTTCACTACTAATCTTTCCTTTAATAGACTAGATTCATAGAACGATACCGGTGGGAAAGGACCTCTGAAGGTCACCTGGTCCAATCCCCTGCTCAGAGTAGGACCAACTTAGAGCAGTTTGTTCCTGGCCTTTCCCAGTCAAGTTTTCCTCATGTCCCAAGATGAGGATTTCATTTCCTCAGTGAGGAAATGGGGCTGAGCTTCATGAGACTCATGTCAGTCGATGTCCATAGGCTGTTAACATCCCTCTGCACATACATCTTGTTTCATCTTTTTTAATATATTCATGCTATATTTATTTTGCTCAAATTAATACAGTGCTAATCTCAGTCACCATGGGAAGATACATGACAGAGCTAAAGGGATTATAGTTCCCCTCTTCTTTAGCATTACCTGGTCACATGGTACCGCAAGAGCCACACATCCACCCGCACAGTAATTGCATCCAACTGAAACCAGGCAGATATTGTCCAGAGGCAATTCTTAGAGCCAAATCCTTGTCTAGTATAAAATGGCAGAGCATATTCAAAATGAAAGGACTCCTGCCGTTTTAGAAAAGCTAGAGATCTAATCCAAAAGGCCTCTTGAAAATTTGTTTCTGCTTTCACTGAAAACAATGGGAAACTCCACAGGATCGTGACTTCCATCGCTGCAATGTTGGGTGCACGCAGACAGAGAGCGGGCACTTCAGTATGGATTCATATCTAGCCCATGCATTATTTGTGCTGTGGTAATGTCAGAAATGTTTTGGACAGCATCCATACACACAGAAATGCAGACATCCTGCTTCAAATTACTTACAGTCTAAAATATTAATGCCTACATCATCAACTAATACTTTTTTAATATGAGCTAAATTTTCTTACTCTTAAGGCTTCACTCATTTCCCCTTTACAATACAAAATGCCCTGCTTCTTCCATCCTAGAGGACATTGACCTTACCTCAGTCAGAGGTGTATAAAATAAGGTGTCATTAGAGCCAGTGGTCACAGGGGGCAAAGTTGATGGCAGTGCTGGAATGGCAATGCAGTATTGAAGCTCGTGCTAACAGTGTTTTTCCTTCTCAAACCTTAAACTTTTCCACACCTCTCAGAAGAAAAAGGTACCCCCCAGAGAGGAGTCCTTCCACCCCACTGAACAACTCACTTAACTGCACAACTTCTAAGCCATAAACCACTTGAGTAATCCCACTGCTCCACACAGGGTAAAAGGAGAAAATAGCATTAAAGATTTAAAGTAAAGAACGCAGCAAACTCAAATGATAGCTGTGCCATTCACGTCATTACAGCTAAGGGTTTGTCAGCACTTTCATTATAATGCTCATTTCTCTGCTGTCACTCCAGGCTAAAATTTGGCAGAGCATGAAACTTAAAGCACAGACAGACACAATAAGAACACAGTGAAAAGGAAAGCAAAGGCTTCAAGGACGGCATCCTAAGATACCTTCACATGTCAGGAACAAATGGTATCTTATAAAGCATGATGCAAGAAGTGGAGCTAGGAGAACTATCCCTTCTCTCATTAAGATGGTGCGATAGAGAGAGAATTGCACTGAAAACTCAGTGAGATATATTGTTATGAAACTACTATGAATGGCTTAAAAGATCCAGAAGGTTAAATATTAATATTGTAATTTAAGTTAAATTTATGCTGCAGTAGAACAGAAATAAATAAGCTAGAAAGAAGGGGCAGACCACACACAAATATTACATCTGAACAGTTGATATCAGACTTCCCTTAGGGAATGTACGAAAATATGTGTGCTTGGACTGGTGTGGAGAGTGGAAAGTGCCACTAACATAAGAGATTTCTCTCAAGCAGCGTAGAGTACCTTTCTCCCTTCCTCCTTTCAGAGCTGAGATTGTTGCTCCAACAAATGTCCAAATACAAGAAGAAAGCAGGACTGAGCATAGCATCACAGTATCTTTTATACTCCAACAGTAAGGAGTTGTAGGGTAGCATGAATTAGTACTCCCATCAAAAGAAATTATCTCACTTGCCCCTCTGCTTCATCCCCTCTGCTCCTTTGTCAGCCTAAATACTGGTACCCGTATGAATGCGGAATGACCCAGTGTAGAGAACTGAGTTAGATTAAAACTAAGCTGTGATGGTGAGTCAGTTTTAACATGGGCAACGCCCTGAGCAACCTAGTCTGAGATCAGTACTGATGCCTGCTTTGAGCAGGAGGCCAGACTGGGTGACCTCCCGAGGTCCCTTCCAACCTGTGAGAATCTCTGTTCCTATGGATCAGTTTGTGGACAAGGTCAGAGAGGTTTAGCACCACTTCTTGCAGAAACAGAGATAGCTAATGCTAGGTTAAAGTGTGTGTAGAACCAGAGTATTAGTTATTATTATTTATATCTTTAATAAGGTTTTAACAGGCTTGATTACTTTCATAGAAAACAGTAAGAACAACAAAGATGCAGTTACTGTTACACAGACTTGGTGCATTGGACAGTTTACTCACTCCCCATTTTTGTCAGTCGGTGCTGTGGGACTTAGCACAAGTCATTTAATTTTGCTTCAGCATCAATGAAGATGTTTCTTATCTTTAAAAAGCACTTAGAGATGAACAGTACTCCCTATACAACATATGATTGCTATTATTATCACAGTAAAATTTTAGGAGGATTTGAAGAACGCCAGTAAGACAAAAAAAAAGGTGCTTAGTTCCCATGTTCAGAAATAGTTATAACAAAGACTTTAAGATAACAATTATATAGGTCACCTAATCCCATTGACTTTGTTAGGGTAGTATCTTCCTTGCCTTCATAAATGAGCACAGGTTGGACTGTGATATTCTTTCAGCAGCTCTTGAAGAAGGGCAGCTGAGCATAATATATGTTCAAGTGTTTGAGAAAGTCTAGCGCATCATTCCTAAAGTAGTGCAACTGCTGAACATGGAAAAGTTATATTGTGCTCATCACATGAGAGCTCTGATGGTTGTAAGAAACGGAGAGGTAAAGGCAATAGTAAAACAAACACATGTCCACACAACATCAATTTAATTTGGTAGCAAAGGAATTATTTTCACTGTAGTAATTAACAATCCTGTTGCTTAAGAACCACAGTTCTGTCATGAGTTTATCAGGACATGCATGCATGTTTTAGTATAAAATTTACTGTCATTTATCATAGAGAAGAAGCAGAACTCCATTCCCCTGCTTGCCCGTATCGTCAGGGAAGGGCATGCTGTTTGCCAAAGATACAGGTCACACATTCAAAACTGTTTTCGTGGCACTCTCAGGCCGCCTCCCCTGTGCACAATGCTGATGCTTTTGAGACGCAACGACTTAGCATGTCACTGTGCTAGCGTGACAGATGGCACAGGAGTGTAGAATGAGTGAACAATGAACGAGGGACCGCATTTCACTTTTGTCAGTGTGCGACCTTTCAGTGGTTCTGATACGAGGCATCTATTATTCAGTCTTTTTAGATCAATCTGCTCCCTTTGTTTAACACTACCCAGTTAGTAGTTTTTCCACTTTTTGAAAAATTAGGTAAAAAGTCAGTGCAGTATGCAGAATTAAGAGAAGAGTCTGATCTTTTTAAACCCGAGGTCCTCCTTTTCTTCTAATGGGACCCCAGAAGGAAGAGCATTGTCTTCGTCTTGTATCTGAATATACAGCTCCCTGAATCAAAACCAAGCATTTCCCAGGCCTCTGCCCCCAGGCCTCCTCTGCAAAGTCCACCACAGCCTTTCCGGGTCACTGAAGCCCGAGCTAACACCTGAAGCAAGGTTTTTAAGTGGGGTTAAGCATTCTCAAGTAAGGACCTTAGACTTCACACTGACTTTATACAAGGATAAAGCTATACAAGGATAAAGCTTATAAAGATTAAGAAAAGGAGAAAATAGGTTGAAAGTCTTCAAGGCAGCATTCAGATGGGTGGCCAGATTTATCCACTCCCTAGGCATGAGGAGCAAAGACAGCAGATTAAAAAAACCTCTTCTTACCCACAGGTAAACAGGAAGTAGCTGCAAGATAAAATGCAAAGGGTAACTTCTCCTCTGGTGCAAGTTAAGGATCACTGAGGCTCAGCAACATTCTTATGTTTTGTCAGACTCAGGCAGCTGTTTCATGTATTTCAATAAGTACAGAAAGGGAAGTGTGATAGTCTCAGATACCAGTGTATAGGTTAACATGGGAAGAGGATGTATGAGGTGGAAAATAAATTATAAACTCTTCAAGTGTAGGTATTAAAACATCAAGCTATGAAAAGCACTGCAGTGTTCTGTAGTAACAGTCCAAACATTACTGTCTAAAAACGTTACAGAAATGTTTACATAACCGGATCTAAGGACCTAATCCACTGCTCATGGACTTCAGTGAGACTAAAAATCTTGATGCAACTACTTTTTTTCTTTAAATAATCCCTTGGAACTGTAAAAACAGTTCTGTGCTATGTATTTGGAGACCAAGGGCTTTCCACTGATAAAAGTCCTGGAAAAGCCATTAAATTCTGAAGTTATTGCTGTCTCTGAAGGTTAATTAACGTTTGTTTGATTTAGTGTTAAGGTGAAAAGAAACATGATTTTTTTGGTCTTAACTTCCTTTGATTTTAAACAATGTGTTACTGATACACAGTTCTTACATGCTACACACTTTTTCTCATCTGACAGCTCTCATGCTTTAGCAGTCAAGACTGCAAGAAGCAGCACACTGCTTTGTGTAATAAGGGTACGGATCCTATGTTAAGGAGCTCTGTGGCAAAAATCCTTCTAGTTAGAGTAATAAATTTTCTACCTTTTGGGAAATCCAGGCATTTCAAAATTTATTTTTATCCCAAGTGGGTAAAAATATTGAAAACCCAAAATGTTTAGTAAAATGTAGATTCCACTGTCTTTTAATTTGGAAATATCAACCAGGGCCTGTTGAAGTATGTTTACAGTAATATTGAAATATTATAGCCTGTACCTCTAGAATTTTGAACATGAAGAAAGATCCGAATGAAAAATGGAAATGTTGACATGCAGTATTCAATTTTATTTTTAAAATGTTTTGAATGTTTTCCATTTCAAGTTCTTCCATATTACTAGAAAACATTTTGAATTAGGTATTTTCCAATGGTAAAAATTCTTATTTCTACAGCTTATTAGAAATTTTTAATTTTACCAGCTTTCAAAGAAACAGTAAAAGTAAAAAGAACTACCTGAAGCTGCCCTGACTTTTAGGAATGTGTCTGCACTGGCACACATTTTATAACTCGTACATCCTGTGTCTGTGATCCATAATCACAGGGAGAGGATCAAAACAGCAGCTACTAATTTCATGTCTATACCAAATTCAGAGACTATGAAGTTTAAAGGTGTTTAAAAGCTAATGCACTGGGCATTTTCTTAATTCAGTAGGTTATATTAATAGAAAAAGGAATTACATGTCACTCTTGAAAAGATATGAACAAATACTTTTTTTTTACAAGGTTCTTCCTCGTGAACTGCTAAAGACACCTAAGAGTTGCTTTTATCCCAAACCTAGCTTCTACATCACCTTTATTTAGATAGTTAGTTTCAAACCCTTAAATGGCTTACCAGTCAGTCAGAAATGTGTGTCAAATTATTCAGTACCTATTACCGCACTATACCCCAAACTCAAACCCCAAACTTTTTATTGGGATTCTGAGTGTATCAGGAATGTTCAAGCCTGAAGTCTGGGCGAGGTGCCGTACACTCTGCAAGTGTCTCTGCCCGGGCTGGAAATGCTGCAGGAACTTCCACTTGGTTAGTCTCAGTGCAGTTTCAAAACAGTGCAAAAGGGAAAAAGGGATCTGAGGGGAGCAAGGGGACAGAGGACACTCCTCCATAGCTCTGCACAGTGGGAACTCTCACGTTGAAAGGCATTGTTAGCTTTTCCTGCAATGTGTCCAAACTTGTATCATGGAAAGCCTGATAGATACGGGGAAGTGTAACAGCAGCAAAATGACCTCATAGTGGATGCTTCATCCACTATTTAGATCCTGTCTAAACCCGTTTGTGGCAAGAGGAAAAGGAGCTAATTTCATGCAGAATTCAGGAACAGACCCACTACACCTAATCCAACACGGAGGGTGACAGAGCAGAGTAAGTGCCTCTGATTCAGGGTGAAATACAAATAGTTGAACACAAAGGGATGAGTCAGAAAAGAAATTTTTCACAATTGTTTTGCGATTCTTTTTCCAGTACA
This sequence comes from Charadrius vociferus, assembly GCF_000708025.1. Classification (NCBI taxonomy): domain Eukaryota; kingdom Metazoa; phylum Chordata; class Aves; order Charadriiformes; family Charadriidae; genus Charadrius; species Charadrius vociferus. The sequence continues at coordinate 1,551,276 of NW_009647579.1, forward strand.
AAGTTATATTAATTACTTCCTGAAGGTCATTAGATTTTAGATCTAAGTGTAAGATCCATGAAGTAGATAGGAATTATAGGGAAAAACCAGCAGCCAGAAGAATCCTTTGCTAGTATACACTTGGAGAAGGTTAAAGGCAATTCAACCTCTGCCGTCAAAGTGGAGGTTGTGCAGTTGTAAAACCTCTCACATCCAACCTTCTCGCACATCCTAAACCAACACCATCTTACGGTTGATCCCTCACCTGGGGAAACAGGCTAGTTTAAAGGCATCTTTCATCCCCTGCCATATAGAAAGATCTTGTTGCAAAAAAAAAAAAAAAAAAGGTATGGGTCAGGACTTTGAAGATAATCAATTCACTGGAGAGAAAAGAAAAAGCCTCCTAGGCTTTGGCAGGTCTTTCTCATACATATGGAGTGTCTGTGCATCATAAAATGTGAGAGAGATCAGTCAGCATGTCATTATTAATGAATAACAGTAAATACAAAGGAAAAGCCAAAGCCCGAGTGCAATGGGCAATAACAGTTTTGATGACTTTTTTATCTCACATGTTATAGGTGTGCTTTCTAAAATATCAGAAATAAAACTGAGTTATAGAGTCCACAATGCAAGATGCAAGTCTTATGTGACATCAAATGTAAGGAATTAATGGAAATCGCTTCTCTCAAAGTAATGATCTTCATATATACTGCTGAAATACTTGAAAGCGTGCATCAAGTCAGTGTAAACAAACCAGGATGAAATAAAACTTCAGCTAGTTTTGCGAAAACAAAAGACAGCAGCTCCAGCTGTCAGTGAGATACCAGTGCTGCAATAGTAACCATTCTGATGGCAAACCTTCAGATCTTCATAAAGAGCAAACTGGCACCACCATCTGAAAGTTTTCTGAATTCAGTGTAATTCCTTACCTAATTCCACTTAACCATTTAATTAAAACAAAGACATTCTAAACAGCCTTTAATAACATTTCAGTAAGGAGAGATTATTTTAAAATAAAAAAGGAATCATAATTGTTTTAAAGGATCATTACTAACTCCTTCTGCCTTGAAAACTAATTACTTCTTTAAATACAAAAAAAAAGTGTTTAGAAGACCACGAGGTCTTGCTTCTCCTTTACCTGCGAGACTAGTTCAGTTTTGCTATTCATGTGAAAAATGTTCTGAGCTGACCCAAGGTCAAGCCCACCAATGCCCAAAGATGACCTGGTCTGTGTTGTCCACACTCATGATTTCTGATCTGTTACGAGAGGTCAGTGCAATATTTCAGCCTTGTTCTTTAACACATTTTGGTTCTGGTATGAGTTAGTTGCCTCCGTTATGCAAAAATTTATTTTCTGTGCTATTTACTGCGATAGTAGTCTTTAGAATGTGGGATGAAACAACTGCACAACTGCCCTACCACAAACACCTCTCAAGAATGGGCAGGTGTTTACTCAAGGAAGAACTAGCAGACATCAAAACTTATTATTTGGGTCTCTACCTATTATATATGAATATCTAAAATGATAGTTTCTTTATTTGTACCATACACATTTCATTAAAAGCAAAGCTTCATGATTTCACACGAATTCAAAATGTGGCAGAAAAGTTCTAGATAAAACTAAAATGTAAATTATTTTAACAAATAGACTACAGGGTTTAAAAAAAAAAATATATGAACTTACCATGAAGTACAGTTATATACATTTAAACCAATGTTTAATGTTTACATTTAAACCAAAAGTTACCAAGCCAGGTCCCCAATTTTCTTGCCTACTTACTGCTTTGCAAAAAGGGCTCTCTTCAAATTAATCTTCTGCAGCACATTAAATTATTCAGTATACTAAGATACGGAGTTAATCCTTGTTTTCCCTGCAGAAAGGCTGCAACAGATGAACTACAATGTTATGTAGAGCAACGTTCTAATACTCGTGTGTTCAGTTTTGTAGGAACCATGTATTGGAAAGGAGTAGCTGAAAACTGGAGCGTGCTTCCTCCCCAGTTAGCATATCCCAGCATTAAAACCGACCGCTGAGATGACTCATTAAGTAACACCTGGGAAATATCTGTGTATACCTTTGTGTACTAAGATATTTAGATATGCTGCGAGGATTGGTCCTAAAAGAACAGGGTTAGACCTAACCATCGAATCTACTGACCTTCCATTTTCACAATTTATACAGTAATATGTTATATACATATAAACAACGAATCATCTGATGTGGCATTAGAGTAACAGAAAGCTTGTGCGTTTTTCCAATTTCTGAGAAGAATGACTATGGTACATAGCCTCTCTTTTCAAAACAACAGCTGTTTCTACCCTGCAGGAAAGAGAAGAAAAGAGCTTGGGCTTTTGGACTCCAGAGGGGGTTCAGCAAAAGAGATAAAGAGCTGGCAAATTTCAAAACGCTGCCTCAACACATATCTGCTCACACTCACCAGTAGATTTTCTGTTTATAAAACAACAGCAAAATTAGAATTTGAGGAGGGGCAGGGGGGAAGGAGAGTGTGGTGGTGTGACTTGAACCAACAAAATGAGGCGTTGATTCCAGACCATATGTACTGAATTCTCCCCCAGAAACCGACAGAACAGTCACTGAGTCCATCTGGTCCCCGTACCACAGAATAAAGCCTCCTTTGCTCACAGCACTCGGTGCAGCACATGTATGCGATTCCACTTCACTTTCCTGTAATTATCCCTAGTACATTCCCCAGGAAGCTTGTCTTATCCACTTGACAGCTACCAAGTGATCTGGGCAGACCCCAGTGCTCTGGCTGAGCCAGTGGCATGTTAATGGACAGCCGCACCGCAGAAGATGTGACAGGGGAGTCAAGCAAAAGGTTTATCCTGCATTTCCTCTGTGCGTTTCCCAAGCCACTACGCAAGCATCAGCACTTAGTGGAGCTGATTCTTCCTATCTAAGCAGCCTTACTAAGGCTATGACAGTGACTCCTGTTTAAAATGTTATGCTGCATTCCTGAGGAGGCCAAGATTACATTAGCTGTGGAAGAAAAGGATTGTCAGTATCTCCTCTGAAATTATGCCGCACCCTCACTTGGGGAACAACTGGATATAATTCACTGGGCCCTGTGATCCAAGAGAGAGATGTGAGAGAAAGGTTTGTAAGCAACTGAAAATACATGCCCTGTATTTCCTTACATCCCTTTTTGCCATTAAATATACCAAGTAATTAGTGCTTTGTTATAAAAGACTATTGGGGCTGGCTGAATAGTCTTGTAGTTATTTAATAAATTACTCAGCAAAGGAATGAATTTAGCCAGGCGTCCACCGGTGAGGAGACCGCTAATTAACTGATATCCAGGCAGGCAGCAATTACCCTTCTCCTCCCAGACAAAAAGAATATCTCTATTCCAAATACGTGTCCAGAAAGAATTAAAAGCTCTGAAATGTACACCTCTTCGACTAGAGGTGATTTGGAATGGAGTAGCAGTGAGCCCAAAGATCTCAAATCATTTGAACTAAAGACAAAACAAGATCAAATAAAGAAACTGCGCTTTATGAAGGGAGTGAACTGGCTTCAGAAATAAGTTTCCAGCTGGGACCAGATTGCAAATGCTTTTATTCACTCTGCGGGAGTAGTTATTCACGCGAACAGTCCCTGTAAGGCCAGGGAAACAAACTCACATGAGCATGTAGTCACGACTGTGAACATGAAGCTTGCCATCTGACCTTCAATACTGACAGAATTTTGTGGTGCTTTTACTGAAAATACAAAAGGGATGTTGGGGGTTGTTTTTATTCTCCTTAAATATGATTTTGCTGTCATTTCATATAAAATGTCTTAGGAGCAAATTAACTGATTTCATTTTAATTTATGGAGAGTTTTTCATTCTGACACATTTGGTCAAATAAGCCAATTTACAGGTTGGTGTCTCAGCAACAGATTTGTAGCAAACAGGATGCTGGGATTTATCAGGCTTGCATTTGCTTTGGTTTTTGGAATGTCCAGCCATAAAGCAGACTTCCCGTGGCCGCCTGGGGCTGAGGCTCTGCTGATGGGCACCCACCCACCTGCACAGAGGCCAGGAGCCGTCCTAACAGATAAGCGTGAGCACAAAGGCAACCAAGTGACTACCCGTGTTGAGTAGGAATGAAGGATTCCTGGAGGAGTGTCCAAACAGCTCTGCATCCCCAGTTTAATGACCATTGAGAGAAAGGATGCATTTAGAACAGAGTTATTCTGATTACAAGAGTTTTGAGTCATTTACATAAAGGCTGAAAAAGAAACGTAAGTAGTACAAACAAATAGTTACTACCTTTCAAACCTCTCAGCAGTTGGCGTGGTGCCACTAAGCCATGGAGAGCACTTTGCAGAAGTGTGACCATTAAACAAGCACCATGAAGTAGATTAGGGCCCATAAAAGGTACATCTGAAGTTGAATTAATGCAAAACTCCTCATATTACAGAGTAATATTTGGGGGATTTTCTAAAGGAGCACGAATAACAGGTTATTGCTCTTCTAACTTAAGCATTCCCGCAGCTGTTTGTAAGCCAACAGCATTGCCTAGCTCTCATGCCACAGAAGCTCATGAATCACATGGTGGCCCTGAAGTGCTAAATCTCAAAGTTTACACAGCCTTCTTGGCCAGCTCCCCATTACAGCTGGAATTTAAGACTGAGTCCAAAAAAAAACCCAAGAAAAAAAAACTAAAACAGACTAAAATGGGAGAATCTTACCAAAAATATGTGCCCATGATATTACAAAAGTCCAACAGTCCCCTTCCCGCACAAATACATTGCAAAGACGCAGCTGTCTTTGCCTGCTACGACCTTCCTTCAGCCTGAGCTCCCCTCCTACTCCTGTGCAGACACTCTTGCTCCTGAGAACTAAAGCAAAGAGCAGGAGGAGCAGTTTGCCCTCCCCCTCTGCCAGTCCCACACTCCCCTTCCACGCACCGCAGGTACACCAACAGCTCTCCCTCCGTATTCAGCTTACCTACTAGACATAACCTCTCATGAATTATTCAGGTGACAAGTCCATCATGAAAATGGAGCTGATGAGAATTTTTCTTAATCCAAAAAAGGCAAAAAGAATGCCAGTTTTATTCCAGACTGAAAATATTTTACAGAGGCAACTTTTTTTCTATTTTTTGGTAACTGGGTTTGAATTTTTTTTTCCATTAGGGTTAATAGTGGAATCTGGTCATTCCTGCCCTCTAGGATAGTTCATCACTTCTGGAGCTCAGTTCTCTTGGTTGGCAGGTCTGTTTTGTCATGGAAGTGTCAAGCCCCCTAAAAACACCCTGTCTCTGTCTGACCAACATCAGGGGCACATGTGCACACAGGGATAGGGAAAAGGCATGGCATGTCTGACCTACACATCACTGATTCCTATGCCAGCTGATGTCGGCCACAGATTGCACTCACAGGTGGTGGAGGAGCTGGGCAGTTAGTCAGACACCGGGTTCAGACATCCAGGACTGAAGAGTTCATCTGAACTGGCCAGCCCTGGGAAGCACCATGCCAGAAGGAAAAAGTGAGAGGAGATGTGCTCTTTCAGCTGCTTTTGTATACGTGTGTTGTTTACACTGAAGCTTTCAAAGTCTGTTAAAATTAATTGTTTTGAAAATCACATAGCTTATATAGACTTTAGAAGAGGTAATAATTTTGCAAATGAGAAATAGTCATCATATTGACCGTAAGAGTTTTGAAAGAACCTGTTAGAGCCTGTCACATAAACTGATACTCAAGAGGTGTTTAAATAACTATTTGTGATTATTACGATCTATTGGAGAGGTGTTCATCAGCTCTTCAATCCTCACCTGACAAAATGTATCACCCCTACACAAGCTCTTTGGATTCATCATTGCAGAATACTAATTCCACATGCAAAAGTAATTTTATTGTGAAATACCACTGGGGGAAAATTACTGTATGAATGCAGTGGATGGTTTGAAGACACAACATATTAGTTCTTTTTCCTTTGAAAACATGCCAAAGTAAGCAATCGAATTTGAAGATTAATCTCTAAAGTTACATTCATTTTCAAAATGAAAATTCAGTAAATCTGTAGACAGAATTTTGTAGAAAATATTTTACTATTTGACTGCCATTTTGCTTTACGCACATAACTGCACATAACTGCACACAACGCATTTGAAATTAATTAAATAAGATGTTACTGCTTTTGTTCTTAAATAATTCATTACTATCAAATCACTTATTTTCTAACACCAGAGTCAAGGGACACAAAGTCCCCAAATTAAAGGCTGCAATTGCACTTCCATCACAGCCCTTAAGGCCTGCCTGAACTACAGCAGTTTCTTACGCTAAGCTCTGTGCTAGTTTGGTTGCAAATTTCCACAGCATTGCGTGTTAATGCCTTCCCCTTGAAACGCCCTTCCTCTGCCACTCCTCACATATCCTAACCACAGGGCTCCCCAGAGGATCTTCAGCAGACAGCTTTATGGCTCTCTTCTGAGAGACTACAGCAAAGGAATTCTCCATCAGCCAGAACTTAATTGGTGAAAAGAAGCCAAATAAGAGGTTAGGATCTCATCCAGTTTATTTACTTAATCATGATGTAATTGAGCTTCCCTTTTTGCCAGTATGGTGACTCCTTGCCACTTGTCTTATCCTGCCTCCCTTACCCCCTGGAGGAAGACCACCACATCCCGAACTGGGTGACTCTGCCTCAGAGTCTTAGTTCAAAGCAGAAATGCATTATGTATTCTCGACTGCAACTGTTAGGGGCAGAACTTAGCACTCAACAGACATTAAATCTACCTGGTTATGTCACTGTTGGACATGATGCAGCCTGGAGAAAGCTAACAAAGCAAAGCGCAAGAGATACATGTGCTTACAGTAGGAATTAACCGGTGCCGTGCCTTAGGTGTCTGGCTACACATGTATCGTTCAGTTTGCAGCCCGGCACCAGCAGGCAGATGAGCATCCAGAGGAGGCGTTAGGCAGCAGCAAGAGGCCTGAGGAAACCCACCCTGCCAGAACAAAGCGGCGTTCCTGAACCTCTTCCTTCGTCATGACTGCAGCATAAGGATGGCAGCAGTCAACGCAGTTGCTGCCCTCACCTTCAAACAAGGTCTTGTGATAGATCAGCAATCCACCAGCCCTTCCCCGTACGAGTGAAATATCATCATAATGCCTACTTTTTATATTACTCTTCAAAAAAGTATTTCAATGACATTCATAATGATGAGTGAATACATTGTTCTCATTTTATGTCTGGGAAAACAATGGTACAGAGAGCTGAAGCTGTTTAACAGCCTATGAAATGAATGCAGGTTTACTGATTCCCATTCCTCTGACGCTGGACAATCTAAGAAGCATCAAATCATCCAAAATCACCCGGCTGGTTTACATTATATTTTTTTCCAGTGATGTCTGAAAAGCTCTAGAAGCTATTTACTCGCAGAATTGTGTTGCATCTTCTTTATTAGTACTGTACCACATCAAGAAAAGCCTATTGAAAAATACACATGTGGTCATAAAAAATTTATCTAACCTATTTCAAAGATGATTGCTCTGATATCCATAGTTTGCAAGAGGACCAGCTAAAAATATTAAAAAGGAATTCTGACTTGCTATTTTACAGCAAGGCTTCAGAGATGAAGAAGCATATAAACTCACATTCCAAAATCTATGTGATAGTCTCAATATTTAAAGGGCTAGACACATAGAGGCATCGAAAGTGGCTCAGGAACCTTAAAGGATACAAAAGGGTGCTTACAAAAAACCAAAAATATAAGCCCCCAATAATGCCATAAGACTGGCACAGTATATTTAAGGTAGATAAGACAATAACTAAAAATTGGCTGAGTTAAAAACTGACATAGTTCTACTAAAGTAGCCTTCTCAAGGCTCAAGGTATCTACTACTGAGGCACAATTATTCCTGATGTATTTCTCAATTCTCTACAGAGCAGAACCTTGCTAATCTAATTGCCATTTTTTTTTGATCTGTGCAGTCTATAATCTGCACAAGGAGAACAGGCTACTCTGCCTTGTGATAGTAATTGCATATTGTTTTTCCTAATGTTACTATACCAATAAAACAGAAACTACATGTAAAATGAAACAAGCAATAGAGAATCCCTGATGGTGCACCTTTGCTTCTTCACTGTTTTGTCCAATTACTAATTTGCCACAATGCAGATTTGCAATACAGTACATTTTCAGTAATGAAATTGGTACAGTTCTAATATATTCAGCAGCAGGCCTTGTGTCTACTTTTGGATAAAATATGACAAAACTGGCTAAAGATGTATGTTCAGAGCTCTATATATTACATTAAGTATATAAATCAATAAAGTCAGGCTGTACACCTACATCTAATGCACTTACAGAGGCTGCAATCGCTGAAAGGCTTGTATTCAAAAATAAGTTGTATTTAAATTTTTGGACAAATTTAGTCAGGAAGAACACATTACTGGATATTTATGAAAAAGGCACAGCCCTAGGAATAATTTTTGAACCAAACCTCTGTGCTTTAGGTAAAAAAAGTTAGTTTTGCCTGTGTAATTTCACTACGTACCTTCGTGAGAGAAGAGCTGTCATATTTTGATGCAAACTCCACCAATTTACATGTTTGAAGTTGGCAGGCAATGTCTTCCTAGAAAAAACTGCCACCCTTCCACAATCCCCTGTGAAATGGCAAACCAGGTTAGAAAGATAGAGCAGATTGGATTACCTGTCTGCACCAGATCATTGTTTCTAGGAGATAATCCATAAATGATTAATCCTTCTAATGTTCTTGAGCAATGTAAGGAGGGCTGCCTGTGACCTATTTCAACCTCTTGCACTGTTGTTGTGGGAACAGCTTTACTGTATAAATCGAATTGAGTATTTTCGTTCTCTTGGTTTTATTGAATTGTAAGTGTAATTTAACGCCTTTTCTTTGTTCAGTATTTTTTTAGCATCTCTTAGAAGGACCATAACTGTTGGTAATACCATGTCCAAAATGGCAGTGAACATATGGATGGCTAAATGGTTTTTTATGTCATTTTCCTTGTACTTCATTAAATTACACTATTTCAGTAATTCACTGTTGTTTTTAATGCTTCCTGCTTCACACTTTCTAGAACATTTTGCCAGTTGTACAAGGAGGGGGGAAAAAAAAAAGAAAAAAAAGAAAAAGCCATCCATTCCTGTTACAGAATCATGACTGCAACCATTACATGACAAAATGAAACTGAAGTAATTTATAGTTAAATTCAGACTTCAGTATTGCAACATATCCGAAACTCAGACTCTCTACAAAGTAGTTATGTATTATCGCTATCTTAGGTACAGCACAGAAATAGGAAAAAATAATGTATCTGCAGCTGGGTAAGTCATCAATCCCAGAACTATTTTCCTACACCTTGTCACTTCAATGTGATGACCCTCCAAAACCAGGAGTCACTTTACACACCAACCTATCCAATGGATTTTAATTGTTTAGATTACCACTGCTCTGTATTCATTTAGAACGTATTTGCAGATGTAGTCACACATTCAAATGTTGACAAAACCCAGGCCAGAAACTGTGACCTTTGGTGTGAAGAACTGTAGAACTGGCTTATTTCATAATTCTGACTCAAATAATTGACTTGGCAGAAGTGAAGGGGTACTGCTCTCCTGAGAAAGATGAGAGAGAAATGATACAACAGCGAAATGGAATGATTACCTTAACTAAAAGGCTCTGCACAGAGGTAAGAAGAAGTAAGCAAAAATCACCCCTGACAGATATTGTCTCATCTGATCCTAAAAAACAACAGTGAAGGAGACACCATAACATCCTTCAGTAACTTGTTATATCACTTAACAATTCCTACTGATCAGGATTGTTAGGATCCAGCCTAATTACTTTTGCTGCACATTAACCTGATTTCATTTTGTCCTTCTGCCAGCAAGTGCAGAGAACCAATTTCTGTAACAACTTTTTACACATCAAATGTGTAAACTGCCATGCTCTTTTTTAATTTTACTTCTCTCTTTCTTTTGACCCAGCAACATAATAATTTCTTTTGTTTTCTCTTGCAAGGCATGCGATCTAATTCTTTTGCCATTCCTCTAGGTTTTCCCCCAGAGTCTCCTCAGTTTGTCTACAATTCCTATGTAGTGTATCGCTCAAGTAGTACATTCTAAACTGACAAATTTATCATGGACTTAATTACTAAAATTCCAAGGAAAGTATATTAGTTGTACATCTGGTGGTCTTTTATCCTGATGATACCAATAAGTGTTTTAACAAGTTTAGTTTTGTAGTCAGGCAAAGACGGAGAAAAAGAAACCGATTTGGTGACCAACAGATACTGCAGAGTATCCCAATTTTTAAAACTCACAGGTAGCAAGGAAAAATTTTGCTGCCCTATAGCAGTGTAACGGGTATCAATTTAGAAAACTCTCTTCTAAAGGTGGAAGAAGATTTTTCAAGCTAAAAATAAATATCTGTCACCAGGAATATGCAATAAGGTACTTGGGGAAGCAGCATTAGTGCAGAAAGAGCATACTGCAAGCCAGAAAACCTATGAAAGGCTTGTGATTCACTCAGCACTCCTAAAGAGGAGAACAATTGTCAGGAAACGTAGTTTTTCTTTATGTACATAAATATGGTGTAAACTGCTGTTGAGTAGCATACAAGGCCATTTCTGTGCTAACCTTAAAATCTCATTTACAAACAGACAGGTCATAATCTCTAGCTGTAGCAGTTTTCAGTTATCCTTTACCAGCTTGGAGAATCACCACAGGAAGAACTAGTTGCACAGTGAGGTATAGAAAGGAGAATGAACATCAGGAACTGTCAACCTCACCAACAGCAAAGATGAAATGTGCATTTACGGTAGAGCAAAGAATACAACAGAAGTAACCACTGTAATAAATAATAAGAAAACAAAATGCCCAAGTAATTTCTCCTCTGAAATAAAATGATTTTTCAAATAAATGTCAACCCTTGCAAAATTTGAGCAAGGCCTTGTTTTTTTAACCACTTTAAAATAACGCGGAAATTTGCCTCTCATAAAAAAAGACAGACTAAAGATTTGCAGGCTTGCTCAGAGTATTAAAATGCAAAATAAAAGTTCATTAAGCTATTGACTAAGGAAGTTATCATCAGGACAATTTGCCCTAGCTAGGACTAAGCCCAAATGAACAGTCTGTAGCATTACAGCCATTGTCATTGAAACTTACGGTATAGATATCGATGCAATTACTAATCAATAGTCCAAGAATTGCCTGCTATTACAACACAAGAAAAAATATCCGCAAGCAAGCCAATAAAAAGTGTGTCATTTGCAAAATATCTCATGAAACCAGAAACTTCTGACAACTGTTTCAAGTGGAAAACAGCAAAGATAGAATATCAGCTCTATGAGTCACTCAGATTTCCTGGACTCCACTGCACCCTAATTCAACTTTTAGTAATAACAGAAAATGCACTGCCTGGGAATGCTTACTGCATTTCTCCATCATCTTAACAGCAGCAATATATTCTTTCCTGATGATATTCAGTTAGCAAGGGAAAAACAAAGAGACTGCAGACTGAAGAAGACTATTTCTGTATGCAGTCTGAAAGGAGTGACTGCAGCCCAAATAAGCTTTGGGAATAGACAAGTAATGTGCTGTGTGAAAAACAGGGTCCAGAAAAAGAGTTTGTATAACATGACTGCAAACAGCAGAGCAGACATCAATGGAGAGACCCAGCCATGAGTAACTGAAGGTGTAAAAGAGGGGTTTTATTATTTCACCTACCTTAATACTACCATGTATCAAGTAGATAATAGTACTTAGGGTAACAAATCATCGTATCCTGTCCTATAAAGCCTCAGCTGAATAACTGAAATACAGAACATAATGTTCTCTTCACTTGTTGAAATACAAATGGAATCTGTCCCACTCACGGAGCAAACAGCAAAAGGGCATCATTATGTACATCATCCCACTTCTGCCTGGTTCAGTGCAAGAATCGGCAACAGAAAGTGATAGATGAACATTCCCCCAGCAGTAACTGCTGCATAGGTTCAAGGGAGGACAAAGAGATATGCAATATACAATAATCACAGAACAAGCCTGACCGGATACAAGTAACATTTCAGTTTACACTGAGGTCACAGCTTGAGTCTAAGGATACTATATACTTCAGTGTACTTCAAGGTGGAGGAAGCAGATGGCAGGCCATCTGACTCATTTCTGATATAAAATATTTTATTCCAAGGCAACAACAGTGAAGAAGGGCAGGAAGAATAAATTCAGTAAAATGCAGGACTGGAATTAGCAGATGAAGGAGGAAAACAATCCATAACCAGAAACCACTGCTTCTATTTTTTTATCGATGCTCCTCATGTTTCACTTTTCATTCAAGATGAAGCCAAGGAGTTTTCACACTTGAGAAGATCTCGCACAGCAGAAGGCTGTCCTTTGCCAGCAAGTTTTTTGCTTTGAAAGGTACCTTTGCTTTACAGTAATCTCGCAGAAAGGAGCGATTTGGTGCAGCTGTTTAAGATGCCATTTAAAGCTCTTTAAAAAGCTTTTGTCACTTTCTTTCTGTTTCATTTGAGCCCTTACAATGTTGATTGTCTCCTTATAAAAGATTGATTCCAAACTTTAACTTCCTCATACTGTCTTTTCCTAATCTAGAGTGTTACTGAATATTAACTAGACATTTTACATCAAAGTATTTTTGACATCATACTAAAGGTCATTGTATGCCCTTGATGGAAAGTTTTATGTACTTTACTAACAGAATCAGTGAAAATCCACATTTTATGGATTAAATTGGGCCCTCCTGGGGTAAAACCATTAGAAGGGGATGGAAGATTTATGGAGCTCTAAGACATTCTCTATTTATTTATTTTATTTTATTTTTACTGATGCTTAGGTCTTGGGATTCAGGGGTGAGTTACTGGGATGAAGTACACTGTAATTTTGTGCCCAGATTACATTTTTTTTGGTAAGAAATGTCTTTTTACCTTGTACTAGAACTGTTTGACATCAAAACAGGTAAATTAATGTTCTCTCCAAAAAGCTTTACTTTCATAATTTTAAAAATTGTATTGTTCTTGAGCTTTCTGACTGCTGGTCAGAAAGACTTTTTATGGAACCACACAACTGCTGAATCCTTGCTTATAGCTTGTGCATTACATGTCTGCCATTGTGGGAGAGAATTATACTGTAAAGCTGAATTAAAATCAGAAGTATGTCCACCTGCAATGGAGAAGAACGGGACTTGTGGTAATACAGAGCTTAGAGGAAATTCTTTACATTCTCAGAAAGGTCAGAAGCTTTTCACAAACATGCTTTTGTTTAGAAATTTACAGTCCTGTTTTTTCCTGTCAGCACAAAATGCTACAAAGATAGTTGAATCTCAATGATGTTATGTTGGAAGTCATTCATGCCTTGGTCCTAATAAGTATTCTATACTTTTCTGTTCCTAAAATCCACTAATGACTAAAAAAAAATTGCAGGAACAAGGCTCAGTACACTGCATGTTACCTAGTTCTTGTTCCAGCAAACTTAAATACGTACTACACAGGACAGTTGAAATGCTACTATATCAGAGAAAAATAAAGTATTTTGTTCTATAAGTCTTTAAAAATATTGAAAATTCCTTATCCCACTGTGAAACATTCAGATACCAGACTGTGAAATATTCAGATACCAGATAATGACAAACACGTGAACAAACAACATCACCCCCAAAGTACTGGAAGATAATTCCTCCAGCCTGCGAGCCACCTCATTGCACTTCATATGCCAGCCTGCAGTAAACTCAGAAGGCTTTGAATTACTAGTGTCAGTAAATAAATAATAATGATAAAAATAAAGACCTCTTGCAATGTAAACAATGCACAGATCTTTAGCTGAATCTGTTCCATTGAAATGAAGCTATTTCTTTTCATGACACGTCCAGGTGTGGAGAGACAACTCAGAAGCCAACTGAAAATCTCACACAACGTGCTCAGGGGAGCAAGTACAGGGAGTGGAGCTGTGCAGAGCCGCTGCTGGGATCCCTTTTTCAACAAAGGGCTAAAAGTCCTTTCCTCACAGCGCTGTGTGAGCTGAACGTGTCTGACAGAAACCTCCTGGATGGAGCTACAGCGGTCTAAAAGGGCGTTGAGGTGGCAGGGAGGGAGCACAGCTCTCAGCGTGGCGGGGTACAGCTATGCTCAGTGTCTTTGGACATTCGGCAGCATGGGAACGCAGAGCCCATCGCTCAGCTCCGACAGGAGCTTGGCCAAACCTTGTGGCTGGTGGAGGCCCGGCCACCACAGCCGCCCATACCGATGAGGGACATGCCACAGCCCGGCTGCCATGCGTCAGCTTCAAACCCATGAAGCCGATTTTCCGCCCGCTGCTGACACTC
>NW_009647579.1:1566365-1590694 GCF_000708025.1 Charadrius vociferus
GGGGGGATGTTTGGGGCTTGGGTGCCTTCCCCCCGCCGGGGTGCCGGCCCCGAAGGGCGCCTGTGCCGGGGGAGGGGAGAGGAGAGGATTTTGGTGGCCGTTGCTGGGTTGACTGTTTTTAGTGGTTTTTGGTTTTGTTTTTTTATTCTAATTTGTTGTTGCTTATGTGTGTGGAACAGAGCCCTAATTCAGGAGGAATGGGGTTTGAGAAATGGTAGTATTCGTTATTGCAGTAAAACACGGTTTCTGCTTGACAGCCAGTTTTATCACAAAACTATAAAAATGGAAAGTTGAGGTGTCGGTGCACAGCACCAGAGCCGCCCGCACACAGCTGTCCGTGCTCGTGGGTCACAAGCACGAGGTAAAGGTTGCTTTGAAAACTGAAGTATGAACCAGCCATGGTCCATAGTTAAATTGTTTTGTCATTGGCTGTGCTATCATCGAAATAACAGCAGCCTGTCTGATATTGGCAGACAAATGGACTGCCCATATTTAAAATACGGAGCTGTGAGAAGGATGTTCAGCTCTGACCGGTCGGGCTCAGCATAGGAAAGTTGTAGAGTACTGTATGCCACATTGCCAGATTGATAGCGTGAAAAATATCTTCTGGCAATGGGTTTAATCACCTAATCTTACTAAGAAAAAATAGGTAGCTTCTGAAAATTTTCGTATTTTTAGTGCTATGATGTCAAACATCATGGAAAGATAAGGATATTGTAAATCTCTGTAATTAAAATACTATGCAAGAGCTAAGTAACTGTGTGAAGAAGTGTATCCTTTAAATGCAATTGCTGTCTTTTGTAGGAGAAAACCGACATAGAAGGGACCTTATTTGTGTACAAAAGGTAAGGGTTTTCTTGTGGGGTTTTTTCATTTTTCCTTCCTTAAGAAAACAAACCTCATGTGGCTTCATATGTATCTTTCATACTGGATTTACTGCATCCAGTAAACTCAAAATTATTTATTTGTCCAGCTGTTAATCTCTGTGTACTCATTTGAAAAGAAGAAACTTTACACATAGGTGAATAACTCTTATCAAAAGCACCTAAAAGTACTGCTGGAAAACGAGAAAACTTGATGAACCAGGCACATGTATCCACACAAAAAACTAATTTATCAAGCTTATTTTGTTAATCCAATAGTATTTGTTCATGTATTGAGTTTGTTAAATGCTGTCTTCCTTGGTCTCCTGAAATCCATAAAGCTGATTATGAAAACAATACAGATGACAAATAAAATAATCTGTCCTAACTTAATTTCTGCCATTTCCTGGGAGAAAGTTGCCTATAAGATGGATATCTGCTACTGTATTGTTTTGGGGGCTACTTGATTTTGTCATCAAATTGATAAAAGAAACTCCCAATTATATGGGATGAGGGAAAAGCGTGTGGGGGAAAACCAGCAAGTAAAGCCAATCGTGGATTTAAGTTTTAGATTACAGGCAAATCAAAAATTTAGCAATGAAATAACACTCCGAATGTAAGAAATATAAATAATGCAGACTTAACCTGTCCTGAGACAGAATGTTAAAGACTAAGTGATTACAATATTTTATCCTGGCACCGTGAAGGGATACTAATAGCCAGTTCCTATCTACTTTGCTTTAGCTCCAAGCTTGCAAATACTTAGTGTAAAAAAAGCCAACTGAACTAAAAAACAACAACCAAAAAAAGCACCCTAAGCAAAAAGTTTCCTTGTGACTAGCTGATTATTTCAAACAAGTTCTGTTAGGCACATTAAAAGATTAACTCGTGATGGCAGAGATTGTTTGCCCCCTCCTCAGAAGCTCTTGACAGATTTTGTTGTTGATCATTTGGTAAAGGTGGCACATTGTTACAGAAATTTTAACACGAGCTGATTATATCTGATTTTTACCCTGCTTCCATCATGCCGCTGAGTTGATTACGTGACTGCTTACGGGCACAGCTGAGTGTGCTGACATGACATTCATGTAGCAAGAGAAAACAGATCTAAAACTATCTTGAACTTCGAGTGCTTGCTTGCTTAATGTTTTCTTTTTCCATCTGGTGTCTAGCAAAAATCTAGGTAATAGAAATTGTTTCACCGAGCAATACAATTCTGAATAATTTAATATCTACTTTGAGGAGCTGAGATAAGCCTTTATTTTAAGAGCCTTCCTTTAGGAAGAAATTACTGCTTCTGGTTCCCCTCTAAGTGTATTTCATGTTATTTAAGCTAACATCTTGTTTGTTTGTTTGTTTTGTTTTCACACCTATTTACAGTAAGGTAAATGTTGTTCCATAAATGGCTTGTTTTTTTCTCATCTAGCAAAAGATTCTGAAATGCCTCAAAACCATCTTGCGTGAAGTACTGAATACATTTGCATTTTAATCCTGGACCTGCCCTGGGTTTTTTTAATAGATTTTTTTTTGAGGCATATCTTTGATGCAGCAGTTTAGCAGTGTAGAACTGTAATGTTAATCCTAATCCTACTTTGAGGTAAATGTGGCTTTAAAATGAAATTAGTTGGCATGCCAAGAAATGGCATAGAAGACCAACTGTTAGAGCTTCAGGACTGCTAAAGCTTCAGCTAATAAAGCAATGGAGATTTGAAGATTAAATTGTAACTCTGTTTCAGAAAGTTGTATACATTGATCAAGGTATTAATCCTTGTCTTTGTTTTAATTGAAACAATAGGTCAGCTTCTCCTTATCATGGTTTTACGATAGTGAATCGACTGAACATGCACAACCTGGTTGAACCAGTAAATAAAGATTTGGAGTTTCAGCTCCATGAACCTTTTCTTCTCTACAGAAATGCTAGCTGTGAGTATAACTTTCTTTAATCCGTGTAAACTTCGTGTTCTGTTCTATAACCTAGACCACTTCCGGTTACTGTGATGTCTGTTTCAGGTATAATGTAATAGGGCAGGTTCCAGTGAAATGTTTGGTGGTTTCTGTCTGCAGTGCTAGATTTACTTAAATAGCTGGGGTATTGTATTATATTATGCTGACCACCTGTGTTCAGCAGAAAGAGGATATACTAACAAGGTTAAATGTTTCTATATTCTTTTTAATTAATGATCTGATAGGTTTAATCTAAACATATACATGGTGCTATAGTATTAATAAAAAAACTATGAAAGAATAGTGAAGATGCTAGATTTTGAAAGTATTTAACACCAAGAACAGTTGAAAGACTTCCTCTTTTGCAACTGAAAAATTAAATATTAATCAGTACCCGCCTGAAGACATTGAGAAAATTGCTCAGCTCTAGGTTGAAGGTTTCTTTCTCCAGAATAGGTTTTGGACTCAGGAGATAGATGTCTATACTAAATTTCCTGGAGTTTAGACTCTAGCAAGTTTGGATGTTAGTATAATCGTTACACAGAGTGGTAAAATAGTAGTTAGTATCTTCTTGCTGCTTTTTGAATTCTGGTAGTGTGTTGGGTCATCAGTTGAGCTTCAGACTCCTAGTGTACTGTGGTCCAAATAGGTACACGCTAAAAATCCCGTTACTCTGAAGAGCTCTAAGTATAAATTACGTAGCCCTTAAAGAGAGGTGGAGGGAGTATATGTGTATATGAAATTCACATTAGGTTAAGTAGATAAATAAAAGGCACCCCACAGAGCAGAGGGTCCTCCTGGTACAAAGGTATAATTTTATGTCCTCTTTTTGAGGCAAAGTACTTAATACTAGCTTGCTGCTGCCTATTTACAGGTTCCCCTTACTGAATTACTTGGAGAACCTGTATGCTGTCTGCATACTGTCCTTCCTCAACATCACGTCTTCTTCCTATTGGAATGTCCCCTTGAATTACAGATTGGAACAGTGCTTTGGCTATGCTTCAGTGTACCTAAAAGAACAGTCAAATGTTAATCCCTTCCTGTTTCCCCCTTGGAAAGCCTCTAGGATCTGTGGGGAGTAGGATAGATTCCATTACGGTGACAAAAGAACAGCTTAAGGTAGGTGGTGTCCTCTGTTTAATAGTCTTAGCAATCCTTCTGTAAATGTCATGCAGAGGAAGAGGTCAAAACTTGTCAGTAAGGTGAGAAGTCTAGGAGGCGAGGGAAGTAAATGACTGGCAAGAAATTGGGAGGGGGTGGAAATACTGCATGGAGTTGGATGTTTAAGCAGGTTGCCTGGTTTGGAAGAGGAGCTGTAGATGATGGTGGTAGGGGAAGGATGGGAGATGAGGTGACAATAGAGGAAAGAATATGCAATTGACATAAGAGAAGCAGGAAGTTGAGTCATTTGTTGGAACTGCTGATGGTATCAGGAAGCAGGAGCTGCTGAGGAATTACCATGGTGTATTCTAGTGGGAGTGCCTAGAGGATCACTTAAAGGAAGGTAGACTGTGTGTGAGTTCATCAGAAACCCCTAGAGCTAATTATATGCCTTTCTCTCATTCATAAAAGCCCTCCTTTTCCTATGGGACACTATTGTGTAAGATCTGTGGGAGGCTCACGGGACTTAGGATAGAGATGACATAGAACAGTATGAGGAAGGAAGGAATTCATACAAAGGTGAGGGAGGAAAACATAGACTGGATATGGGAAATAATTGCATTCTGAAGTAATCAAGAGTATTTTTTTTTCCTCTTATCTTTCCCATTGTCATTTTGAAATACTTTGGTTGGAAACTATCCTTTATTTCATCACTCTGCCCCTATGTCCTGGAAGAGGGTGGTAGCATGCCCAGAAACAGTCTACCCTGATTGCAAATTGGAAATGTTCAGCGTAGTTTGTATGTCACTAGTTATTTCCCTGAGTGCCACAGATAAGCAGTAGATCAGTTTTTGTGTGCTCTGCTAGTGTTCGCTTTGTTTGACTACAAGCTTAAAAGCATAGAAAACAGCATCCAAGCTTTTTATTCCTTGCGGTTTCAGTGCTGCTAACTCTGCTACATTTTGCATTTAGCTGTTGCATTTTGGATTTTCTTCTTTATATGCAGTTTCCCAAATTTTCTGACCTCTGTATCCTGAATTAGCTAGAAAAAAATAAATTATGTGATCGAAACGTTCAGTGTTATCTGTTTGCCTTCATCTGTGTAGTATTTGTGAAACTTAAAAAAAAAAAAACCCAAAAAACCCACACCAAAAACCAACCAACCAAACAAACAAAAAAACAACAAAAAACCCCCAAACCAAAAAAGTCATCATTGATTTGAATTTTCAAATTTCAACATGTATGTATTTTATTTGTGTGGGAAGATAAGGAGATCGTCGTCCAAGTTCTTTTCATGCAGAAGGGTGTCCACTTCTGCTCAGCTTCATGCTGGCATGAAAAAACTTTGCATTTTTGGGGACTAATTCAAGTAGAAGTTTTAAGCCAATGGTTAATGCAATGCATATCTCTAATGGCTTAATGTGGAGTTCTTCTGAGATCCTTTAATGACTGAAAGAGGATGGACTGCTAGGTTGTGCAAGGAAAAACTACCTCTTGCACTGAGTGTTGGCAACAGCCCTGTTTCTTGTAGAGTGGTTTTTCTTGTGTCCTGCTTGAGGAAATCTACTGTGATTATTAGAAACTCTTAAGAGTAAGCTGTCCTGCTAACACTGCTGAATGATTAAACTGATTCTTCTGTTTCCATAGCTTATAGATGGGGAATGGTTCAGACTACCTGATAAAAACCTAAAATCATGTTTATTTATACTGCTGTGTGGCAGAGACAAACATCTTTTGTACCTGTATATTTAGGTTGTAGCAGGATCAATGACAAATCGTGGTTTACTCTTCCCCAGGGCTTGGTAGAAACAGTAGATGGTGAAAGCAAAATTATGCCACTGCATATTTGGGGAAGGTTCCATGTATCATATTCAGTTATAAAGACTGACTACTGTTTTGTAAACTTCATGTTTTCACTTTGTTCTGGGATTCTGTCTTGACTTAAGAAAATAATAAGGGCAGTCTGTTATGTATCAGACCTCTGGCATTTCTGTCTTAAATGGCATGAGAGCTGTTCTGAGTATATCAAGTGACGTACTCCAGTCTATGCAGAGCTGCTAACCAGTTACATGAAAAACTTTGCAAGCAGTATATAAATATTTTTTTTCTTGGTTCGAGGCTATGCAAATGATTTGCCTGTAATGCTTGGTGGGTTTTACCATTCCTTTATGATTTGATTCATTCAAATACTTGTTTTTTTAATATACAATGGAATTTTTAGTTTGCTGTGTATCAGAACTTACTTTTGTTAAGCTGTAGACATGAGATCCTTTATCCAATTGCACAAAGTTTTTTCATACTTTTAGAACAAGAGTAGGCAATTGCCATGTTATTCTCACAGGAAAGGAGGCCTGACTTATCTTTCATAGTTGTTGGGTGTGGGGGTTCCCCTGTTTTTGCAAGGTGGGATATGAAGGAGCCTTTCATGGGTATTCTGGAAGGAGAATAGACCAAGTGATACAGTACCTTTCTTGTATCTACCTTTTGTTGTATTCACTGGGTGAAATGGAAGACAATTGGGTCAATATGTTATTCGTTATTCTGGTTAGATGTAAGACACGTAGAGGCTTCTACACTCCCCTCCCGAAAATAATACCTTTTTAATATTTCAGCCATTAATGGGGAAATGTTTCCCAACTCCAGACTTCTTTTTCTCAGAATCATTCTGGCTACGTAATACAGTTCAAGCCCCAAAAGAATACTTAAACCCCAAAATTGTGAGAAAGGCTTTGTCTACTTTGAAAGTTGTATATAATGCTGCCTGAAAAGTTACACCGTTTATTCATGAGGCATCAGATCCTAAAGCAAAAATGACAGGGGGTGTGACTAAGAAGCTGTGAGACGTTATACCAGTTACTGTGGTAAATAAAAATATAAAAAAAAAGTTATTCTACTTCTCATTGTTAGAGAGAATTAAAGAAAGCAAATATCTCCAAATGTGAGCAAATCAAGAAATTATGTCAATTTCTTTTAATTTCAGTAATGTACAATATTTTTAATTTAGAATTCCTCTTAAAAGGTAGATATATTTTTTTAGATTATACTTCATACTTAATGTGCTATTTATTATTGCTTAATCTGGAATATGTGTTGACAAGTACACTTTATCCCTGTCTAACTTTCCCTCTGGATGCATGCACGTTCTTTATAGTGTTCAGAGTATTTGTTCATGAAGCACTGAATCCCATTGACCTGTTTTTTTTAATGAACCTAAGCTTGTTTCCCCTTGTCTGTAGTTCGTGAAAAGTATGTTCGACTGTTTTAAAAAAGGCATACAGTTCTGCCAGTAGCAATAACAACAGCCCAATCTGAAAATTCAGTACTTTCTTTCAGTCTGTAATATGAGAATCTAATGTAAAGCTGATAGTTGATATAGTTTGCTTAATAATAGAGTATAACACTTCAAAGTTTTAAACAAAGGCCAACTTACCTCTTAAAGTCTGCAAGAAGTATTCTTTCAAGTCTTTCTCGTGTGTAACTTTCCCTCTGTATCGGTGGCGCTGGTCTTGATTAAAAGGCTTTTTAATCCAAGCTAGTTCATTTGGGAGGCCAGGCAGGTTGATTTCCATGGTCCTGAAAACACAGATGCTAAGCATAAAACTTGGGTATCAAAATAAATAGTCCTTTTTTGCTGTGGCGGTTTTGTTTTGTTTTTTCTTGCTTCTTATTCCTGTCCAAGGCTAAGGATTAATAAAACAGAAATAATGGATTTTTGGAGAGGTTTATACATTTAAGTGTAAAGCTCAGTTACAAAGTGCTGTCTTCTGGCCCTGACGTATTATCATTAAACTTGTATTCAGAACAGCAAGAGCAAAATGAGTTGCATTATTTCAAATGGCTTTCAAAATTCTTTGAAAGAGCTCCCGACTGGTTTCAAAACAGGGCATCTTTACTGGCAAGGAAAGTCTCTCGTTATCACCTTTGCTCCCGGCTGGCACCGCGTTAAGTGTAACGTGTCTCTGTGATTGCCGAAGCTGAATGGCTCTCCAGCAGGCGCATTAACCCAGTCGGTTAGTCTGAGATAAGGAAGGAGCCTGTTCTTGATACCTTTATAGCAGAAGCAGCAATGCAAGCTAGGGGGAGGGGAGGGGAGGAACCACTGAAAGCTGTTAAGAAGTTCTAAAAATACTTTGTTTGACCTGAAAGATAGCACTCTAACTGGAAGGGGTTTTCTGCTCTGGTTCAGTGTGGCAAAGTAGTAATCCCTCTGGTTCCACACTATGCTTTGTCAGATGGCAGTTTGTTAAAGTGTTCCTGGTCTCAGATGCTGTTTGTCACCTGCCAAATTACTCCAGTGCAACTGTTTGTGGGATTGTGCTGTGAACTGTATTTGTGAAATGGCCCTAGATATTCAAAACTATAAGAAAGGAAGGAACTTTTTTTTATTAATTCTAATGATTTATAAATCTGTGTGGCAGGCTAATGTTTAAATTGAGGAAAAAATAAATAGTGAATGAGGAATCTCAGTGAAGAAGATATTGGAGCAGAGGGACTGAGGAGAGGTGGCATTTCAGCTAACCTTGCTACTGGAAGAAATAGGAGCTTTGAGAGAGATTGCTTTATGTGCTTATTGCATTATGCCTTAAACTCTATTTGAAGTGTAAAATGATGCATAGATGCGCCTTGCTTCATAGGAGCAAGATCATGTTGATTTCCATGATTACCTTATGGGATGGGTGTCAAAATACAAGTCTTCCCAAAGAGAGTTTGAAAGGTAACTGTGCCCCACTCCCAGTTCTGCTTCATTGTATAGCAACATCTAAATTGGAACTGCAAAATACAACTTTTCTCTGTCCTCTATCAGCTCTTCCAACTATTTAAGGTAACTTCTAAACAGATCATCTTTTTGAATGAGGCGAAGCTGTATCGGCACAGATGGCTAAATTGCCTAAGGCAGGAGAGTGATAGGTCTGGAATCTCTGAAACTGGCAGTGCTGATAAGTCCCGTGTACACTTCTTCCAGCGTAGCATTCTCAGGCTACAGTTTCATGAACATTTCAACAGTTTTGCCTCCTTGTGCTGCCCCCAGCTTCTTGTTTCTGCCCTCTGTTGTGCTAGATGGCATGTTTGTGAAGCTGATGCACAAGCAGTATTAATGAACAGGTCTGGACTAAAATGTATCCAGCTGACGGCAGGGACAGGAGTGAATTGAGGTGGAATGAGTTAATGGCAAAGCTGTGGGAATGTAAGGGTGGTGACACTGCTGCTTCATGCTTCCTTAAAATGAAAATTGAAGTGAAACTACAGTTTTGGGATGCAACTTCATTTTATGTTGCCAAAGAGTGAGGCCTCTGTCTCACTGTGGCGCTTTGCTATCCCTGCTCTTAATCCAGATCTGCTAACTGGGCAGCATTGGAACTGCTGACTGCCCCACGAAGCAATGGGAGCACAATGTAGGAGACAGTAATACCTTCCTTTTGGTGTAATCAGGCTGTTAGACTTGCCTTTTGTTTTCTGAATGCTTTTGTCTTCTGAAAAATCTCTTCTCTCCCATAGCAGTTTCAATCAAGTTTGATCAATTCAGTCAAGTTTGGAGAGGAGTTGAGCGTTATGTGTTTAGATAAATATTTGCAGTCCAGTGTTTCTAATAAAAATGACAATGTCTGAGAAGAATGTAGATGAAGATAACTGATGACTTCTTTTAATTTTATGTAATTTGCTTTGTCTGTGATATGGGTTACTTGTGACTTCACGTGTGTCAAAATGCCGTGTGAATCCAGATGAAAGATATTGCTCCTGATGATTGCAAACTACTTCTACTTGACTGTTAAAGATGCTGCCCAGCATTCAGTGGAGAAAAGCTGGATGGAAAGTGTTGAACTAGGTGGAAGAATGTCACTTAATTCAGTGACTTCTGTTGGATGAAACCCTTAAAAGAATTGCAGTAGAAAGGCATGCCATTAGACATATGAACATTCAGCTAATGTTTATGCTGGGTGTAGTAAAAAGATTGCAGATTTGAAAAGAACTGGTAAGTACCAACTCTGTTTTTTAATAAAAGGATGATCATAGCTAAAGTTGTCTGCATGTATGAAGTGTATCAGATATAGTAGTGCAGTTGGGATGTACGCGCGTGCTTCTGGGGCAAGCAAGCTGAACCGATAGTACAAATGAGTCCTCTTTTGAAAAGAGGAAGGTAAACATTCCAGCCTGTTGTACCATATCTGAGTTCATGCCCGAGTTTACTTGCTCATAATCTGCTTTACATCCTTGTAATACTGTTAATGTTTTGCAGTAGCTCCCTATGATTGCTTGCCAGTAGTACAAAGTGGAAAAAAGCCTGATACTCTGTTCACCATGGAGATTTGGATCTACTTCTGGTCTTGTGTAGGCCTGTTTCTGGCAGAATTGAGTGTGACTTTTATCATTTGTCCCATTAAGATACCATTATAGGTTCCTTATCTTTGTTTCTTCAGCAAGTATGCTTTTGAAGAAGCTTTCTTCTCTTGGCAGTTTGTCTGATAATGGGGTCAGGGAAGGGAAAGAGGTTCCTTTAGTGTTAAAATATGGTACATGACTAAAGTAGTAGCTCAAACTGGAAACATTTTCAGGTTTCTATGCAGTAGACAATCCAGTTGTATTAAACTAAATATTAATAAATATTTCATAAGCATTGACTACGTGTATTAAATGCCTTTTTATATTGGCTTATGTCTTTTGTAAGAAGAAAGTTCCTTAAATTTGTGCTATATTGATTTCTCTGTTTATGACTTGAAAAGCTTTGTTGTCTGTTACTTAAACTATAACTTCTAAAGAAACAAACACCCAAATGGATATAGTTGTTATTTAATGAAATTTTAAAAAAGCAGCAAAGTAGAACTTCAGTTTGTCTTAGGATATTGTTATAGAAATGATGTGTGGGCATGACTTTTTGAGGGTTTTGGTCCAACACAGCTTAGGATAACTGGCAGGTCTAGGAAAAAAAGTTTGATTAAATAATTGTTCCTCTTTGCCATGGCTTGAAATAATTTTGAGTGGACTTTGGTTGAGATTTGAGTGTTCTGAGGAAAAAAAAAAAGTGGGGGGAGGAGAGGAAAGGGTTTCACTTTTAAATAAAAATCTGCATCTGTTTGGAAAAGGCTGTTTTAAAAAAACACCATTCTTTTCCTTTGCTTTAAGTCATATTTTTATAACTGGTTAGTGATTTCAACTTCATAAAAACTTTGGCATGAACTGCAATGTAAAGATGAGTTTTAAAAGGCTAAAAGTGTCTTTTCAGAAATGAAAATATTTTAGTGGTAACGTATGTAAAGTGTCCAACTGCCTTTGATGTACTTGAAGATTATGTATTGACAAACTTCATAGGTGAACCAAAATTTAAAATAACCTGCTTTGTGGGTTGGATTAAATACAATTCTGAAAAGAGTTCTTCAAATTTGTTGTGTTGGTGCAACTGTGGGGAGGGACAGTGAGGAGTATGTGTGTGGGTAAAAATGGCTTCTTTGAAGTGGGATTGCTGGATGAAGAAATAGTACGTGGTACTACTGCCGAAGTTTTGCTCTCTGTCTTTCAGCTCAGTGATCAGGCTCTACCTCTGTCAACCTTCAGTGTAATTTTACTTATTCTAAAAGCCAGAATGGGGCATAGCGTCTTGCTGAGCTGGAACCCTTTTGCCATGGTTGCGTTGTCCTTGATAACTTTCAAGAGTGGGGTTCAATATGAATCTAGTTTTAAGCTGCGCCATGAATGTGACAGTAAGATTGAAGCTTTGGTACTGCTTCTTTCCTAGACAGTTACTTCTCTTAGAAAAATAATTTGGATAGGGAACCTTCCAGAGAGCCTCTGACTGAATTGTCATACCGTAATTCAGACTTCAGTATTTTTGTTGAGCTTCAAAAATGGAAAAATTTAAAAATGAGTGGTTTTTTTTTTTTAAAAAAAAAGGATGTTCTTTAGACTAGTTTAAATGTTAAACTCAGTAATTCAAAACAGAAGGTTGCAACTGTAGTGAGAAGGAATCTGGTAGATAAAACTTCATTTTTCTGACACTTGAATTTTCAAACAATGACAACGTTTTGAAGTTCTTGTATTTAATCTGACTGAAGTTGTATTTGTGTTTGCACATGTGCTATTTCTGGTTATAAATAGTGGTCAGTCACATACAGAATATTCAAATGGAAATTGGTGGCAATTCATATATGGTAGATCTAATGGACTGCTGGTGTGTTGGGTTTTTTTTCTGTTGATTTCTTTCTTTTTTTTAACCTTTGTCTTACACTTGCCTTTTTCTTATTTTCAAGTGTCAATTTACAGTATCTGGTTTTACGACAAGAATGACTGTCATCGAATAGCAAAACTCATGGCTAAGTAAGTACTGTGGTCTTATTCTGTAATTCTTTAATGTGATACAGGAAAAAAACCTAACCTGTTAAATGTGTTTGGGTTTTTTCTCACTCTCCTTAGATAGAAAGATACAATGTTCTTGCTGATACCAGGTTTTTTTAGTAATCAAAATGTTGGTTTTGATTTTTACAAAACTAAACCATTAAAATTTTCAGTTAAGCACTAAAAAAATCAGTTGAAGTATTGGCATTCTCCAAGGAAAGCATGTACAAACACTGGTTTTTATTTGGTATTTTATTTTGTATAGGGATGCTGGCAAAAGATCCTCTGATGCAGAAAGTGTAATTAAATAAATGATGGCCATGTTTTTTGGTTGGTTTTGTGGTTTGTTTGGTGGTGGGCTGGTTTTTGTTTGGGTTTTGGGAGGGGGGTGGTTTAAGGCTTAGTTATTATTCCTGATTAAAGTGAACCGAGTGGAGAATAGTTGGGAGAAGTAGGAGGAATCGAATAGAATTAAAGTGGTGTTAGGAGAGTAGGCAAAACTATGAAATAATAAGAGCTTGTTGCTGCTAACTTCTGGATTGTTTGATTATTTATTTTTTTTTCTTTCTTTCTTTTTTTACCCCCCTTTGGAAATAATTTGGTCTATAAAGCTACCATGTCACTTGCTTTTATTTTGTACTCCCGAGGGCTCCTAGAGATCTCGCGCAGCAGCAGAACTTCTGAAACTGATCTCAATTTAAAGAAACCTTAAAAGACAGACTGTGTATGCAGTAACATGGTTTTGTTAGTTTGTTTCAGCTGCTGTCACTGTGGCAGTGCAGTTAGCCTGTCTGTATTGTAGAGGATTGCACTGGCACAGCTGAGGAGGGCTTCAGACTAGAGTACAGAGGTTTGTGTGAAGAACAGAGGTCAAAGAAGGCTGGAACTGGTTGAGTTGGCAATGTGGCATAAGGTCTTTAAAACATGTTGTGGATGGAGGGTGTTCTTGCACCTTTTGCTCCTTCAGGTGAGGTCCCTTGCAGATTAAGCTAAGACTTTTTACTAATAGAAAAGAATGAGAATGAACTTAAGCAAATCTTCAGTGTTGTTACGAAAGGAAGGAGCTTGAAGTGTGTGACAGGGTAGTTACGCTAGCAAAACTGCAAGATGCAGATGTACTGCACAGCATATCTTTTCATTCCTGGTTCTCTGCTTCGCTTTTCTTCATCACACTCTACTTTCCTGAACTTTCTTTTCTAGAGCATGCCTTAAACAGCATGTCATGTCTTGCGAGTCAGGATATCTTGAAGACTGGCAGAACTTAATTATATGGAAAATAGTCATAGTGTAGACATTTTAAGCTGAATTTTAATTTCTTTTTCTGGGATTCATGCTTTGGGTTATTTTGGCTTTTCCCCACAGAATCAATGTAAGACAACACAAATGACAGGCTTTAATATCAACGTCTCTTCCTAAATGCTTATTTTTCTTCTCTCTCATCCTGACAACCCTATACAGTTCCCGTGTCCCATTTTTTTTCTTTTTCCCCCAGCTTTGTTGGACTCTTTGCTGTTATTTGGCTTGTCCAAATGTAAGGATTAATTATAAGGATTACTGGAAAACAGTGGTGTGAAACTGTCGGAAATTGTTACCAAACAAAATAAAATGTCTATTGCCTCTCCACTTTATAAACAGAGCATCAGAAGGGCAAAGTTTTCTCTTTTTTTTAATGCACCTTTTAATTTAAAACCATGATTAGTGTTTGCAGTCGGGGAGAGAGCTGAACCCTTCAAACTCTACCATATTCTTACTCTGTAATGCACAGCCACACTGCAGATGTAAGTGTCACATAGCAAAACTTGAGTTCATTTGGTACGAAACTAGTCTGGTCACTGTAGCACAAATCATGGGCTATAGATACTTCAGGGATCTTTGTAAGTGTAATCAGGTAACGGACCAGTATAGCCATGGCTCAGCAGCCCGTAAAGCACATCTAAGCCTTTTTGCTGGATTCTGTAATATTCTGGAAATAGCTGTAGGTTCATTTAAAGTCAGTATGGGAACGATCTAAGCTTTATTGTTGTCTCCCTGTAAACTACTGAAGCCTGTCTTTTGTTGGGTCCCTGATGCCTATATTGCAGCTTTATTAACGCAGAGAGGCAGAAGTGCTGAAGTTGGCATTATTGCTTCGCCCCTGTTTATGGTGCAGATACTCACACTTGTAATTGTAGCATCTCTGCACCCTAGAAAGTTTCTGAGATAACAAATTCTTTTGGAAGGTGTTTTTTAATGTTGGAATTTGTCACGGTAGGTGTTGGAATAATTGTGGATTAAAAGTATCTCTGAAACCGAAATTAGAGTTAATGCATCAAGCAGACTTTGGGGAACATGTAGTGAGTTTTGTCACTTCAGATGTATGCATTTGATTTCTCTAGTTTCGCTTGCATAAATAAAGATTTATTGATTGCATATTGACAGAATACACTTTTGCTGAGCTGGCTAGGACCTTCACTTGATTAAAAAAAGGTATAAGTGGTCTGTGCTAGCGTAAGTAGTGCTGAGTCTTTCATTATCTGAGTGCCTTTTTTCATAACACCTTTCTTCATTATTAGATTATAGAGTGTCTGAATACTTCTAGTTCTTTTTTTCCTTTGGTTTGGGGGTAACAAAAGTATTTGCAGAAGCCATTTTTATACTAAGACAGGTATTTACCGCAAGTATATTTACTTTTACTTGTTGATAAAGCACTGTAGAATGAAATCACACTTCATTTGGTGCGACATGCCTTATAGCTTCTGAGTATCTAAAGATTCATACTAAGGAAAATGAAATGAAGGCATTGTAGTTGCACATTACTGTAGGATGGAAAAGCTGCACTTCTGAGGCTTTTGTTACAGACTTGATGAAAAGTCGGTTGGTACTATTATGCCGACATCCATTTCCACAAACATAAAGCTTTCCTTCAAAATGTGTAGAAGGCAGTCAGAAGAAAGGTAAAAATGCTGATACTTCTGTGTGCTTCTCTACAAGAGAACTATTTCATCCTGGGATGAAAGATGTATTTAAGAAAACTTAAAGTATACTTTTTAATTTAAAAAATACAATAAAATTGCATCTTGGAGAAGGAAAACTGCATTTCACCACATGGTATCAGGCTCCATCAGGCTTAGTTCAGTATATTTTTGAAATAAACATTTACGTTGTCTTCTAAGAGTATTAATTTTGTTCCACAGTTTTTGTCTTTGTCTTGGGTGCAAATTTAGATTGGCACCCTTTCGTTTAGGTGGGGTTTTTGTATCACTGATAGGAAAGAGTACTGCCTTTATAGTACCTCCGAGCTTCAGAAACATAACCATAAAAGGTTTCAAGGAGATTTGCATTCTGTTTCCTGCTGTTTGACTTGACCTTATTGTGCCAGACCGAGTTAAAAAGATTGCAGGCCACCCATTTATATTCTGGTGGCTTATCTCTCAAAAGAAAAGTAAATTAGTGTTCGTGGGCTTTGTAATCACAGACTTCACTTTGCACATTCTCTCTCTCTCCCCCCTGCTCCCCACCCCCCCTTCTGTGAGGTTGTGCCAGGTATATTTTCAATGTTATAACTGCAGATAATCTTAAGCAAACTGTCACAGCAACTACTGTGTCCCTGAAGGAATGTGTGCCTCTTCCGCTATCTGATATAATGGAAGGGAACAGCAGGCCTTGCTTAAAAAAGATTTAATCCTGGATTGCACACAGAGCATGCTTGCTGTACAGATTTGCTTTAGTTGATTTCCCGCCCCCTCCAGCAAAGGTATTCAATTTACAGAACTTTCTTTTTGTGTTTTTTTTTTATTTAAGAATTCTAGAATTTTCTGAAATGAAAAAGTTTTATGGGGGTCATCAAACTGCTAACTTTAGAAGGAATTAATTTGCGTCAAGTCAAAATGATTGTTTATGAGGGATGAGCTTCCTAGAAGTAGAACAGAAACTAGGGGTTTTCAGATCTTTGTGAAACTATAGCATTCTGACATGTAAATTTATAGGATTTTTTTATAATCAGGTTAGTCTATAGGCTTGTTTTACCCTGTTTCAACAGTCAGACCGAAACTGGCTCCTGAGATATAAGCAGCAAGCTAGAAGTGGGAGAGTATCTCAGAGAGCTTTGGGAGAAGAGCTATTAGACAAATATCCACATCAGAAGATAATTTAATTAAAAAAACCCCAAACTGTAAAAAGGCAACAAATACTTCATAATGGACAATAGAAAAAAATTACAAAATGTTTTTCAGAAATCTTTGTGAAACATTTCTGTGAAATGGATGTACTCCTTGAAGATGTTTTGCAATGAGACCAATTAGTACTATTTTAATGGGAAGGTGTTTTGTTGAAACCTTCTGTACTACCTAGTTAAGAGCAGGAGGGTCTCAAGACTGAAGCCTTTGCTTCATCTATCAGGCAGCATATGCATGACTTCAGCTGTCCAGAATTTTCCCTTTAACTCAAGTATTTCTTTTTTCTGATACAATTATGCTGACACTTAAAATCTCACCAAAGTATTTTGGTTCTTTTTACCTTGCCCTTTCTCATACCCAGTTTCAGAGTTGAGCTTAGATAAGTCCAAAGTCAGGACTGTATGACCACGTGGGCTGCTAGAACAAAATGTTCTCTCAGGGTGTCACCATAGAAACATTTCACAGTATTGAGCTGCTTCATCCAAATGAGCACATGCTGCAGGTCTTAAAAATTGTCAGCGTGTAGATTGGCCTCCCTATTCTGAGTTACATTTGCAGGTGAATGCTTGCTTACAGAGAAAGCGGTACTAATAATGAGAAGCTGGTTAAATAAGCATCTTGAAAAATTAAAAATTTTCAAAGTAATTTTGAAAGCAGCATTGAATTCTTAAAAGCCAAGTCTAACCCTTCTTCAGATAAACACAGCTAAACTCTAGTGAAGTAAAGAGACTTGGTTGCTAGAAAACTGGGAAGAAACTTCCAAGACTTGAACTATTTTTTTATTTATTTTTATTTTTTCCTCAGAGGTGCACGTAAATATCTAGTTACTCTACAGTCTACACAATCTAGAGTTACTCCTGAATCCTAACTGACCCAAAGGAACTGGAGGCTGGAATGATTGATACTTTATGTGATTGTTATGATGGCACCTCTTGGCTCCCCCACCAGCCATCAGTTCCACAGCATGAGAGTTCTCAAGGGATGTGCCAGCTCCAGAGCTCTGCCCTGTTTACAGTGCTTGTTTTTTCTTAACATATTTGATTAATGCAGGCTTAAAAAAGAAGGGATTACAGGCTGGTGTGTGTTTATTTCAAGAGGATAAGCTTTAGCGCATTGCACAGCCGTGTATATCTTGTGAACTGCATATGGATTAGGAGTAGAAATATATGCTGCCTTTACTTTTATTAATGAAATGTACCAGGTACACATCATCTTCTTCCATATCTTAACTGTCTTTTAAACTGAAATTTTTTGATACTTGAGGCAGGTAGGGGTGGAGTAGAAGCAGTGAATGAACCTTGGGTGCCAAAGGCTGGAAGAAAAGGCATGCTGTAAGTGGAATGACTACAGGACAGTTAGAGAAGAAAATGGTTTGCCCTTCTTTCCAGAGCCTTAAGTGGGGGAGTGAGGGGTAACTTGCTCTAAGCCTCCTTGCAGACTCGAGAGATATGAGATGTGAGCCAGTGCTCTTCTTTCCCTGTGTCTTTGTTGTGTTGTATAATGGTAGGCCTCATCCTAAATTAGAACTGTTTTGTAATTGATTTCATTGAATAACATAGCTTGATTTGGTTAAATATGGGAAAAAAATGCATATTAGGAAGTAAGGAGTAAAAAAATGTGTTTTACTTAGTCTATGGTATGGTACATGTGCTCTCTGTATAACATGCTTGAATGACAACTTATTTTAATTTAAAAATTTCTAAGTATGACAGTTTTACAGAAGTAGTGTTTAATGTAGGCGAACTTTGTGAGAGAGAGAGACCAGTGCTGTCTGGATTGTAGATAAATTGTACAGACGATTTGACAATTTGACTTGTATAAACCTTGTAGCAAATGAAAACTTGTGTAACTTTGGTCAACTATGTGTTAGGTTTTTATACAGGCGGAACAAAATGTGTCAATGTGCTGGGAGTACATTTTTCTTTACTACTTTTTGCAAGATGTTAACTCCAGATAAAATTTGAAAATCCTGTTTCTCCTTTCCTGTTATAGAGTGGTAGAACAAGAAGCTCAGAGATCGCAGCAAGTTTCCCAGGACCGAAAGAGTCCCAGCAGAACCAATGGCTGCAATGAAAACAGGCCCATCGACATCCTGGAAATGCTTAGTAAAGCCAAGGATGAATATGAACGAGTAAGGAAATGTCTTGTCTCTTTCTCTTTTTCTTCTTCTTTTTTCCCTAACGTTATGAACAAATAAAAACACTACTTCTACTTCTTGGCTGGACTTCATGGTTGGACTTGATGATCTTAAAGGTCCCTTTCAACCTCAACAGTTCTATGGTTCTGAATAAGGGCCTTAGGACATCATATGGAGCCTACTGAAATAGCATGCCCTGTGATTTCTGAGAGAGAGATGATAGAGAGTAATTCTGATACACTAAATTGTCCTGTGCAATACATTCTGACTCAAGATTGCCAAGTAGTGCACCTAATCCATAATTTAACAGGCCTGTGTATGCTTACGTTTGAGTTACTACCTTCTGGGGGGGGAAATACATTTGTAAAAACAGATACCTGGAGATGCAGACACAACAAAATATTTTTCTAAATAGGTGCACGGGCTGCTTAATCTCAGTACTTGTCTACTGGCTTGTTTTATGAGATCACTGTCGAAGGAAACATGAACAAATAGGTATATATGTAACATTGTAGAATAACGTACCACTGAACATGTCTGGTTTTGTGATCTTGAAGTTCCATTATTGTAAATATTCCTTATCGTGGCTGATGCTTTGGTTTTTCAGTTTTTTTGCTCTGTATTGAAAGTCACTGGAGGAGATCTGCTATGGTTCATGCCATAATCAAGAGCATTCATTGAGCTGCACGCTAAAATGCTTTGGCATGTTGAATAATATAGCAGAAGCCCAGAAACTCTGTGAGCTATCCCATGTGTGTGATACAAGCATGGATGTACAGTGACTTAGGAGAAGGGGTAATGTGGGGAAAAATTAATATTTTTAAACAGTTTAGGATTCGTGTGTTGCATGAATTCGTAAGTTTTATTTCTGTAATTATTACCTTAGTGGGCAACTCTTTGCTGACATGTTTCGTTATTTTTCATTTTTAAGAAAGCCTGTCTGGAAATTAGTTTTTAACACATCAGCTGTGTTTTGTTTTAAAGAGCAGGCATGCTCTGCCATTGTTTCAGTAGCCTTGTTCTCAGACTGATGTCTTGTTCCCTCTCTCAAGTACACTTTACTAGGAAACAGTCTCTGATTTCAGACAAGGTAGCTTGAATAGTGATCATGTGATCCCACTTGAAATGTAGCTTGATAGACCCATTTTACAACAGTTT
Organism: Charadrius vociferus; assembly: GCF_000708025.1. Classification (NCBI taxonomy): domain Eukaryota; kingdom Metazoa; phylum Chordata; class Aves; order Charadriiformes; family Charadriidae; genus Charadrius; species Charadrius vociferus. The sequence continues at coordinate 1,586,048 of NW_009647579.1, forward strand.
CTACTGCTGTGAGAAAATTTTGTCTCTGGGAATAGCAAATAAAAATTGTACCCAACAGCATCTGTCTCTTTGTACTCTCAAAAGAAGTCTTGTGATAGAGATTAGAGATTTAGTCATTCAGTACATTTGTAGACTCTATGAAGCATATTTTTAATAGCTGCAGACTAAGTATAACAATACTGTTCCCTGATCCTTCTGTTCCCCAGTTTACTACTTCTGTCCTGTCTACTGTGTGTCTATCCTTTTAATAAATTATCTGATTTCAGAAGGGTGAGTGTGGTATTTATCGCCAGTGCTAAATTCACAAGTTTGTATAATGGAGGAGAATATTAGTTATCTTAGGACTACATAAAGTAATTCCTTCCTGAGGACCAAATTCATGCATGCAGGATGAATATTAGGGTAATATGTGGAGATCCAAAAAAAGGAAACAAAGAGTCTGAATGTACATACCTCTCCCCAAGTATAATAATACAATAATGTGCAATAGTAAAATGATGTGTGAGTATAACATTGCAGAACTGTGGTATGGTTTTTGTTGTTGTACTGGTGGGAGAAGAGTCAGCACATTAGTAGAGTGCTTGATTCCTTCCAGAACTTGCTTGTGCAGTGGGTCACAGCGGAGTTTCTTTGAGTACTTGGGATTTGAGTCTTTGTAGGATTCCAGATTGTTAGAGTACAATGCTGGGTCAGGAGAAAAGAATGAACGCGTGGATTAAGCCTTGTATGCGCCAACTTAATTTGTCACTTTCTGCCATAGATTGAGGGCAGGTGGATCTGACAAATGATACAATATATTTGACCCAGCCTAGATACTAGTTTATGAAAATCAGTAATGTGGGTTTTTTTCAACACTTTAAATACAGGTTTAAAAAACATACTCTGAGCATCAGTGATGCTGTTTGGGGAGAAGGTGTCTTTGTACGAAGGCCAGCATTGTGGAAGTAGCAGCTTTTGTGAGAGCATAGAAGGAAGCATCAAAACCTGAATGAGTCATCTTTCAATGTTCTATCAATTGAGCCAGGTTTGAAGAAATTGAAGGCTTTTGGGGAAGGAAGGAAAAAAAAAAAAAAAGAAAGCACACACCACAAGAACTCACTGTTTTGGTAGTGCCCTCTTACGGTATGATGAAGCCTTTCTCCCTCTTTGTCCTTGCAGTATTGGATTATATACATTGCCAACAGATGGCTCTTAAAAATGACTCAGAATGGATATTCCAGCTTCTCCGCTCCTAATTTTTCAGATCTTTTTCATGTGAGAGTACTGAAAAGCTTTACAAATTCCTAAGCATCGTAGAAGAAGCTCTGTAGACAAGTAAACAGTCAATGGTATGCAGATTATGGGGTGGACAGTCGATGTCTGTGGTGCCTGTAATACAATAGGGAAATACGCAGGACATGGACTACAGTAGAGCTACTATATAATTGGGGGGTTTGTGTCTTGATCTTGGTTATTTGTTGTTTGTCTGTTTCTGGTTTTTGATGCTTTTAGAACACTAATGAAACTAGGATAATTATTTAATTTCCTATTTGTGTGTGTATGTGAACTGTACACCGAATCTGTTGAGCATAATCCTATAGCCTGCTATGATTGTAATTATGTAGAAGTTGCCAGATAAACAGAATTGAGCAATATTGGTCACGTTTCAAGCAAACTACTTTGGAGAATGTTCTGTTGACCACCTCAGCTTTAGCAACAAACCTCTGGCACGTTAATCTTGGAACTCCTTGTAGCCAAGGTATGTCAATGTTAATGTGATTAGGTAACCAACTTGTTTTGAAGATGGCTTCTTGAGAGACCTTTCCTGTCTTAATTATTTTAAAAAAAAATATTTTATGGCAATCGGTAATTGTGCATGAATTTGTATTTAGGAGCAGAAAGTACTTATCTGCCTGGTACATTCCAGATGGATCATACAGTAATCCTTGTGTGCAGCCCACATGAGATTGGCAGAGTGTCAGCGTGAGAAGGGGGCAGAGAGAGTGAAAAAGAGATTTATGAAGGTCTGAGTGATTTAATCTAGGATTCCAAATCAGCTAAATCCTTCAAGTACTTGCTACATCAAGTCCATATGTGAAAATGAATGAATTTTGAGATTTTTTTTTTTTTAAATGAAGTGAATGGATGCTTTTGATAGTGTGGTGTTTTGTGTGTGTTTCAGTGTGAGCATGGAAACATCCTCTAGTGAAAAGAAAACTATGCTTTGTCTGATTTTGTAACCACAATGCAGCCAGCATTTTAAGCACAGTTTTTGACCTTCAAGTTAGTGGCTAAAAGTCAGAAAGATGGGAGAAGTTGCTTCTCACCTCTGTCCCTAAATCGCAATGTATAGTCCTGATTTTGTATTTATTGCTTTCAATTAGAAATTGAAAACAAAATAATAATAAAGCACAGATTTTTTTTTTTAACTTGTTGCTAAAAAGTTTAACCCATACCCGTTTTGCTGCTGTGGGTAAGTGACCAGAGTAATCATCACATGTAGTGCTGAAGTTCGGCTATATCATATGCATAAGGTGTAGTTTACCTATTGAAAACTAGACTGTTCTACAGTTTGGGTTTTTTCACTGGTGATTTAAACTGTAATACAACTTCTGTTTTCGTTTAGGTATATACATTTATTAAAGACAGAAGTCAACTCTATCTGTAAACATATTGTCTGTTATAATGCAGGTCACTTGTCTGGTTTTTGCCATGTTCACAGAAAACCAAAATAACACCTACTAAAAATACGTGCACGTGGTTAATTAAACCTGGTGCACATAAGTCAGTGGCAAGCTCTCTTGCCAGCCACTTAGGAAAAAAAAAAATCCTGTCAGAAATCATTCTAAGTTGTTTCTAGTTTGGGTTCTTGATTTAATGAAGTATAGCAAACTTCTTCATTACTAGCTAATGCAGATAAAGGATGTGAAAAGCCTGCCTCTTTTTTATTTTTTTCCCTCAGTGAAAAAGTATGAAGCCAGTTGTCTTTTGTTTTAATAATAAAGAGTAAAAGCTGTATGAATACAGGTGGTGGATGTTGTGGTATGATTTTTAATTCCTAAAATCTGTGAATTCCATAGTGTCCTACAAAAATCGGTACTATTTCGTTTGTATTTCAAGATGCCACGTAAACAGGATTGTAGTAGTGAATAAATGTAGACTTAAGACTCATGTATTTGTGTTAATTTAATTCTTTTTTTTCCCCCCCCAGAATCAGATCAGTGACTTAGGTATTATGTCAAGTTCTGGAATGCAACAAAATGTAAATCCACCAAAGCCAGAAAGTACAGAGCCTTCAGAACAAAAAACTTCATTACGAGTTCAAGACCAGGTATGTTGAGTCCAAACCTAAATAAGGTGCTGCTTTTTTTTTTTTTTTTTTCATTTATTACTTTGCTTTGGAACCAAAATATTTTTTTTTTCTTAGAATGCCTGCTGTGTAGTCTGCTGAATGTGTTACTGCTTTAAATAAACTAAGGGGTTTCAAAACTTTTAGGATCCAAAATTCTGTCTTTTGACTTAGCATTTAAAAATAAAAGGTTATGTCAGACTACTGTGAATATCCAAGTATGTTTAAAAGGGCTGACTTGGATTCTGGAAGAAGTTAGTCTGTGGTAATGTGCAGGATGACTTGCAGAGCCCAGAAGCAAGAAAAGAGTACCTCTGCCACATTATTGGGCTGAATATGGCGTTAGCTGTATGCTGTATTGCAGTCTTTCACGTATGAACTCAAGTTCTGTTTTCTCGTGTTTGAGACATCTACTGAAGGTTTATCTGTGCTGCCTTCAAAGCTGTAGCTACAGTCCTACTAACTTAATCAACAGTGAGTTGCTAGGCAAGAAATGGAAAGTGCTTTGGTCATGGCAGCACCAAATTCTCTTTGGCATAACTGAAAATATGTTTACCTATCTTCTCCCACACCTGTAGCTTGCATTGAACCTCTGCTTGTGTGACTGTTTGGTAATGCTGTCAGTGAGTTCTGTTGATTCCTTCATACTTAGATTATGGAAAAACTGTTTGTGGTTTTCTGTTGGTTTGCTTCAGGGCCTTTTTGTTTTGTTGCTGGAAGAGGAAGAGTGTTGTTTGGGGTTGGTTTTTTTTTGCTGTATTAAAAACTTTTTGGCAGTATATTCCTTGAACCACAGGAATATACTTCCTCTCTACGTATATATATATAGACACACATATTTTTATATATATTTGAACCACAGGAAACATGTTACAAAGTACTTTGTATCATCACTGGAGTGGCTGGAATAGTTCAGTATTTGGCTCCATTTTCTAGTAAGCATTTCTGCGCAAGGAAGCTGTAGCTTCATATAAGACTTTTTAGAGATAAATTTAGGGGGGAAAAAAAAAATCTGCAGTAACTATATTCTAACACTTAAGTAACTTGGGCCTGCTTACAGTGCCACCCAGTGGGCACAGAAAGCTCAGTAGTGGTTCTCCTCAGAAAATAGCCCACTGAGGTGAGTGGCAAGGCCTGCCTCCCCTCCTTGCCATGGTTTACTGTTGTGGTCCTGATGCCATAAACCACTGTGTCTGAAAAATGAAATGCCCTATGAAAATGCGTGCACCTTTGCACTTAGTACTTGTAAACAAAATACTTACTTTGTAGTAGTAAATAATTTCCAGTACAGGTTAGAGCTAGGGTATGAGCAGCAGGAA
>NW_009647579.1:1590704-1593544 GCF_000708025.1 Charadrius vociferus
GGCTGGGACAGTTAAGGAATTAAAATGAGGGGTGGGGGGGTTCACTGGGATTAATGGCTATGGCAGCCCCCCCTACCCTCTCAGCAGCACCTCTGCTTTTGGATCAGCACAAGTGACAGACTGACCCCTGGCAGCCAGCTCCTCTTGCTGCGTGCCTGGTCTTGAGACCTGGCAACAGGGTTGCCTGAGGCTTTGTTTTGAAGAAGATATATGGGGGGGGGGTTCACTCCATGTAGACTGTATGCAATCAGCTGAAGTGCCCCACCTGTGCATGGAACTGCAGAACAGAAATCAAATAACTACTAAAGGAAAAATTTGAAAGATAAGATTCTAACATACAGCTCTGAAGTAATTAAAGGGAAACAGTCAATTTATAGACCAGGTGAAATGGCCTATTTTTAATTCTGTGAGCTATTTAAAATAATAGCTGCAGAGATATTGGGGGGAAAAAAAATCAGGTAACATAAGTGATAAGAATTCTATAAAAGCTAGTTAACTGGGTTCAAGTATATCATAAATGTGTTTATTCTTAATCATATTTGTAATAATGTGGACAACTGGAACACTACTGGAAAAACACTTAGTTTGTACTGTAAAAACACATTTTTCATCTAATTGAAACAGGTGACCAAAGAAATTAAAAAATAGTGTACATATGATAAGTACAGTGAGATTCCTAAACACCCACCAAAATGTCACACTTGTATGTTGATTGGCTAACTTCATTTCATGCTAAAGATATCACAGATTTGGGAATAAAAATAAATGTCTTCTCTGTGATATTCTGAAGTTCAAGTGTTTTATCTTGGCAGTTCAAAATGAAAAACAGTTCTAACATGAAATGCTTTTGTGCCAGCGATTGGCAAAACTGAATCAGAACACTGAAATTAAACTTTATAGTGCCAACTCTGACTGCTAATTCACGTTTCAATGTATCTGAAATGATTTTTGGAGAAACCCTCTGAGCAGCACTCTGTTCCTATTGAGTGAAGTGATGCTGTTGCCTCTTTGCAGCCCCTGCTGATAAGGGTCTTCAGAACATACCTAGCTGATGATACACTCAAAATATACCTCAGCCACAGATGGGGCAGGCAACAGATGTGTTTTATACTTCAGGCTGGAAATTGACTTCATGTTTGAGACTGTATCCACGTAAGTGGCTAGTCTGACTTGGATCAGAACATGGTAGAGATTTCTGTTTATTACTTGACTATTGTAATGTATTAATCATAGAATCGGAGAACGAAGGAAAGATAGTCAATTTATCATACTGAAGTGAAAAGCTGAGTTTGAAATGACATGGGATAGTGATTTTTCTCTTAACGGAATCTTTACAGTTGAAAGACAGGTCTTAGAACAGTATCAGCAGAGAAAAGTGAAACCAACTTTTTAAGAAGAATTCCGAACATAATTAACAAGGCTTATAAATTATAGAACATATCAGCTGCAAAATGAAAGTGTGCCTGACTTTAAGCTAGCTAAAAATGAATAACAACAATGTCAATAGAGATTAGTAACCTGGGCAGAAATCAATATGATTTCAAGCTGAAGGTTTTCTTGTTAGACTACTTGCATGCAACCGGTACTGGCATACCTTCACTGCTGTTATCTGTGCTAGTAAAATTACAGCTAGCGTAGCAATGTCATGGTACAGTAGTTGTCATTGTAAAATAGCATCTTTGTTTAGACATACCATCAGAATACACTGGAACTGTGCTGCAGGCCATTCAGTCTTCTGAACAGAATGTTGTATTTTAGTCCAGCTGTTTTACATAACTTCTGGTCCTGTGTAACCTGAAAAAAAAAAAAACAGGAAAATTTTGAGATTAAGGGTGTTAATAGCTGTTTCTTTTTAGTGAAACACATTTTTAAACATTTTCAGCAAAATATTAAAAAGATTATATCCTTAACATCAGATTTTTCTAACAGTGTCAGTGTTGTAGGCTAGATGTATATTTTTAGGAGAGGCTGAAGGACTGATAGATGTAATGGTGTGTATATATATACACACTTTTCAAGGAGGTATATACATATATAGGTTTACATAGATTCTTTTACCTATTGTAACATCTATTGCATTGTTGATGAAAAGGGTGAGAAGAACTGTCTAGGCATGTATTGCTATATTAGTTGTGTACCTTCGGGTTTCTCTGTTCCTTTCTTATCTTTTAGGCCATTTAATTATTTCCAACTCTACAGATTCTATGCCTATTTTGTTCAACATGTATGTTTGGGGTTTGTTGGTTGGTTTTTTTTGGTGGTTCCCTGCCCCCTGAAGTGCCTTGTGTCATTAGGGCTGATCGATGATGGCAGGTGCCATCTTAATTACATATCCATATGTAATCCATAGCCTTCCCCCTTCTTTACCACTAGTGCACAGTCTGTCCATAGAAGGCTATAGAGAAACAGCTTATGTTGACAGGATGTTCCTTGTAAATGAAATTGATTTCAAAATTCCTGTAAATAAGGCACACTTGATATCCAAACTGTATTTTAGATGCATTTCAACTAGTTGTCTTTCATAGTTCTCTTGAAATTGTAATACACTGTGAGAGATGCACAGTGGTGTGTATGTTTCTAAACTGAAAACTTCCTTTTCCCTTCTTTCTAGCCATTTCAGTCAAGGCAGAAGCATCTGACTTTGGAGGAACTGTTTGGAACCTCTGTACCAAAGGAACAGCCTGCACCTCCGTATCCCAATCCAGAGAGAATGGAAAAGTTGCAGACTGACACCTCTGCCAGAGAGCAGCACAGTTTGCTCTTGCCTTTTTCCTTTGACCAGTCAACAGTAATACAACAATCACTAGGGAAATCTGAAAGTCCAAGCGTTAAAACCAGTG
>NW_009647579.1:1593600-1614536 GCF_000708025.1 Charadrius vociferus
GCCTGATGTAAAAAATGTTTCAAGCTATTCGGTTCGTTTAAGCCCTAATCTTAATTCAGCCTCGACAACGGAAGCTGCCCCTGCTCAGATGCTTCCTGGCCTAAAACAAAACAACAGTATAATGCAAGTTATGCAGCAAGCTGCCAAGCAGATACCCCCACTAGTGAATCAGCCGCCATCTGAAGTGAACCACGCTCCACAAAATCTAATGGCTGGCCAAAGCCAGCTTATAGCACCCTTGACATCAACAAGTACAGGAACTGTCTCAAATACATCCCATACAAGTGTTGATCTTCTCCAGAAACTCAGGTTGACCCCACAGCATGACCAAATGCAACAGCAGTCTCTCACTAAGACTTCCTTAACACCGAACATCTCTGCCTCGGTTGGCCAACTTGCAACACCAGAAAGCTTCAAAGAATCTCACAGTAAGCCATCAACCTTGAACAGCAAGATAATCTCTCCCCTTCAGGTATTCTGTGGGTTTTTTTATCCATGAAGCGTTAGACTGTTTTTAGTCTACGTGTATTTAAATATGTATTAAACGTGTATTTAAATATGCCTTTTAAAAATAATTAAGGATTTCCACTGTGTGATATTGATTGAATTGCTAACTTAGAAATCCAATTCCATTAGTTTTATATCATTAGCATCTGCTATCAGTGACAGGCCTGTCTGTAGAGGAAGACGTTTTTCAAGCTGGTGCTGTTAGGGGATGAATATGTCCTAAAGAATTCATCTGTACTTGTGTCAGAAAAATACTGCTAAGAACTGATGATCTGAGAAAGGACAGAAGAGTACAGACCGATCAGTGTTATGGGAGTTGATGCTGTGGAAGTCTAGTCTGTACCTTTTTTAAACATACAAAACAAACAATTTCCTGTTTCTGGTTATTTTGCATTTGGATGTTTTGTAATCATTCAGTTTTGACCACCTTCTTCTTGGGGATACCTGTGGGCTACATTGAGATAGTTATTTAGTAAAATGGATCGTAAACTGATTTACTTTGTCTGATTCATAGAATGGTTTAGGTTGGAAAGGACCTTGAAGATCATTGAGTTCCAACCCCCCTGCCATGGGCAGGGACACCTCCCACTAGACCAGGTTGCCCAGGGCCACGTCCAGCCTGGCCTTGAACACCTCCAGGGATGGGGCATCAACAGCCTCTCTGGGCAACCTGTTCCAGTGCCTCACCACCCTCAAAGTGAAAAACTTCTTCCTAAAGTTTAATCTAACCCTGCCAGTTTATAGCCATTCCCCCTCGTCCTGTCACTACATGCCCTAGTAAAAAGTCCTTCCCGAGCTCTCTTGATTGACTGCCTTCATTTGTTTTATATTATCACTTACAAAGGACCTCTTAAACTTTTTATTTCTTGGAGGAACTATTGTCTCTGCCTTGATATAAGCTGAAGCAGTAAATTTATTTTGAGATGCTAGGTGAAAAGGTGACTGCTAGTCTGTAAGGTTACTGCATCTGGCTTAGTGTTATAAATTATTTTCTAATCAACTAGTGTTGATTAGAATTATACAGCAGTTGCTCTGCTGTATAATTGGCTACCTCAGTAGTAAAGACATTACTGAGTTTGGGTTATTGGCTTGCTTTTTTTCTCCAAAGGGAGTAGTAACTTTCTGTATCGCCCATTTGTCAGCTTATCCAAAGACTTCTCTTCGTTTTGTTGCATTATTATTTTATTTTATTTACATTCTTGCGGACTAAGCTAGTGTTTGATTGTGTCTTCTTGCATCTTTGGTACAGTGATAATGCAAGAATAAAAACCACCAAACAAAACTACTTAAAGCTATAGCTGTATGGATTTCCTAATGTTTATTATTTTCCAGCACTTGCCACTGGGTTTTAACAAGATTTTTGGTAGCCCTGTCTGGGTCAGCTCCTACTCCTTGCTATGAATATGGTGATAACTTACTCATAACAGAGATCTAACCAAAAGCTCAACTCTTCAGTCTGTAACTTGTCCTAAGCTTTATTTTAGAATACCCTGTATTTTTCAAGTGTTGCTTTTCTGTCCTCAGAAGAATTATCCCTGTCTTAATGTTTAAGAAATGGGTGTGTTTTTATTGTGCTGTCTTTCTAATTGCTTTATTTCTAATCTACTGCTGTTCTTGAAAATTTTCAAGAAGGCTGTGACTGCTAAGTACAAGGATTAATTTACTAGTGATCACCTTTTTGAGATGTTTGGATGGATTCGTGTTGCAGAGGGAGGAGGAGGTCCAAGTACAGCATTGAGGAGCTTTCTTGATCTAGTATTGAAGAACTGTACATTCTGAGCAGTATTTATCTTTAGTGTACTACTAAACCTTCGTACAGATTTGTCTGAAGATTGTGATATCTTTGAGCACTTAAAAAAGCTGGCTGGCTTTATCCATAACTGCCCTTGACTGCATTGATTCAACATCTGCTTGATAGCCTTGGGAATTAGCTCTTCATATGACAGTCTTGCACTCTTTCGTTTCACCAAGCCCACGGTGCGTATATATTTTCATTAGACAAAATATTCCATAGTCCAAATACACTCTCAAGCTAGCAAAAGACCTCTTAACTTTTGTGTAATTAGACTTCAAGAATTTGATCTTGTGCTTGTTACCACTTCATAAAGCTATTATTTTTGTCATTAAGGACTATCAATTCCCCGAGTGTTTCTTCACAGCAGTTCAAGTAAGCCAAGTACTGTCTGTTGCGAAGAGGTTTTTCTGTTCTGTGCTGCCAAGAGGTATTCCAAATGGTTATAACAAGCCTTTCCAAGAACGCCACAGGAATTTACTGAAGTACCTTATCTATGTCTTTTATTGGTTTTTTTCTAATATTTTTATGCTTGAATAAGTATTATACCTTCCTGGAAATTTACCAAACTGCTTCTCTTCACTTTGCAGTATTTGTTTTGTTCCCAGTTTCAGTGTTTTGATGTTTAGATATTTTTTTTTTAAGTATAGTAGTCTGTCTTCAGAAGTGTTTTGTTACGGTTTTACAGGTTTGCTATAATATTGAAAGCATAAACCATAAATTCAAATCTTTCCTCTTTTTCCAGCCTCCCATTGATTATCTCGGTTTTACAAAATGGTTCAAATTGTATCTAAAATCTGTTGAAACTTGCATTTTTGTGCGTCCATAAAAAACAGAGAACCACCACTGGAAATTGAGCTGTGGATGCTAACTTGTGGGTTATGCTTTCTTTTTCACTTAGACTGTACAACAAAACAAGGAATCTGAAGTATTTCCACAGCCGAAGACTTTGTCTAAAGCAAGTCAAGTAAGTGAATAAATATTCTGCTAAGTCGTCGGGTTCCTTAAAAAAAGGGGAAGGGTTTAAAACTGTGCTAAACAGTTGGTATCTCAAACAGTCATTGCCCACTGACCATATTTAAAGCGTTGTTATCAAGCAGAAACGAGCTGTACTGAGGCAAGTGGGAGTTTGTGTAGACTGCTATGAATGAGTACGCTTTGTTGTTTTATGGTGCCTCTTATTGTTGGTGCTAACACAGAAATAAGAACATGTTTTTGCATCTGCAATCTTGCATTGAGTTTGCACCATTTGAACTGAGGTTTTTTTGTCTTGTACGCAAACAGTACTAACGCTTTAATATTGCAGTAGGGTCTGTTAGCCTTAGCCCGACCTTAAGCACTCCAGAGGCGTAAAACGCAATCTTTGCCTTGCTGTCTCTTTCAGTTTTGCTGAGAAACCTTGTCTCTTACGAAAAAGATACCAAGCAAAAAAATTTAAAAAAAAAAAAAAAGATAGAGGAAAATAATAAAAAGCATTTCCTACTGCAAAACTTTCTAATAGGAAGTTTTAATGATCTAAATACAGATTCAACATTATTAGAACTGCCTTTCAATAACAGTTCAAAATGTCAATATAAAATTTCAGGTTGCAGGTAAAAAAATAACTGATAATAGTCAAGTCTTCAAGAATTGTTTTTAATTGCCTTTTTGTTATGTATTCTTTTCAGGATACCATCTGTAATTTAATTCCACTTTTCCTTTACCCACGCCCTCCTTCTTCAAATCAGTTAAATTGCCTCATTCTTGTCCAACTTGCACTAAATAAAAGCAGTTTTAGTAGCATGCCCAGATCTGATAGTGAAGGCAGTAAAAATGGTGCTCCTTAAAGTAAAATGCTGTTTTAACTACTGGCCTGCTATAAGACAAGCTATACAGTCTGTTCATGACAGAGTTAGTAAATAATTATCTAAATAAAAGCATTTTACATGGGGTTTGGAATTTTAAGAAACGTGTGCGTGTTGTATGGTAAACTGTATTTGGTTTAAACATGTCTTCAGTTGATATCCCATGCTGTAAGTCTTCAGTTTTGGCTATAACAAAATCAGTTTGCTAGTTCTACTGTTGTTGATGTTATTATATACGCATTAATTTTAGATGGCTTTGCAGTTTTTTTTCTTCTGAAGCTTTTTGATTATCCAAGGGAAACTCTTTCTGCTGATGTATCAAACATCTTTACATATCATGTTTAGTCTCATTTTCTTTTGCGTGAGATTTGGCTTGTTTATTTTCTTTTTTTTTTTTTTTCCCCACGTTGGTCATTCTGAAAGCCTGAGCAAGATGTAGATTGTCATACTGAATAATACTTGCAGTTATCAGGAGATTGTCAGACTTGCTCAAGGCTGATGTTTATTCACATCTACTTTATGCAAATATAATATTCCTATACATTTGTGATTTCCCTCACAAGGGAAAATGTACTTAGAATATTTCAATGTACTCCAATACGTTAATTATAGTTCGCCAGTCATTTTAAAAGTCTTTGAGATTCTTTACTTCAAATTATAAGTGTATTTGTTGGAGACCACAGAAACAGGAGGGTGGGGTAGCCTTTCTGTAAACTCCGAAGGAAAATAATAATTTGCAAAACAAATACAGGCTCTTTTGATTATCTAGCTGAAAAGCTCATCTCTTACTCTGTGTTATGTTTCAAAAAATCTGGAAGGTAGTAACCATGTGAAGAGGAAGGAGTCTGCGTACAAGAATATTGAAGACTTACCTTCTTCATCTTTTTGAATGAGAATTACTATTGATACTAATCTTCATAGGCAGATATTTCTTTATTAAAAGCAGCTATTCTGTAATAACTGACTGAATAATAGTGGATACATTTTTTTTTTAATGTTCATCTCTCCAGCCTTTATAGCAGCATTCATTTTTTAATGGACGTGGTGCTTATTAATTTTCTGTTCTTTTACAGGTTGCACCTCCGCAGTTTGTTACAACCACAACTACAGTAACGCCTTCAATCCTCTTGTCTCCTAGTGTTTTTCAGCAATCAGCTACAAAAGCTACTGAAGTGGAGAATAAAGCCAATTCTTCTTCGCCTTTAACACTGGGAACAACAGAAATTCAGACTATACCACCTACTGTTCTCAGTAGGTCTCAGCTTCAAGAAGCACTGATACATCTAATAAAGGTCCTGTCTTTACTGAGCTCAATTTCTGAGGGATGGGGTTCTAAGTACAGTAGCCAATACTGAGAAATTCTGTGTACCCCGTAACAACTTTTGCCCTGAAACATTACAAAAGTTGTTCCTTTCTGTTGGAAGGAGTAGGTTACTCCACACTGCACACGTAGTATGGCAGAGCTTTCTCCTTTGGTTGTGAGATGAAGGAATTAAAAGGACAGAGCTGTACATCAGATGTGTCCTTTCACATTTGTATGAATTTGTGGACTGAGGAAAAAGTTGCACTAGCAGAAGGCCTGGTATGAGGATGGGGTGTTGGTTTTGTTGTCTTTGTAAGTGTTCCTGCTTTTCCAAGGAAAGCTTTCCTGTTTCTAGTTCCCTAGAACTGTTCCCGATCTTTAACTAAGTATGTCTCTTTACAATGGAAATTGCGAAGTCCTAGTTCTGCTATTTCTAGGGACTAAAAGGTTCAGTTGAGTGCATCTGTGATGGTGGAAGTAGCCATGCAGTGAGATCATTTTGACCTCCAATGTCACGGTGAAGTTGCCATGAATGACACAGTTCTTTAACCCAAGATTCTCTTGCCCGCTCTATGCTGATGTTAGTAGAGCTTACACCCAGAATGCAAGTCTAAATATAATATCTTCCCAGCGATAAAGTTGTCAGGACGAAAAAGGGCCTCTACCAGATCCCATCATCGGCTAGGTTGCCTGTTTCATCTGTGTTGTTCCTTTTTGTGTGTTGGTGTGTATGGTGTGTTGTTTTTTTTTCTCTTTAAAGAGTTAAACTAGCTTACTTGTAAGTCTTGCAACTGAACTCAAGTGCTAGAAGTCTTATTCTCATTAGAGACATAGGGCACTGATTCTCACCCAGTAGTCTGAAGGACATTATTGTAGTGACTTTAGAGAGCTGATTGGAATATTTGTCTATAATCCTCTCTTTAAATACAGAGGTGGCTGAATGAAGACCATACCCTGCAGCATAGGAGTACTCTTGCACAGTACTCCAAGCGGGAACTGCTGTGCAGATCTTGTGAAAAGAATATTACATCTGCAAGCTAGAGGATTAGATACTGCTTTTGTGAAGTTGTCATCTGAAGGAACTAAACTCAGGAAATATCTCTAAATATTGTCTATAGATGAAACAAATTCACTTTTCAGTAATTCTTTGACATGAGAATTCTTGTGTAGCACGCTACAATCCCTTCCAGGCTGGTCTGACAGACAGAAAAAACATTTCTGACATCATGCAGACTTCATTTGGGAGCCTGTACATAGGATGGAATTCTCTGTGTCTAAGACTAAGATTTGGACTCTGGAGGGAAGTGAAAATACATGGCAAGGCTGACCTAGTGACCCCAGGTTGGCTGGTTTGTTTGAGCATCCAGTGTGCTTAGTGATCTCTAGCTGTCCTACCAGCTTCATGGTTCAAAGTCTGTATGTTGTCCAAAAAGCATTGTTACTTGTACAAGTACACAGCTAGTTCCATTCCCTTAACTTGCAGATAGCTAGCACTATAAGGAATTCTTACGCAGAACTTAAATGGCATTAAGTTTAACTTTCTTTGCATCTTTTTACTTATGTTTCTAATGTGGTTTTTTTTTTTCTGCAGAATGATTCCCGTTTTCTCAGCACTATTCATGAAGTCTACTTGCAAGTCCTAACCAAGAATACAGACAACATTAAGCTATAATCAAAGCTAAATCTGCTTAAAATATATCCATTTTAGAAACAATTATGCCTCGTCTATAAAACTAATATTTTTGTAAAAGAATATTTAGTTTTCAACGTCTTGAATTTGAACCTGTTAGGAAAGACTATTCCTTAAATACTTATGAAAGTAATGTTCTCAGAAGTGATCTAGGTTTTCACTGTGATCATCACCAGCAAACCTTTATTTTTACTGGGGAGGGGACTTAAGTTGCATTTGAGCTCTCATTAGCATTAACTGAATGTGCAAATGTTTGCTCTGGCTTTCATTCCTAGCTGTATTCACTGTTCAAGGATTACGGACTTGATACTATTTAAACCAGCAAATGCATAGTACAGTACACTACACCACACCAGAACAAAATTCAGCTGTGATAACATAGGTCCAGTTTGGAGGACTGAGGGGAAAAAAAGTAAAATGCCTTGTGGTTTAAGTTGGCAGGTGTGGGGAAGGAATGGATCTGGAAGCCAGGTCTTTGGAGCTGAATCTTTAACAAAAGATTTTAAAATGTGATTTGCTCAATACAATGACAGTCTCTAGCTAATGGACATAAATCATCTTTTAAATATTCCATTAATCTTACTTGCTTCTGCACCGCTGACATTAAACAGGTATCCAAGTGAGTAAGGCCGTTTTCTCTAAAAAGGTAAAATTTGAAATATGCAAAATCCTCAGTGATTGGTTTTGATTTGTTGTTTATGTTTTGGGGGTTTTTTAAGCAACAGAGTAGTTCTGTTGCATGTTGAAGTTCTTGTTTTAAATTTGTAGTTAGGATACCACCACTGGAAGGCCCTCTTCCTCTTCAGCAGCATTTGAAATACTTTCAATACTTTGTTTCCCTTTTAGCTTAAGGGTGGACCATGTCATAGTTGGCTTTCATTCCTCAGTTGCATTGGAACTGCAGTGTTGAAAACTATGCAGACGGGGAACAAATGCATGCTTTTCTTCTGTTGCCCTCTCCCCAGATTGTCAGTACACACTTCATAGTCTGAAGTTTATCTAATTAAAATGTTATCGCTTCTTATATGTGATCTAGTAATTCACTAATGTAAGAATTTAACTGGACACTTTCCCATTTGAAGTCAGAAAAAATCTAATTATAGTTTCTTATGCTGCTGTGTTGTTTTACCCATGGCTTGTATTTATTTCTTAAAGACATGCAAAGGTAATTAATAAGACTTCAGGTCCCAACTTCTTCCAGCAATAGTAGTTTTAAAGGATGCTTCTCCAGTAGAAAAGTTTTGGTTTATTGAGTAAAAAGATAATCTGTAGTGAGTTATGATGCACTGCTTATTTCTTTTCCCTCAAGCACTATTGAAATATGAAGAAAAAAAATTGTTTGGCTCCTTACAACATATATCTATGTGTATATATCCTAAGGATTAGTTGATGTTGATGTAGTCAAGGTGCATGGGCATTTTGTTGGAAACTAGTAATTGAGCTTTAATTGTGACTTGTTCACAAATTGGTATGTTTTAGATACAACAAATATTTACATTTTTATGTATTTGATCTATTTTAGTTTTTTCATAGCTTTTTAGTGGAAAACATACTTTGTTTAGCACTACCTGCCTTCTGAAAAGCTCTTTTCAGCCTTTGAGTTCAGTGTTTCCAGTTAAAATACATGGTATTTTG
Source organism: Charadrius vociferus (assembly GCF_000708025.1). Taxonomy (NCBI): domain Eukaryota; kingdom Metazoa; phylum Chordata; class Aves; order Charadriiformes; family Charadriidae; genus Charadrius; species Charadrius vociferus. Next base: position 1,602,372 of record NW_009647579.1, read on the forward strand.
TTAGAAAAACGTGCAAGATTCAGGGAAAGATGCTAATGTCATGCACATTCATCAAGAAATATATTGGCTTTAATGGTAGCATTTGAATTCAGCAATATAAACAGCCTTGTTAAGTAAGATAGGAGCTTTCTGCATAAATTCTAGAGTTCAGTACTGTGTATGCCCATAAACAATGAGACTCAAACTAGATCTAAGGTCTAAACTAATTTGTTTTGTGTTTTCTAGAAAAACTTTCACTGAAAGGGACAAACCAATGAGCAGTTCCTCTGAACAAAAATTGATAGCCTAAACCAAATAGAGACTTGCTTTTTATCTGGATTTAGCAAAGACAAAGTCCATAACTTCTCACTTCTTACAGACAGCTTCCTGTTTCTTCGAAGGAAGATTTGATAAAAGTTTCTAAGAATAGAAATATTGGAAGCTGCTAGTGCATATTTGTACTGTTTGCTAAATACAGTCATATCCAAAGATCTATAGATACGGTAGGAAGGAGTTGTATTTTGAGTTCTTCAGTCATATACAATGGACAAAAGTAATACTGTTTAGAGTAGCAATGCTGTTATGAGAGTTTGACTCTACTTTGAATATCCTTAAGTTGTTTCCAGCTGTCCAGGAACCCCCGCAAGCAGTTGGCAGATCCTTACTTTTTCTAGTGTACTAGTAGCAAGTGGTTTACCTACGTTATTGGTTTACTTATCCACCCCTCCGACTTTCAAAATGAATTGGAAGAGAAACAGAGTTGAAATCATAGTTACTAGGCAGGCATTTTTACAACAAGCAAACCTGTTCATCTTGATCACCTGCACGTGTTTGTTTTAACCTCTCTACATGTAGCCAACAGACACTGGAACCAACCAAGGTGTCATCCAATATGCCGCAGAGTTACAGTCTGTTCTTTATGACAAGTGCCAGGGTAATGGATTTACCAGATAAACCTCTTTTCAGTAAAGTTGCATTGTAAAACACAAGCTCAACTACAGTGTAAAAAATGAATTATTTTTTTAAATGTGGACTGTGTTACTTAAAAACTTTATTTTCCTGATTATTTTAACTTCTTTTAGAAATTTAAAATTGCCAGCTTGTCAAAGACCTTGATTCATGTTAGCCACGTGTAGGAATAACTAGTGCATAGCAAGTTACCGTGGGTCATCACAGGAAATTGTGACCGTTTTCAAGTGATTTTTGTTAAATTAAAAAAAAAAAAAGAAACACCAGCCCTGCTGTCTCAATGGGATTTTGCCTATGAGAATTAGAATTATTAGTTGAGACTATACTCCCCAAATTAATTGTGTTATCTAAGTATGTGTTTCATGGCTAGCATTAAGTCACTTTAAAAAAAAAAACAAAAAAAAAAAAAACAAAACAAAAAAAACCCACCCAACCAAATTCAAACTTAATCAAAGACAGTTTTAAAACCTACAGCTGCTGAATTGTTCTTTTGTAGTTAGACTTTATCTGCTATTTAATAATGCAAAGTTTATATGAAAGGTGCCTAACAGCTATTAACTTAGAAGCAGTATATCTTTCCAAATTAAAAAAGATTTGCAGAATGATTGAATAAAGTTAAAAAAATTAAGTGATTCATCTTGTTTTCATATAAAACGTTTAATTCTGTGTATAAATTCTCAATAGAATACTTAAATACTCACTGCTGGATGTATCTCATTTTTGCTTGCGTTTCTAATTGCTTCATTTTGGTATATTTCTGAAACCTGTTATGCCATGTGTAGTCACTGAAATAATTTCTGAAATATTTTTGAAAACAAACTTTAATTTGGGACTTCTTGTTTTTAAAAGTATTCTAAACAAATCAGCCACCTTTTTGCCAGGTATTTGGGTTGCTTTGTACAGCATATCTTAACAGGAGGAATGTGTGCAATATGTATCACCTCGGTTTTGTCTGGCAACATTATGAAAATGTTAAGATGCAATATCTTCCTTTCACTTCAAGTTGGAAAAATTGCAGTATCTCTAATTTGGTGGTGTATTTATTTTTTTATCTATTCACTGTATGGGCATATGGTTAGTTAAGTTTTTTAATGTACATTATGTGCTTTTAGTAATTTCTGAGCTTTATCACTTTTGTGGATGCACCAGTCGTACTCATTTGCATGTTCTTTCAATATGAAGACCACAGGGAAGGGGGGCTTCAGGAAAGATTTCTGGAAACCAGGAATGAGAATAACTGTAAGTCAATAAACGCAGATACTGCATCATTAACGTTTTTGGTATGGTATGGATTTTATAGCACCTATGTATGTTTGCAGTTCTTAAGTTATTGCATAAATGTTTAAGAATGAGCATTTTTTCATCCAAAATTTTGTATGTTTGCAAATATATTTTTGTAATAAAACTTCAAAACAAATGTTTCAGCACCTCCAAAAATCTTCCAATGTTTCTTTTTATTTCTAGAGCCAATAGCCTGCTAGAAGCGTAAGTTCAGATTTCATTTAGGGTTAATATTTTTCAGAGAAGAAACTCAAATTCCTTACTTCATACTAGGGCCAAAATTAAATTGCATTCATTCACTAAAGAAAATGCAGCATGCCTGCTTGAAGGACAGTTGAGAATAGCGTCTGTAACTTGTAACAGCTTCTGGTGATCCTCTCTATTGCTGTAAGTAGGCTTGCATTTTGAGCTTGATAAGCAGACCAATTTCCTTTCGTGTTAAGAAATGCAACTGCAAGTTCACTGTCTTATAAGTACATCTAACTGGTTTTAGTGCCTTTCCTTAGCACTTTTTTTTTATGGTATCCTCTCTCAACAGTCTAGATGTGGCATATGATACTCAATCCAGTGTTGGTCTCTAAACATAAGCTTTGGAAATTGCAGTTGGTCTTTTACCACAGCTGGCTGGCATCACGCAACTGATCAATGCGAATTTCACAAGTAAAATAGGGAAGCTGATGAGGAGGAAAACACCATAGCAGAAGTTCTGTTTGAATAGATCTTGATGTTAAATAAAACCTTATGCCAAAGTCCCTTAATCTTAGCTAGATGCTTATTCCCATTCTAACTATCCGTAAGAGTTAGAGATTGCAAGGCACACCGTATTTCAGGAGGGGCCACTGAAGAATGGTGTTTGCTGCTCTAGTAGTTAATATTGAACTGGCATTTTGTTATATATATACATGCAATACATAATATTGTACTATATAAAGAAGAAGATTCTTCTAATAGAAGACTACCATACAAAACAAGTACAGAAGTCGTGGATTTACTGAAATCAAGAAAAAGTGGAAACAGCTAAGGCCTGGAATCTAACTTCCAATTCTATGTTAGATGTGTTGCCTGTTTGGTCAATACTGAGGAAGATTTTATTATTATTTTTTTCCCCCCCCATTGTTGATGCTGTTAACCTTTTTGTCTTCCCTGGATCCAGGTATTCCTGGTTATTGTTATTCCTATGAAGTGCTCCCCTGTGATTTGGAAATAAGAGAATACTTCTGATTTGCTATGTGTAGCTGCAGCTAAACGAGGCGCTGTACAAAAAATTAATGCGGACAAAAATATTTTTTGCCTTTTCTCTCTTGCTAGTGTGTGCTCTACAGTCATGTTTCCTGAGAGTGCATGAGAGCGTAAAGTCAATCCCTAATACCATGGTGATACAGCACTAGATAGAATCAAGGAGTAAACATTAGGCCTCCTAAAACTTGTCCACTAAAATTCAAATCTTATTTGCAGGCTTGCAGAATGAAATAACACAACTGGCTTTTTAAACAAAGTTGTAGATCGTGTTTGTGGGCCAAATTAATTGATGTCAGTGAACTCATGTTTGGTAAGGATTCAGCTGTACTTCATTCTGGATATACAAGATATTGGGGGATTAACACTAGCATAGAGGATAAGAAACCTGTCATTCATACAGCTCTTCTTTTATGAACAGGATGCAGTCAAATCACTAAATACAGTCTTCAGTACAGCTGAGGTAAACTTCTCTAAGTTTAGTGACCTATCTGAAATCCAAAGATTTAGAAATTATAATGTATGATAAACAATTTTGAAAGTTACTTTCAGTGCCCAATAGTGGAATCTTTTTCTTTTATCTTCACACAACTTCAAGTGTGTATCACCTTTTTTCTCTTTCAGATTTTATGATTGAGGGACTTACTTTTGAACTGATGTACTAATTTAGGACAGTTAAACTTCAGTGATAGGCCTGTAACTGAAATATGGCCATTAACTGTAAAGCTCATCTTTGTCAGTTATGCAACAATTTTTCATTTCCTCTTAGAATCTTCTTCATATGAGACTCCTAATCAGGTTCAAAAAGCATTGGGAAAAGAGGGCAGTGAAGAGAGAATATTTTTGTCAGTTGCTGCATTTTTGAAAGAGCACTTGCAATAAAATGAAAGGGAAAAGGATCAGTGAATAGAAGATTCCTGAGAAGTGAACAAGGGAAGGAATAGCAAAAGAGAGTGGAAGGGAGTAATGTAGAGACAAGTATGGCTTGTGAAGGTATTTCCTGAAGCACGGAAAAATTTTAAGTTACAGTTTTGTTTCTGTACTGCTGTATGTCTTCAGGTATTTCCAAAGCTCAAATGTGGCTTGCCTGTAAGAATCCAGAATATTTCAGGTTGTGTTTAAAAACAGACTGGTTGTGTGTGATTTCCCTCTACTTCTTGAGGTACCAATACATAATTTGCTAGGTCTGCTATGGGTTTGGGTTTTTTTAACCTCCAGTTATGAAGCAGCATAATGGAATTGACTGATTCATAGTGGTAGCTAATTTTTCTTTGCTTTATGGCCTCACATCACAGCTTAAAATCTGCTATGTAGAACATGGCTGCTCATACCTAGTTGCCCTTTTTCTTTCGTTTTAAATAAACCTTTAAAAATACTTCTACTGTAATCTATTCTTTAAAGTTCAAGAGGCTCCATTGTACAAAGTCAACCTTGGGAAATATAACCACAAAGGAATAAGCTTGCTTTATATGCTGGCTGAAATGAAGGCATTTGCCCTTAGGCCTTACTTTAAAACATGCAGGTATGTGATGTAAATGCACGAGTTGTGGGATTTTTTTCTCCTCATAAATATGTCAAGAAGCTTTATGGGCATCTACAGAGCAAAGATCTCGCAGCCTGTCTCATGTATGCAAAACTCTATGTGGTCTTAATTTAGAGATCATATGGCTTGCACGTCCTGCTTTACTTCTTGTGGCTCATAAGAGGGATGGGAAAGGCTTAGCAGGTTATCCATCTGACTTTCTCGTGTAGACTTGAGACTTACAGATAATGCTAAGTGCCTTCTCTAGTTTACTTTTTAAGCATCAAATAAATTGGCTTCTGTTCTCTGTGGGCACAGTTCTCCCATGTAACAAAATTGCTGTGAAGGAAGCTTCTGCTATCTTAAACTTACCACAAGAACTGAGATACAAGGGTGAAATTAAAGCCTGCAGGATTTGGATGTGTACAGAATCTGTTGTGGTTTACAGCAAGCCCTGCTCCTGGGGTAGTCTTGAAGATGGAAGACACAGGGCACCCGTTATAAGGAGAGCTCTCTGCTTCACAATGATTGAATAGGAAGATCATGCCACAACAGAAGCCCTTACAGAAAACCCAAAGTCTTGGTTAGAAATACATGCAGCACTTCTAATAAGGGGTTGAAAATAAACATAAATCAATATTTTGCAGATAGGAGGATAGCTGTCTGAAGGAAACTGCTAAGATGAAAGTTGTATGTGAAAGTAATGTAGATTGCACACTACGTAGTTACTGATCCGCGGCCCATGATGTAGCTCTGTTTATAGCTTCGCTTTAGATAAAAAGGACAGTCAAAGGACACCTATGCTTGTTCCCATGTAGTACATATTATTTCTTACAATTCTTGAAGCTATGTTGCACAGAAATTGGAGGGTGGGGCTTTTGTTTGTGGGGTTTTTTTTTACTTTAAATTCGTTAGCAGCTGAGTAATGTTATTACTGAAGACTAGCTGAACAATCTGTTCAATGTACAACTGAAGTCACTGTATTTTAGCACATGTGGAGGGATGTGCTGGTGATGCATAATGGTCTGCATAATTAGAGAATGCTTTGGCATAAATCCATCTCATCCATTCTTGAACAGTTCCCTTCTTGAAGGGCTTCTAATGCAGCTGTTCTTTCAAAGGGCAAGAATAGTCAAAGCCTGTCATGTTGCAGAGGACAAGACGAAGAAATTTTCTTTCAGTTTGTTTCCATATAAATCACAGCACAAATAAATCCCGCTTTATTTGGTCATGATAGCTGTATCTCCTACCATCTTTCTAAATTTACACAACCTATGAAAGCATTGCTGTTTGAGAGATTTCTCTTAGCATAAGTTATCAATAACTTTATTCTTTTAATTTTACCAAATTCAGTTATCTGAATGCAGATATTAATTTAAACAGAGTCTAAAGTAACTAGTAACTTCCCAGCTTGTTTGAAGAGTAAGTGTTATGGACGCTGGGTTATTAAGAATCAACTAGAGAAAGCAAATGTGATGAAGTGATGTGGAACATTTATGTATTCAGTAGGTCTTTCAAGCATAGATGCAGGCAAATGCCTCAAACGCCTCTACATAAGTATTTCATATTTATGTTAACCGATAATAGGAAGAAATTGCAACATGCAAAAATTCAGTTTGTAAATTTACAGAAATTTTGTAAATAGTAATATCGGCAATTGGTTAAATAAAACTAATCCAAATACCCTCAAATATTGCTGTGTTAACATTACATGCTTCAGTTTAAATATTGTAATTTTGTTGCATTGATAGCAGAAATACTTCCCTAAATATCCTCAAAGAGCAGAGCAATTAGCAAAACCAGTCACAGTGAATTCCTTTTAACTATGTGAGACATGCAATGATTTGTTTTCTCTCTGATAGACTACATCCTACGTAGGGATAAATAAGTCTCTTTGTATAAAACTTGTCTCAACTTACTCAGTAACAATTTTTCATGTGTCATAAAATTGCCATAATATTTTGGAAACTGTGCAAATTTTGGGTTGTTTTCCAGTCTTTTTTCACTAAATGACATTTTGTTTAGAGGCAATATAAAAATTACTACGACTTAAAAATTATTTTTATCCAACATTTGGCTGCCTGTAGCTCAGAAATGGTCTGGTCTGTTATGAAGCTTTCCATAAACATTTTTCCTTTGGCAGATTACTTTGTCAGCTGTATCTGAGGAGAAGCTTATAGTCAAGTTGAATTATGAATATATTCTGCACATATGTGTCTCTTTCTTGTGTCCAGCTCTTATGGACTTCAAAGGTGAATTCATTTCCCTGTCTGGATATTTCTGGATCAAGTGCTGCATGAGAACCTTGCATTTTCCAGGTTGCTGGTTATAGCTGTTTGTAGCCTGCGCAGCAGAGACAACTGCTGTTCTATGGAAACTAAAGGATGTTCAAAGTGTTTTTCATGCTCCAATTGGAACTGCAGAGCTGATCATTATTTCACAGCCTGCTGAATATTCTTTTCACAGGGTGTTTACTTGTGTGCACTTGCGCTTAACTAAAACCACTTGCTATCGCTGACAAAAGAACAGAATTTGTTTTGCGTAAGATATGACAGTGTGGACTGAATCTCTGGAAAAGCTGCAGCACCAGATTTGGTCTGAGAATGTACTACATTCCCATACACCAGACTACAATGACTGGAATTCCAGAGCATAACTTGTCTTTTTTTAAGGAACCCTGCAAATGAAATGAAACCCTGTACACTATACAGAGATGTTCAGGACTAGCAAGGTTACAATCCTTGCCAGCAGTGATCGGCAGATTGCAGTATAGTTTGCAATCTGTACAGTGCTTAAACTGCAATTGCACAGCCCATTGGTCTCCTCCTATGTCGCCACTCATTTTCTTTTCTCACTGTTGTTTGGATTTTGTAGGTGATGAGCTACCTAACCGCTCAGTGCTCTCACTAGACTTTGATTTTGGAATCTCTTTTGAAAACAGTTTTTCAGGCAAAATTGGGCCTGTAGCACCATAGTAGCCAAATGGCTGGATTCCAGCAGTGCTGAGTGCATGCAGCTGCTGCTCTGGTAAACAGGGTTGCATCTACTTATGTCAGCAATGCATTTTTGCAGTATCTCAGCAAATGACAGCCATAGCTCAGCTTCCATGCTTCTACTGCACATAATGCCCTGACTGTGCAATGTGTGGAGGAGGGGATGGAAAAAATCCAATTGTCCTGTGTATGTATTTAAGAAGCTGTCTAGTCTAGTAGTTAATACTGAAGCTAATGAGATATGATTGTATATACTGAAGCAAGACTGTTTGTCCATTCATTTGCATCCTGTTTTAATCATATTGTATGTGGTTTCAGAGGCAAACGCCAAGAATGTGGAAGAAATGTTGACTGCTGTACACAATGTATACCATGACTTTAGCTATTGCTTTACAGTCCATCACGCTTGGTCAAAGTTGCAGAAATAACATGCCGCTTCAGTAGATCAAAGAGGAGGCACTGACACAAGGTGGAATTTCATCCTGTGTATGCTTGAGCTGCTGTTTTAACAACACAATACCATAAATAAGCACTCAGTGATGCAGCATGGGGATTCAGGGAAAGAAAGGTGAGTTGCAGGCAGTAATCTCCCAATGACATTATCTAAGCTAAGTCTATCTTAAAGTCTTTCTACCTCTACAGATAACAATGGAGGAAACAAAGTTAGTTATGAGCCATAGTAATACTGGTCTTAACCAGATCATCCCCCTTATTTTCTTACAGGAGGAAAAAAAGGAAGCATCGTATGTGCAGCCTGAGAAGGCAGTTGATAAGATTGCTACTGCTGCAGTACATGTGGGAGACAGTTTGTTAAGGACCCATCCTTAAAATGAAGATTCAAGAGCACATCGTCACTGTAATCACGGCGACTTGATCACAGGCCTTCATTCAGCCAAGGAATGAATAATAAAGCCGATAAAATTAAGGCTATGATCTAGTCAATGTATATTTAAAAGAACTGTGAGGGAAAACAAAGGACGTTGACTAAGGAACAGGGAGTGACTGAACTTTATTTTAGTTGAGTGTTATCTCACTTTGTCACTACCAATGATGTATGCAGAGAGAAACAGTAACAGCCTGGCAACACTTTCATCTTAATCGCACTGTATATACATAAAACATGGAGTAAATTAATCTATTAGAAGCAAAAACATAGTGTAGAAATTACTGGTTTGATTGTTCTCATGATGCCTGTTTCCATTATGATATTTTTCTACTGTGTTTATAGATATTACTAGCCATCCAGAAGGATGAAGTACCCATATCTCTAAAATAAGCTTTTTGTTTTCTGATGCAAAGGTGTTTTGGAAGTTTTTGGAAACTTACTGTCTGCAGCTGAAATTGGAAGGGTGTACAGCCATGTTTTCTTAATGTATCTTCAGTCAACACTGAATACTGTGGAGTTTGGCATCATAGCCATTATTTCACTTATGCTTGGCCTCATTTGAATTTACCTAATGCACCTCTTCTAAATCACGGATTAGGGTAGACCAAGTTATCCTGCCTAACCTCGCTGAACTGACATGAAGTTATTCATGTCACTGAGATAATGGTTGAGCCAGCTGCCAACATCTGTCTAAAGAACAGCGTTTAAACAGCAGATGTGACAGAAAAAAATGCTATTCACTCCCTAGCACAGCCAGTATGTTAACAACTGCTCTTCGTTAGTAAGCATGGAACAGAGCTCAAGCTAATAAATGCTGCTGTGCTAGTAACTCGCTTCTGTGGCTTCATCTATATTAGCAGGTAGGAGATTCCAGTGTAGCAGGTCTCTAGAGCCCATGAGACTGTGCTGAAGACTTGACATCCACACTGTATGTGTTTTTTGAGTTCTGCTCCAGACTAGCTCTTGTCTGTCCTGTTGGACAATGCTCATTAATGGCTGGGGCGTATTAGCTGCTTTCTCAGATGGAATCTTCTGTTTCATCTTTATTTGAAAGGAATCCAGTTTATGAGCTCTGAGACTGCTCTGCAGGGCAAGCCAAAGCACAGTAAGCAAGGATGATCAGCACATTTGATCCAGGACTGTATTTCTGGCTCAAGCTACTTTAGACTTACCTTCTGACCATATGGCTGCAGACAGAGTCAAGTGTGGTGTTGCCTTAAGAAAGGCTAACAGGTAACGGAAAGGATGTGAGGAAGGACAAAGGAGAAGAAGGAAAGCTGTGTAACTTGCTCGCAGAGGTTGGTGACCCTCACTCTACAAGATTAGACTGAGTTTTAGGCCTATTTGAGGCTATGGCACAGCCAGATCTCTGGCAAGACGTTTGCTGGTATATAGCAAGTATAAGGCTTAGTTAAGGATCTTTTATGGGGAACTTAAGGTTTGAATTTACTGTTACTTCTCCAATAGTTAAGGTAGTTTTGATAGTTGAAAATCTGAAAAGGAGGAGCCCTAAATCAATAATTCTCTTGTAGATGCTACTGTAACTCTTGAGACCCTTCATAGTTCCCCTACTGACCATATTCCTTTGGGCATCATAGCTTCAGGAGGACAAAATAAGTCCATGTATAGTTGAACCGAAGTGGATTTCAACAAAAATATTGTGGGGAAAGTGCTACTAAGAATGGCTGTTGATTGCCTCCCCATCTCTGGCAGTCCTTTTTCTGTGTTTCCTCAGCTAGGATCTCCTTGATATGATTTCCTACACAACTACCTAATTTCAAGCTATCAAGTATTATTTAATTTCTAAGTAGCCGTTTAGACATAGCCCGTTACAGGGTATATGACGTGTCTTTCTCTACCTTGAGACAGTAGCAGATCTGCACAATGACCCTCAAAGTGCATTAACAACTTCAGTTCTTGGCTCTCTGCTCTAAGGGGGCATTGCTCTGCCATCGGAAGCTCTTGGTATTACAGGCCATGTCTTCAGAGTTCCTAAATTTAAACCAAGGCTTATGTGATTCTCATCAGGCTCTTCTATATCCCAATTTTATTGTCCATATCACTTCAAAGTGTATTACTGAAATGAAAAGACTTGGGTAACTGGTTCTGCTTCTGCAAAAAGAAAATAAAGTACTTGGCCTACCTAATTATTTTAAAGTAGAATACAGATTGGAGCATAGCAAACGGCAGTTGCAGCAACTAACCTTTGTATAGTGCTCACTAAAGTGAACTCTGCACTTTGCTACTGTCAAGTTTGGTTGTTTGGCTCTGTTTTTCCCTTCTTCCTGGTATATAGCCTGTTCCCAGTCTAGTTTTTCTTCTGAGGCCTTTTATTAAAAGGATTTTTGAAAAGACAACTAACTGATGGAGCAGTTTAAGAAAACACTTAAGCTAAAGGAATGGTGTCTGCTTTTATTTCTGTCAACAAAGCGGTTAGTTTATGGAAGAAAGTTTTATCTTACCTTGCTAAGGGTTACCTTCTAGATGCAATTTGCGAAGTAAGCATGGATACTTTAGAAATACAGGTGGTTTCCTTTGGTTCTGAAACCCAGTCTTCAGTCTTGAAGGCAAAGGCGTATTTTCTTTAGTGTTAAATGGTACACGTCACTGATGTCTTCTGAAATTAGATGATAGCACTAGTTCACTAGATGTAACAGTTTACATTTAAAACAGATTTTTGAACTATATTAGTATTTTTAAGTCATATAATATAGCTTGCAGGACAAACTACCACCGGACAGAACAGCGAAATACAGGGAAAGTGCAGTGTGGGGATACCAGGTTTTGTGAGCAAGAGGGGAAGTATTTGAATTTTGTTGTTGCTGTTGTCTGTTGATTTTTTTTTTTACCAGATTGCGACTTCTAGTGCTACTCGAGCTTTCTAGAACAAATGTGAAATATTTAACGTGCCTGGTTAAGCTTGTAGCTTTAATGTCATAGTGCTCAGAATTGCTAGAGAAAACGTATTTCCTGACTGGCAGCTTGTGAAGTCAACCTTTTCTGCAAAAGTCTCTGTATTTGTAATTTTTTTTAAAAATGTGTATTACAGAAATAGGAATTATTTCTTGAAAGGACGCCAGGCAGGGTAATTCTGTTACCATTTCTCCTGACCGCGCAGAGGAACAAGGTCGCTGTTAGGCGGCACTGGAGGCGGTGATGTCCTCTCACCGACAGGCTTGAGGTGGAAACCCACTCAAACGGCTTCACCGAACGGGCTTTAAGCGGTGGAAAAACGCCAGTTACGAGCCCTTTCCTCTCAGCCCGGCGGCTTCCAGCCCCCAGGGCCGCCCCCACTGACC